>NC_090176.1:19649792-20009792 GCF_024679245.1 Pseudorasbora parva | reverse complement strand
TCAGTTATTCGCTCTCCCCCACAAATCTCTGCAGGGAACACCTGCAGCCCAGTGGAAGTTTGACAGTCTTGTTGTACTTAGTATGTAGTTTTGTGCAGAGAGATTCAACAAATTCCCTGAAGAATTTCTAGCTCTATCAAAAACGAAATAAAAAAATATCAAATGACTGAATATATAAGTTATTGTTCTCTTATAGTATGTGGAGTGGTGTTTCCACAAGCACAATTTCACCAAAGACTTCACAGCAGTTCTGCAGGCAAGATTCAGCCAGAACGACCATAGTAGTCGTCGTCCACACACGTGCTCAGAAGTAAAGCTAATTCAAAAATACCACTTTAGAACAATCAGACTTGGGTTGCTTCAATTTATAAGTGTATTACTGAATAATAGAGTATTAAAATAGATACGTTTGTCTGTAGAGCTGCAGCTGTTAGAGCTTTCATTCTCTAGGTCAAGTCATACATTTGTGAAAATATTTTTGTTTTATGTGTGCATGATCTAAGGCAAATGGATAACATTCCCATTCCCTGTGTATGATGGCAAAGGTTTCTCATTCAGAACAATGGAGTACCCTAAGGGTCGAAACATTACCCTAAAGGTGAACCCTGTACGTTAAAAAGTGACGCTAAGGGGTCCTGACAAAGTGTCGATATGTGACGAGTTGGGAGTGAGAATGTGTTGGCCAATCAGATTCAAGGACCAACTGCATGACAAAATTGTAATATTTTATCTTGACACCATTTAATAAGTTACATGCAGCAATGGGTTATGTTGAACTACTGAAGCAATGTTCTGTTTACCAATTCCAAGTATATTCAATTATACACAGAAAAGACAACAACAAATTTCAGTGTGAATGCAATATATCAACTGCTAAGATGTGCATAGAAATACAATGAATATCTGGACCTAATAAGACACTCATGTTTCTCCTGTTTTCTTTTTAATTAAATGTTCTTTTTCATATTAATTACATATTTTTTAATTATATTATCCAATATTAGTGATTCAAAATAAAACCATTCATGATTAATTTATTTTTCAACCTTCTTTGTTGTTGTCCATATCTAAACTGTAGCTGTTTTCCCATTATAAGTGTAAGTATTTAGTCATCTTGTAGACTTTTATTTTGGACTATATAACTTTTTCCAGTATTGTTATGCTACGCTGAAGGTCAGATTTAGAGAGAGCTGAACACTGTCAACAGTTCTACTTGAAATGCTGCCTTCATTCCACTTGTGCTTTGATTATGTTGATTGTAGGGTCCTCGTATAGCAAAATCAATGCCTGGATTTATTTTATGAGAACATTTTGATGATTGCTTATGTCAAGTTATATGCAGATGATTTTGCTATGGAATATATTTGTCATGATGGAAAAATTAGAAGTATAAAGCAGTAGGAGACCAGGGATGGAAGTAACACTTTTTGTTTAGGCATCAGTAACTCAGGTTTGTGTTAGACCTCTCAAAATTTGATACATTGTAGCCATATTTGTCTGTACTACACAATCACAGATTGTGTGAGTTTAACATAAATGTATATATGTACAATGTACACCTTATGTTTGTGGCTGGCTTAAAATAATCATAACTGATGGAAAACTATGCCTTGGGAAAGACAACAGCAGTCTGGCGCTGAGAATAAAAAAAAAAAAAGGATGAATCCTGTGCAACGCTTTCAGGTATGTTCACAAACGTGAAACTTTACACAACAATACAATTCCCATTTGGCCAGCAGCGGCCCTGGAAAGATGTAACATTTGTGGGAATATAATATCATTTATGCAATAACTTTATTGAGAATACACAGTTTTGAATAAAATGAACAATTTAAAGTGACAAAAAAAACCTTCAGTCATTCATGTGATAAACCAATTAGGTCATTCCTCATGCATGATATTAGTAATTGGTTTCTTAAATTGGTTAACATGATAAGGATGTGGTTTCTGTCCTATCAGTGCCACTGGGAAAACAAATTAATCATCCAAGTCGAAGTAGCCACTACTTTGTTCTGCTACAGAAATATACCTCTGTGAAGCTAGTTTAATTGTCTTAATGTTCAATCTGTTTTAGCAGAAACATTATTTTCTATAAAAAAAGGGGGGAATAAAAGGTGCATGTGAGAACATATGCAACGGTGGCATTAAATGCAGTCATGCATATAATGTGCCCGAAAATGGTAACTTGTTTTCGCTTTCACTGATCACTGCGCATTGAATGTTCGTTATACAAGGAAAGAGTGAGCAGACATTTGTGTATTCAGAATACAAAAGAGGGCGAAAAAAGAAGATTACAGTCGGATGCACCAATTTTTTTTTATATGTGTTGCCTGTCTAAACAAAGTCTTAGACATTGAAACATGCTATTTACAGAAGGGGGGGAAGATATTCTGCTTGACATAAAAAGATCAAATATGCTGGATTGCGGATGAGGGTGATTTGGTTCATTATGTTCATTTCCTGTGGAAAAATAGGTTAACAGAAATGGGGAGACAGGTCCTCACGTTCTCACCTGTGGTAGATCCCGTTAGTTACACACAGTGATGTTGGTTCAGACAGAAAATACAAGTGAATATCCCATTAGTAGTTCAAAGAATGAACTATACTTACTTTTGCAAAGACATTTCTTGGAAATAGGCACCGTTAAATGCAGAGCTTCTTAAAGACGGCATGAAACGGAAGTAGCAGTTAAATCAAATCTCATTATTTACTGCCTGCCTGTTATTTTATTCTGTGGAACACAAACGGTAAGTCTTAAGATGCCGTGCAAGAGCTTTGTGAGGGATGACATTGACATGTAAGTTGTAATTTATCGAAAATCATTTCCTCCACTGAGGAACACCAATGTATGTGCAGAATGACTCAAATGTGAGGTCAAGTCAGATTTAACATTGTTATTCGTAAAATGTCATTGTTGCAGCTGAATGCGACGTGCTGGCTTGAATATACAGAATGCAAAATAAGATTTGAAAGCTGCAGCAGAAAATCTAAAATTCTCATTTAGTCATTGCATTCATAATCAAGCAAGTAATATAATCAAACCTCTTAAGGTCCACGAGGACATGGACGTGCTGAAGCTCGCTTTGCTTAAATTATCTCAAAATTACTATCAGATGCAAGTAATTACCTTGACAAACTATACATCATTAAAAAGATCTAAGACTAAAATTATCATTTTTTTTTTACCTCTGTTTTATTCTCAAAGTCTTAAGGCTGCAACATACTCTGCAAGAAAAGAGAAAAAAAGTTCTCGCTTCCAGGGCTGCGAGAACAAAATGAAGTCATGTTGTTCTCTCAGCCCTGGTTTGGGAGTTCTTGCAGCTTGTTCTCGACACATCGCCTGAGCAGAACTTTTTTCTTGCGGGTGTCCGAAAACTACTGTCTGATTGGTCAGACATTTAATGTGGGCGTGGTTAATGTGGAGAAACGCAGATGATCTGCACCTGATTTTCTCGCGAAATATGGAATGTACTGGCCAGAACGAACTTTGTTCTTGTTCTTGCCACCTCGAGAAAACAAAGAAATTTCTTTGTTCTTGCAGAGTATGTTCCAAGCTTTATAGTGACCGTAATGTGTTAATATGTGCCAGGAGTTATGAATATGATGATAGGCGTCGGTACCTTTTGGTTGTAATATGCGCGTCATCTGCTCCCATTTATAAAAAAACAACAACTCCTTTGTCGTCGTCATGAAGACTCTCGACAAAACAACATCCCTCAGGGCTTTTACTTCAAATGTTTGCAGATGTGGAGAAATATTGATAGATTACCATATGTTTGAGTTAAATTTCTATACAGAGAAGTATTATTTATTCAATCTTTATCCAAAATCCGTGGGTGTATCATTATGAGTGCTGTATACTCGGATGCGCTGTGTTTTAAATTCATACTGGCAGCCGGAGGGCGCTGGAAAGCTGTACTTGTCCACATTCAGTCCATATATGGAACATGCAGAAGAAGAACAAACCATGTGACATTCCAGGAACTCTCTGATATAAACAAAGATGCCAGTGATCGCTACACACAGATAGACACGTTTGAAGACAATAAACACACAATCGCGACAATTTATGGTTGGTCCGTGTTCTTTATTATGCCATGTTGGGATGTTTCATAATAGATTATATTTATAATGCAATGCTATTCGACATAGCTTTCATCATTGTGTATTTTCTGTCAGATTTTTGAGCCAAAGCCACGAAATCACAGATGATTATATAAAACACTCGACTTATAAAGTATAAAGTGATATGAAGTAAGTTTTAAATAAAACATGATTTTTATCTTTTATAATTTGTTGTTTTGCTGGTGTGCTAAGCTAACATGCTAGCTTGCCCTAAGATGCACCTGCCACTGAGAAAATACTTTATTTTTATGAAATTTTTTTAAATGTAAAACCACTGAAATGTTTATTTGCACGAAATGTATTTGGTAGAGTCTCGGAGAAGGGGAATTAAGAAGGTTGATTTAGAAATTTTGAATAGAACAGTTTGAATAGAGAGTCATTAGTAATTGCAATGCAGACAAAACAAATAATAATTAGAGCCATAACCAGGTCGCAGAGGTGTGAATGTGTGCTGGGGAGTCAAACTGAATGGGGCATTTTGCACCTGTAAACAATAAGGCAATACATTGTATAAAAGCTCAAAAGACATGGCAATAAACATCAGTTAATATTTTAGAGAAAACACAAAATAAAATCGCATGACATGATCTTGTAAAACATTTAATAAAATTCAGACTTATCATCCAGACTTATCATCTTATCATTCAGAGTTTTAGACTTATCATCTTCAGATTTGAAATATAACATGGTCAGACTTGTGTGCTGCGTCCCAATTCGCCTACTTATACTACGTCCTAAAAGTATGTACTCTTTTTGTGAAGAAAAAGTATATACTTTTGAGTGTGTAGCAGAAAAGTATGCAAGCTTCGGGACATACTACTTCGCCATCTTTAACGGACTCTGTCGCTTAGTTACGAGCATCCCGTCACCGTTTATCTGCCCTGTCAATCATCGTCAGATTCGTCACAGTTCAAATCCTCCACATTCAGATTAATCTCCTGCCGTATCGGAGAGAAATGTAGCCGCTCGTTGATCTGCCATTTGTGGGTCTTTAATGCAGAGACTCTCCTCATGTGTTTGCAGTTTGAATATAATGATGCATTTAAAAGTTAATGGCCAAACATGTCATTACAAAAGTTCACAATGCTGCTGCAGGTGAAATATAATGTGGACAACACTGAATAAATATATTTTTGTCAGGTTAAATATTGATAGGGTCACTCAAACCCCTTTATCTAAACTCTAACCGTCGAACTCGCACATCCGTCATGTTTGTAGTTTTTTGACGCTTTTTATCCGCGTTTGTAGTTCTAATCGAATCCTCGTCCAACTCGCAATGGGTTGTGGGCAATATCAGCCGTTAGAGTGCCCATCGATCCATACTGTGAATTCGGACCGGAAATAGTAAACCATCCGGGAATCTTTGGAATACTCTTTTCAACATACTACGATTTGGGACATACTAATTCTATTTTCGTATACTATTTAGGATGGATAGTATGCGAATTGGGACGCAGGGGTGGCTTTAGCTGTAGTGCATTTGTAGATTGTTTCAAGGCCAACTTCATAAACATATTTCATACAAATACATTTCTAATAACTTTACAAAAACCTTTGAAGCTTATTATAGCTATTTTTGATAATAAAAAATGATTATAATTTTAACTTTACAGTAAACTGCCATGTGTTTGCTTTCAAATGAGACCATAATTATGCTTTTAGTGCAATGCTTTTAGTGCAAAGGATTCATGAACTGTATCTGTTTTAGTCTGAGTATCCATTTCTTAGGATTTTTTCAAAAGTGGGGGTTCAGCCTAACAGGTTAAAAATTACAGCATCATGATTTGATACAACCATGGTTTTGTCATTGGCGTCAAACCTTAACATGTACAAGATTTAGGGTGTGCTCACACTTGTAGTTCAATTCACTCCATTCTTTTGGTCTGGAGCCAAAAAGTGACATATTTAGTCCAGATTTGCTTAGCAGTCACACTGTCATTTTCAACAATGAAATTAAACAACTAGGTCACAACCTATTTGAACAGATTTTATGATGTAAACTGTAAAAAATTCAGGTCTCCAATTGAAAATTTTCAAGTGACTGATAACATCTAAAGTTTTCAGTTGACCGAATTGAATTTCTGTGAATTAAATTGTATCAATTCACAGAATTTCAATTCGGCCAACTGAAAAATGTAGATGTTATCAGTCACTAGAAAGTAGCCTTTTTTTATTTTTTTACAGTGTATATTTTGTGACAGAACCTACACAAAATCCAAACCTGTATGCTGGGTCTGGGATAAATGCACTCAGTTATGAACTCATAAAGTGTTCATGAAATGTCTAAAAACAGCACAAAAAATTTCTCTATTGCACACATAAATTAAGATTTTCTGCAATGAGAGGGCAGTTCTGATGCCTGTACCCAACTGCAATGCGTTATTTAATTTGTACGTCTTTGGTATGTCTAGGATGCATTCATATTTCAGCTGAACTGCACCACAGTTTGCTTGCTGTGCACCCAGGTTTGGATGGCAGTGTTCACACTTATTCAAATGAACCACACTAATAGAAATCAGAGTTAATTTTAATCGAACCAAACCTTCCAAGTGTGAACATATCCTTTAATCCAAATAAGATTAGAGCGCTGCAGCTGAAGAGAAAATAAGGTGCATTCATTACATAGACTATTTCATAATTTTATTGTGCTTTTTATGTTATTTTGGTGGCTCAGAAGCATATGGAAAACATGCTGGGAATTTTGATAAACATTCCACAGAACAAAAATGTGAGAGTATAAGGATATGATGACTGGATTTTTTTTTTTCAAATATGTTTCCTCCACAAAGTATGACCATTTTCTCAGAATTGTCTAGTTATGAATAATGCAGAAGAGACAAGCAAAAATAAACCAAACCATTTTTACCCACAATAGCAAATCCCTCAGCAGTCGCTGGTGCAGTGTTAATTTAAAGATGCCTTTGTGGCTTTAAATGTTTCTTCTGGCTTCTTTTCATCTCTAGCTTTCCATCACTTATTTGTTTATTAAATCCAGCTTTAATTTCCTGCCTGAGGCTTTGCTCAACCATCCAGTAAGGCTCTGCAGCCATCCAGACATGTTAAGGGACAGCTGTCTGCAGAAAAAACAAACTGCCCCGGGAAAAATCCTCATGCCAAAGCCACTTACCTTCATCTGCGAGTCTAGACACGGAGCTGTAACTCAGAGGATGCAGGAATCGCCATTGCCATCCAAGAGTGAATGCCCATATGCCATTCTGAAATCCACATGGAGATGAAAGAGCTGGCAAGTGCTACTTCATTTATCACTGAACTTGGTGGTGCCCTGTCAAGAATATCAACATACATAAATTGAGTGGAATGAAGGAAACATTAATGAGGGAAATATAATGATGGTATATTCAAACAAAGCAAACTTAGATAGATTGTATTTTACTAATAAAAGACACAGAGAACTCCAACTAGGTTTGAACAGCGGGTAGGAACAGATTAAAACAAACAAACAAAATAGCATCAAGATCTGTTATTTTGTTCGTTGGTGGCTAAATAAATCAATGTAATTATGTTAAACCTGGTTCATTTAATTAATGATTAGGGTACAAGCGGGGTGAAAGAACCCCTGGGGTACAAGTCCTATTTGATTACATTTTCTCCCAAAACAGCACATAACTACAAACATCAGCACAGCACTTTCCTAAACACCTGTTTGACACCATGGACTACAAAATATCCTGATCCATGAGGTCAATGCATGCAGTGACAAAAATATAATTCAAGGTATGTTTGTCTAACAGTATTTTGAGACAACAGGCTGCTTTATGATTTTTGTTTTATTGAAGCTGATTAAATCAAACAGATTTTCAGAAAACGTCAAATAAGCAAAATTATATATTGATGGGAAACACTTACTAGATACACTGGATACATTGGAAATGAATGTGTGCCATATTCTGCAATGTAACTCATTGATGTGCTCCATTACTTTACTACAAACAATTACAAAATCAATAATTAAGAAACGGTTATCTTATTTGCTAAAATGTTGTTTTTTTTTATAAAAAAAACAACTTAAATGTTTTAAATATATATATTTAAAAGCTATTTAGAGTATATGTATATCAAATGACTTATATTTGACAAATGGTCAAAGACTTGCAAATGGTGAATTTTAAAAGCTGTATCAAAAGTATTGGTATTATGATGAATTTTGCATAGAGCCCATTTTCAAATCAGTATTGCATGATACAAATTTTGCATATGGTAAATGTACACTGCTCAGGCATAACATGACATTATGACAGATTAAGTGAATGACACTGATTATCTCTTCATCATGGCAAATAATGAAGTTAGTGGGTGGGATATACTAGGCAGCAAGTGAACATTTATTCCTCAAATTTTGTCATAAGCAGGAATAGTGGGCAAGTGTAAGGATATGGCAAGGGCCAAATTGTGATGGCTGGATGACTGAGTCAGAAAATCTCTAAAACTGCAGCTCTTGTAGGGTGTTCCTGGTCTGCAGTTGTCAGTATCTATCAAAAGGTGACATGGTCATGGGCAGCCAAGGCTCATTGATGCACATGGGGGCACGAAGGCTGGCCTGTGTGGTCCGATCAAACAGACAAGCTAGCTCAAATTGCTTAAGTAGTTAATGCTGGTTCTGATAGAAAGGTGTCAGAATACACAGTGCATTATAGTTTGTTGCGTATGGGGCTTACATAAATATAATATATATATTACATGGATGGCCTGGTGTGTGTCGCTTACTTGGGGAACACATGGCACCAGTATGCCTTCCAATGGGAAGAAGGAAAGCCAGTGGAGGCAGTGTAATGCTTTAGGAAATTTTCTGCTGGGAAACTTTGGGTTGTTACCACATGTTACCCCAGCACACCTTCAGGGGTCTAGTGGAGTTCATGCCTTGACAGGTTAGGGCTGTTTTGGCAGTTAAACAAAAATATTATGAAGTATTCAAAATATTAAATATTAATATTCAATATTAAATATATATATATATATATATATATATATATATATATATATATATATATATATATATATATATATATATATATTAAAAAATATTTTCTACAAAATATTAGGAAGGTGTTCATAATGTTATGCCTAATTGGTGTATACACTATATTAAATGTACTTGCATATGACAAATTTGGATTATGACAAATTTTAAATAATAAAAAGTATTTGTATATAATGTGTTTTGCCTACGAGAAACTTTAAAGGTCACATTCTTTGCGATTCCACCTTTCAAACTTTAGTTTGAAAGATTATTCTTAAAAGATGACGCAGTTCCCTCTTTGTTGTTTATGGACCACAACCGGTAAGTGTATTTTATTATTTAAGTCGGTCCGTATAACTGACGTATATATAATATATATAACGTATAAATGACACAAAGTGCAACGCTGTTGAGCTTTGTTAACTAACGTTAGATGGTAATTGAAACTAATCCGAAAAATTTAGCATATAAAAGTGTAGTAATTCATTCAGACACCATCGATTGTTGGTGTTTGTAATGATCAGTTTAAACTACTGAAAAGACAGCTTACCATTCTGAAACATCCAGCAAAAGTCTTTCCTGAGCAGGTTGTAATCGTAAATAATCTTATCGATATTCTCCGGGTCTGATTCCGACTCAAATTGATAAGGCAATATAGACATTTTTGCAATAACATTGAGCGCGCGTATCTACCCGTTATGATAAGAGGCGGGACCTTTCCGGGCAACGTGCTAAGCTGCTGTCCAATCACAGCGCGGGAAGCGCTGGCCTAATCAGAACTCGTTACGTGTTTCTGAAGGAGGGACTTCATAGAACAAGGAAATCATCAGGCCGTTTTTTAGGACAGAGGAAACAGCGGTGTACAGATAAGTAAATTGTGTGAAAAATACTGTTTTTTTTTTACACGCGAAACATGAACTCTTGTTATATTGCACACTGTAAACATAATCAAAGCTTCGAAAACACGCGAAGAATGGGACCTTTAAAATGAAATGTATGGCATACTTATATATGACAAATTTAGTTGCACATTGACAATATGTCAATGTCAATATGTCAATATTGACAATATGTCAATATCAGAGATATCTCTATCAAAACAACCCAATCACATAAAAGCATATAAACAGTACGAGTGTGCAATGTCGTGGAATGTATATATGCCAAAACTCATTTTGGCGTGCACGCACTTTATGGCGTGTATATGACGCTCTTGGGTAGGATGAGGGTGGTGGGGTGGGGGGTTCGTACGTATAATACGCCATAAAGTGCATATCATATGCACGCGAAAAACAGCGTAGCATAGGTACGGCAAAATCAGTTTTGGCATACATTCCGCGACATTGCACACTAGTACTATTTATAAGCATTTCCGTGAGATCTGCCTGATCATAAAATAAATTCAACACTTAAATTATGGAGAATGGATCTTGAGTTAAGTCGTGTTCTCCATCGCTTTCCTTTATGCGCAGAAACTCAAACCTGCTCCCTTCTATCACTTTCATGGACATAACATGAACATAAAAGTACTTTTGAATCGTTTCTCACGAGAGTAGCCTTACTGAACGCTTTAAGGCTGCAGCGTTGGTCACACCACTGACCATCTTTATTACTCATTTGTCCTTTTGGCTCTTTTTCCCAAGAGGTGATTTGACATTAAGCAGGCTTCTAGTGGTTTGCCTGATGACAGTAACATATTGCAGCTTTCTCGGATAATACTCAAGGCTCATTTCATTTTGTTCCAATTATCGGATAACACAAGACTTTCAATTCAAGGTTAAAACACATTCATAATTACAAAGTTCCAGTTCAAAAGTTGGGATAGAACCCAGTGCCAAATGCAGAGATTCATCAAAGCACTTTTGATGTTTGGTCATATTTCCCTGCTTTTTCTCGCTCCCTAAGCCTATGTGACCAAGTGACTATAATAGAAATGCTACTTCCCACATGCAATTTCTTGCTCCACTTATACACCTGCAGGGAAAGCTGTCAGCGAAGCAGCATTTATAATGTCTGGCGAAGCGGACTGCAAAACAACATACAGGCAAAAATAAGTCAAGGGAAAGGGAGCTATTGACTAGCTCTCATAACCCCATAAGCTGAAAAGCATCCGGAAACAGTAAAACACTGGTTAAAAAAGGTGTTTAAAGAATAGTCCAAATCCAGTGGCAAGTCCTCGCCATTTATTTTTTATAATGTAAATCAAATATAAACTGTCCAAGTCCAATGTTGCCAATGTCCAAGTTAATGTTGCCACATTTACCACATTTTTATAAACTCTACTTAAAGGGATACTCCACTGCTTTTTCATATTAAACTATGTTATTCCCTTAACTAAGACGAGTTGATACTGTAAGGGTGGATCGCCTACGGTGGTTCTGACTGCAGGGTTGCCGAACGACTAAAGAAACGTTATCAGCGTGATGGTAGAAAACTGTACATTTCTTGTCTATAACCACCCACTGCAACTTATACCAACGACGGAAATAAGCGCAGTTACAATAGCAAAATATGTGGGAGAGCATATTGTATTGCAATAGGGAGCACTTCAAAGTCAATACCAAACCAAAACTAGTTAGCAAATCATTTATAATTGAAAGAATTTAATGACAAAATCCGGTTATGGTTACACTTAAAATAGTTACAAAATAGATGAATGAGATGAGAAAACTTATACCATTAATCGTACCCAGCATGTGTAGAATGTTACCTGAGAGATAGGGAGAGATAGAGAGAGATAGAAAGATAGAAAGAGAGAGAAAAAGAGAAGAGCCAAAGAAGGCCCTAGAAGAGACAGCCAGAGAAAAAGACAGCGTCAGAGGAAAGAGACCCCCAGAGAAAAAAAGAGAACCTCAGAGGAAGAAGCCCCAGAGAAAAGACCTCGAGCAACAGTTGCAATCTTCTTTTATACATCCCTTGACCATGTGACTGAAACCCTGAGACATTCAAACTGACCAGTCAGACCAGACTTCCCCCACTGTACTACAGGTGTGGCACCATTTGGCCTACAGGCCCTCAACATCTCTTTGTCTTTAGGAATCCCAAACAGCCCCACTGATAAGAGAGAGGGGGGTGGAACACAGTAAAACAAATGTCTTTGTTCAAAGAAAAATATCAAAATATCTTTGATTATTTTGGATTCTTTCAATACATACCTCTCGTGTCTCAGTGCATGCACTTAATCGCTCTGACACGTGGAGACATTTTGATAGCACTTAGCTTAGCCCATAAGCCCAGGGCCCTATTGCACAAAACGTGGATAAGAAACTAAGCCGGGATATCTTGGTGATATTGTCATCTAAATGCAAAATGTAGTACACCGCTGTCGTGTAAACGTACCGATAAATCGAGCCGGGATCACCAAGATATCCCAGCTTAATCCCTTATCATAGTTTTGTGCAATAGGGCCCAGTTAATTTATTAGGTACCAAGCAGAGATCAAGTTAGATGCGACCAAACGCCTCCACGTTTACCCTATTTAAATACAGTTACACAAATAGCTTAACGACCAAGTATGGTGACACAAAATAAAACATGGCGCTTTTTCTAAGCGGGTTTAAAAGGAGAACTATAATGTATGGCGGAATAGCACTTATGAGAGTACTTCGACTCGGCGCAGTAAAAAGTCACGGCTGAAAAATCCTCTCCTCCTATTGACGGAAATGAGAGGGGGAGGGGGAGGGGGAGATTTGAGGGAGGATTTTTCAGGCATGACTTTTTACTGCGCCAAGTCGAAGTACTCTCAGAAGTGCTATTCCGCCATACATTATAGGTTCTCCTTTTTAATCCGCTTAGAAAAGTGCCACATTTAATTTTTTGTCACCATACTTGGTCGTTCAGCTATTCAGGTAACTGTATTTAAATAGGAAAAACGTAGAGATGTTTGGTCGCCTCTAACTTGATCTGTTTGGTACCACAGTGAATGAACTGGGCTTAGTGGGCTAAGCTAAATGCTATCAGATTGTCATCGCGCGTCAGAGACGAGAGAGGTATATATCAACTCGTCTTAGTTAAGGGAATAACATAGTTTAATATTAAAAAGCTGTGGAGTATCCCTTTAAAGAGAAGTCAAATACAAATCCATCTTGTGTTTTTTACATTAACTATATTATTAATGTTCTATATAGTAAAACCAAGTATACATTTCATCTAAATTTCATTAAGCATCTGTACATCTTTTCCAAAATAATAACTAAAGGCAGTAACAGTAGATTTTATTTGAAATTATATTTCAGCTGATGTTCAGCTGTTCTTTTTAATAGGTTAACCTATTTTCATCCGTCATCAAGCTTGGTAAACACTGGTCACAGACACGGCTTCTTTTAATTTCACAAAGCTGATTGCTCACAAAAAAAAAAAAAAAAATGTTTTCAGAGAATTCCTCGTATTACGGAAGAGGATTAGGGCCAAGCAAAAAAAAAAAAAAAAAAAGCATCTCGAGATTAAAGTCATTATAATGCGAGATTAAACTCGTTAAATTTCGAGAAAAAAAGTCGAGATACAATCTCAAAAATAAACTCATTAAATACGTTCTGTTTCAAGAATAAACTCGTTATATTTCGAGAAAAAAGTCGAATTTTACTAGTTTGACTTCGACGTGATACAGTATATAATACTGATATCTCAGGGTATTCTCACAAAAATGCGTATAAATAGTACGAGTGTGCAATGTCGTGGAATGTATACGCCAAAACTCATTTTGGCGTGTCTATGGCACGTTGTTTTTCGAGTGCATATGAGACGCATTTTATGGCGTATAATACATACGAACCCCCCACCCCACCACCCTAAACCTACCCAAGCGCGTGTCATATATACGCCCCACCACCCTAAACCTACCCAAGCGCGTGTCAAATATACGCCCCACTACCCTAAACCTACCCAAGCGCGTGTCATATATACGCCCCACCACCCTAAACCTACCCAAGAGCGTGTCATATATACGCCCCCCTACCCTAAACCTACCCAAGAGCGTGTCATTTATATGCCCCACCACCCTAAACCTACCCAAGAGCGTGTCATTTATATGCCCCACCACCCTAAACCTACCCAAGAGCGTGTCAAATATACGCCCCACTACCCTAAACCTACCCAAGAGCGTGTCATATATACGCCCACTACCCTAAACCTACCCAAGAGCGTGTCATATATACACCCCACCACCCTAAACCTACCCAAGAGCGTGTCATATATACGCCCCACCACCCTAAACCTACCCAAGAGCGTGTCATATATACGCCCCACCACCCTAAACCTACCCAAGAACGTGTCATATATACGCCCCACCACCCTAAACCTACCCAAGCGCGTGTCATATATACGCCCCACTACCCTAAACCTACCCAAGAGCGTGTCATATATACGCCCCACCACCCTAAACCTACCCAAGAGCGTGTCATATATACGCCATAAAGTGCGTATCATATGCACGCGAAAAACAGCGTATCATATGCACGCCAAAATGAGTTTTGGCGAATACATTCCACGACATTGCACACTCATACTATTTATACGCATTTATATGTGTGGATATCTGCATGACTGAGTTGTTCACTTTTTAATTAGACTTTCCATTAACACCATACACTTTTTCAGACCGTAAACACACACTAAAAAAAGGCAGCCGCAAACCAGTCAGCGCGATGTAGACATTGCCTCCTCCCCTGCGATTTCCCTCATTAATTCTCAGTTACCTCTCACCAAACCCACTGTACACATTACGAGTGTCTGTTAAACTCAATGGGCTAAGGGGAGGAAAAAAATACACAGCGTGTAACTTTACCCGCTGATGTCGCTGTAAGAAAAACGGCTCGGGTTATCTATATAACCCTTGTTCCCTGAGAGGGAACGAGCACTGCGTCGGAACGACGATTTGGGGATACTCCCTTAGCATGAACGCGTCTGAAGTATGAATGAAACTAGTCCAATCCTTATTGGTCCTACGTCATGACGTAGATGTGACGGCATACCCGGAAGCTATAAAGGGGAGCCCGGCGCATAGTAGCGTCAATTATCGCGATGAAGCATAACGCTCTCAGGCGATACGCGGTGTGGCGACGAGACGCAGTGCTCGTTCCCTCTCAGGGAACAAGGGTTATATACATAACCCGAGCCGTTCCCTATATCGAGGGAACTTCGCACTGCGTCGGAACGACGATTTGGGGAACGAGTACCCACTAGGCCACACCAAGGATACGCCTGCCCTATTGTGAGCTGGAGACCAGGCACAATTAGGACTGGAGTACCCTGCCGCCGGAGGTCGCAGGGAGGTGTAAGCTGTAAAACCTTATAAATGTGTGCTGAGTAGCCCAGCCAGCCACTTCACAGATGTCCTGCATAGGGACTCCGGACAGAAGGGCCACCGAAGAGGCCATGCCTCTAGTCGAGTGGGCTCTCAAGGCAATAGGTGAAGGCAGATTGCGCACCTGATATGCCAAGGCTATTGCCTGCACAATCCAATTACTGATAGTAGGGGTTGACGCAGGCAGCCCTTTCTTGGGTGAGCCAAAACACACTAAAAGTTGGTCTGATTTCCTCCACTGAGCTGACCTTTCCAGATAGATCCTTAGGGCCCGAACTGGACACAAAAGGAATAATCTCCCTTCTTCCGCCGTCACATGGGGCGGAGGATGAAATGGCTGAAGAACCAAAGATCTGACCGTACTGGATGGAACCTTCGGCACATACCCTGGCCTAGGGTGTAGTACGGCCTTTGCTCCTCCCGGGGCAAACTCCAAGCAGGTTGGCGTGATGGCCAAAGCTTGAAGATCTCCCACTCTCCTGAGAGAGGTAATAGCTAGGAGGAACGCCACTTTAAGCGTTAGATTCTTAGGTTCTGCTGTCTCCAGTGGTTCGAAGGGGGCCTCAGCCAGGCCTTCGAGAACCACTGCCAGATCCCAGGTTGGAACTCTGGTACGCACTACAGGTCTTAACCTACGCGCCCCACGAAGGAAGCGTACAACCAATTGATGCCTACCCAAAGGCCCATCACCTAACGGAGCGTGGAAAGCTCCAATAGCTGCCACATACACCTTAAGTGTGGACGGGGTAAGCCCTGCAGAGAAACGATCTTGGAGGAACTCCAGTACTGAAGCCAATGGGCAGTTAACTGGGTCCACCTCACGTTCTCTACACCAAGTGAAGAAAACATTCCACTTGAGGCTGTACAATCTCCTAGTAGACGGGGCCCTAGAGCTAAGTAAGGTCTCTATAACGTCTGCCGGCAGGCCCTCCTCTCGGAACCTGGCCCCCTCAGGGGCCAGACCCAGAGGTATCAGATTTTGGGGCGGGGGTGAAATATTGTGCCCCCCGCCTGCGATAGGAGGTCCCTCCTCAGAGGGACCTCCCACGGGTGATCCGCCAGCAGCGCTATTATGTCCGAGAACCATACCCGAGTTGGCCAACAAGGAGCTACCAGAAGGAGACTGACTCCCTGTTGCCGAACCCTCTCCAGGACCCCTGGGAGCAGAGCGACGGGGGGAAATGCATACAGACGCCGCCTCGGCCACGTCTGTACCATGGCGTCCAACCCCAGCGGGGCTGGGTGCGTGAGGGAGAACCACAGTGGAAAGTGGGACGTCTCTCGAGACGCAAACAGATCCACTTCCACTGGGCCGAACCTCCTGACAATCGCCTCCACCACCTCTGGGTGGAGCCGCCATTCCCCGGGCCTCAGCCCTTGCCTCGATAGTATATCTGCCCCCTGATTCTGTATCCCCGGGATATACATTGCCCTGAGGGATAACAGTCTGTCTTGTGACCAGCGAAGAATGAGATGCGCCAGTTTGCATAGCGGGCGCGACCTCAACCCCCCCTGGTGGTTCAGATATGCCACGACAGCCGTATTGTCTGTACGGACTAGAAAGTGGTACCCGCGAAGCTCTGGGAGGAAACTCCTGAGAGCCCTGTAAACCGCCATCATTTCCAGGCAGTTTATGTGCCAGGTCGAATGATGGTCCTCCCATAGACCCCTCGCAAAGCGGCCTTCCATGACCGCGCCCCAACCAGTAAGGGAAGCATCTGTTGAAACGGTTTTCCGGCAACATGATGCTCCCAGGACTGGCCCTTGGGACAGAAACCAAGCTTTCTTCCATATACCTAGAGCCCGAAGGCATTTGCGTGTGACTCTGATCATACGGAATGGGTTCCCTCTGGGGGAAAACCCCTTGGTTTTCAGCCACCACTGTAGAGCTCTCATATGTAGCAGGCCGAACGGAATAATGTTGGACGCTGCCGCTAGATGCCCTAACACTATCTGAAAGTGTTTCACAGTGATACTCTGGCCTAGCTTTATTCTTGAGACTACCGCCAGAATGGTCTTGATTCGTGCGGGGGAGAGTTGCGCCCGCATCGAAACCGAATCCCATACTACCCCCTTTCTTTTTTCTTTTTTTTTAGAAAGGTCGTTTTCTGGGCTGGCGCCAACACGCTCTTTTTTGTGTTGAGCCTCAACCCCAAGCGTTGGATATGTGCTAGAACTAATATGTGCATTTCCATGCGCCGAGATAATCTACTAAGGGAATCAGCCTCTCGGGCTGGTCTCGGGTGTTATTTGAGTCTCGTTTCCCGTCCCCTGAAGCGGATGCCCGGCAGGGGACGAAATACGATTTTCGATATTTGGACACTCGTCCCGCCCAGTCGCAGGTCTTACTCGAGGCGACTGGATCGAAACGTGCCCTAGGAAAAACGATGTGGCCCGAAGCGTCTGTGACGGCGGGATTACCACATCGTTTTCCCTTCGAGAGCGTCGCGCGAGAGACAACCTCGGTTGTTCCCGCGCGAGGGGGACCGCTCTCTGAAGCCCTACCACAGCTAGGACTTCTTCCCAGCAGCCTTCTTCGCGAGAAGGACGTTCCTTAGATCGCCCTTCTGCACGGAAGCCTGCTGGTGAGAGCGCCGCCTCTGTTGCCAAGCTCCCGGAGGAGGGGCTCTAGAAGCGACGCTCTCTTTTTGCACCTGACGGTGCGAGGAGCTGGCTGACGGCTGCGGCTGCCCACTAGTGGCAGCCTTTGCTGGTTTTGGCCGACGAGGGAGAAACTGTTGGAAGGCTGCTGACTGTTTTCTCGCCTCCTGAAACCTGTCGATGACTGAATTAACGGCGTCGCCGAACAGGCCAGAAGGCGAGATCGGGGAGTCTAGGAGAAAAGTCTTATCTTTCTCCTTCATCCCCGACAGATTTAGCCATAGGTGTCTCTCCACTGTCACCAGAGAGGCCATGGAGCGGCCGATGGCACGGGCCGTCTCCTTGGTGACGCGGAGAGACAGATCAGCAGCCTTCCTAAGCTCTAATACATCCTCCGGGGAGGGACCTTCTCCCTCGTCAAGCTCTTTTAATAGGTCGGCCTGGTACGCCTGCAATATCGATAGCGTGTGCAGAGCGCTACCAGCCCGACCCTCCGCCATATATGCCCTGCCCACCAACGCTGATGTGTCCCTGTATGGCTTGGTGGGCAGTACCGGGGCTTTTAGGGACGATGCCGATTCGGGTGACAGATAGCTCGCGAGAGCATCTTCCACCCGCGGCATTGTCCCGTAGCCTGCCTCGCGCGCACCCATGACATTAGCATAATCTAATACTGGGGGGTTGGAAATGCGCGCGGAGTATGGTCTATTCCAGGACCTACACAACTCGTTGTGCAGGTCCGGAAAGAACGGCAAGCCCCGGCGAGGCGACTGAGCCCGGCGCGAGAGAAACCGGTCGTCCAGCCTGCTGGATGGCTGGACTTCCTGCCTCTCTTGTGGCCAATCGATATTTAACTTGGCCACGGCACGAGTCAGTACCTCAATAAGCTCCTCTTGGGCGGGTGGGTGCGGTGGTGACATATATGCGGCCCCACCCGCCTCGATGTTGATATCTTCCGGATCCTCGGATCCGGAGAGAATCAACATCTGATTCTCCACCCCGGGGGAAGAAGCCGCTTCGCGGGCTTCCACACGAGGTGGGAGAATCTCTGAACTATCAGAGGAAGATTGAGAAAGTGCCTCGGCAGTCTCAATCTC
Source organism: Pseudorasbora parva (assembly GCF_024679245.1). Lineage (NCBI taxonomy): Eukaryota > Metazoa > Chordata > Actinopteri > Cypriniformes > Gobionidae > Pseudorasbora > Pseudorasbora parva. Next base: position 19,990,690 of record NC_090176.1, on the reverse strand, counting down.
CGCTGATACGTCCAGCTGCGAGCCCCATGATCTGCGACGCCGCACCGCCTCAGCGGACGCAGGCCCAGAACCACGGGGCTCACGTGGTTGGCCGGCCTCATCAAAGATCGCCAACCGAGACCTCAGCACCCTGAGCGTCAGCAGCTCGCAGTGGCTGCAGGCGGCTCCCTCGAGAGCCGCCTGAGCATGCTGAACGCCCAGGCACTGAACACAAAGAGAGTGCGTGTCCGTTCCTGAGATGTAGCGGGGACACGGATGCACGCACCTCTTAAACTCAGAACTAGACATATCTTCGTTCTTAGGTCTCTAACTGATATAATATATATATATGGGACAGACAACAATAAATAGACAGACAATGTTCAAACACACACAGAGCGTTATGCTGAAGAGCGATAACTGACGCTACTATGCGCCGGGCTCCCCTTTATAGCTTCCGGGTATGCCGTCACATCTACGTCATGACGTAGATTGAGACCAGGACCAATAAGGATTGGACCAATAAGGATTGGACTAGTTTCATTCATACTTCAGACGCGTTCATGCTAAGGGAGTATCCCCAAATCGTCGTTCCGACGCAGTGCGAAGTTCCCTCGATATAGGGAACTAATGAGGTCCCGCTTTATATTAGGTAGCCTTAACTACTATTGACTTACGTCAAAAAAATAAGTGCAAAGTTGTTAATGTGTTCCTATTTTATTGCAAAACACTTCTGCTGATATTAAGGTGATATACAGGTAAAGTTAGGGACAGGTGTGGGTAGGTTTAAAGGTAGGGTTTTTGCACAATTGCATGCAATAATAATAATAATGTGAAAACATGTATGTACGCAATAAATGCATTCCATCAAATGATTCATTTAAATGTCAAAAGTCCACTAGGGATTTATTCCCTTTTTAATGTCACATTTTTAAAAATATGTTTGTAATATAGACTATTTTCTTATCCAATTTTTTTAGGAGCCACTGTCTCCCTTGTCTCCTTGGAGGAAACACCCCGGGTCAATCCTCTCTCACCTATCACATTAAATGCTTTTTTAAACTGAAAAAATGATGCCATCATATCCAATCACATCACTCCAAACTCAAGCCATGTCACACCATTAGTGGATTATACTGACATTTACTTCCACCTTTCTTACACCCTGACCTGATTGTGCCGAAGCCACATGGATGATCCTGCTGTTTTTATGATTCAAGCACTGGAGAAATTAGAAAGTTAGTCAATTTTTATTGCCCTATATCGAGCTTATTATAATGATTCACACAAAACATTTTCTCTAAAAGGTTTACAATGGTAGAGCTCGTTCTACTGTATTTTTTTTCTTCTTCTCTGAAACAACAATAAATCACTAGGAATTTTGGTTAAGTAGTTTGTGATTATACACTGTTGCAAAGGACAAATAGGTATATGGGGATACAATGTCAGGATAATGGATTGATCAGCTAGATCAGAAAAGAAACTGAGTTGTGTTAAAAGCTCTTGACATATCTGGAGGTTCCTCTGTGAAAGGTATCACACTAGAGTATAATAGCATACTGTTTGTAGTGATATGGTTTTCTGACCCAATATATTGTACAAAAGAGCTGTTTTAATACTTGTTATACTTTTTTAATAGATGTTAGCAAGCAAGAATATTCACCACAATGACAATGACAATTAATCCAAGAAATTGTGAAAATTCGGTGGTAATATTCTTACTGTATAGAAATGTTTGCTTTGATGTGTTATTGCCTGAAAATGTGCTAGCTGAGATTACCATGTGACACCAGTATTGTTTGGAAACCATTGTTTGTGTTGCAAAGAAAAAAGAAAGCATACAGTTTTGGAACAAATAAATGATATATAAAATGATTTATAAATTATAAGATTTATTTTTTATAATTCGGTGACTTGGTGTACAACCCCTAATTCTTTTTCAGCTATGTCTGAACACAATTAGTATAAGAAATCTAATATAAAATGAACACATTTTACCCAGCCAATATGAAATATTTAACTGTTCACTGGAAGTTGGGCATCCAAGATGCATCTTTAATTGTTTTAAAAAATGTTTTGAAAAACATTAAACCAAATCTACACCACGGGGCCAAGATTATCAAGTGAGCCATCATAAAAAATGAACAAGTCTTGGGGAAAAAAACAGTTTTGTGTGCTTTCTTCTACAACAAATGAGTGTTAAAATAAACTGTGCTCTTTGAGATTTGGACCTTACTGCCTTTTGTTTGTGAGAAACCGTGAATAAATATAGCACTTCATTTTCATTGGTTAGTTACTCTGAAGTCAGTGCACATATTAGCAGATGATTTATTTTTAATGTTGCGATTTGAAGCTTCCTGCACACGCAAATATAAGCATCCTATTCATGCAGTATGTATAATAACTAGCCTTTCTGAGAGCATAGCATTTCCTAAGGGAAGATGCACTCCAAACACCTCAGTTTGGTTGTTTATTTTCATGTGTGTTTGCAACTAAGTGAAGTTGGATCGGATTTTATCCAGCAAAACAATCTGTATTCTTTGGAAGTTCATGTAGATAAATTACAACAACTGCGGGGGGCGTGTAATCATCTCTGATTAGGACATGCTGGAGGAGTGTCAGTCAACCATTTGGACTGAAACGTTCATTAAGAATCCCATTATAAAAGTAATTATAAAATCACAAAGACATTCCCAAAGGATCCATAAGTACAAATCAAGCAAAAATATACTTTAGGGGTCATGGACGATTCGAAAAAAGATGCCAAGGACACGTCGACAAATGTCTGGCAATACACCATTTATTGGCTAGAATTGAGATTATTTAGTGTGATGCCTTAATGTCTTTCCAGGGCTTATTTTGTTTTTGTGTGTGTATGTGTGCTAAGCATTCACTATAAAATGTAATAAGTTGACTTTACTTGTGGTGAGGAAACCGATTGCCTTAAAATTTTCATGTAAAGTAGCATATCATTTTTTTTGTTGGCAAAACTTAACAAAATTTGTACAGAAAACTTGTTAATGAAGTATACTTACCTCAAAATTATTAGTTATGTTAACTTATTATTAGTGCTCACATTACTAGGAAAATATTAGGAAACCGATTGCCTTAAAATTCTCAAGTAAGCTGAACTTAAAAAAAAGTGAAGACCAAAAGCAACAACTGAACTCCATTCAACACTTATTTATTACTTAATTGGTTTCCACTATTTCTTCAAGTAAAGTCAACATATTTTTAGTAGTTCACCTAGCATGAATGCACTTAAAGGAGTACTTCAGCGCTGGGAAGATGAATCTCTATTTAAACTGGGTCATTAATGTTGTAGAAATGTGAAATTATTTTTTAATTTGGTGCTTTCTAGACTGAGAAAAGACAGAAAATGTATTTTTGTCTCATGGGGATGAAAGACAACAATTCCCAGAATGCTTGGCTGCTCTACGAGGCCACTCGCAAAGCCACCGCTACTAGACTACTGATTCACTGATCACTTTCTCACCGCCACCGCGTTCATTTTTATAAAATCAGTTCAGTTAGAGAAAACTGAACGTGTCTGTTCAATATGTGATTTAGCCACCGAGGGAGTCTCACAGCCAAAACGCTGCATGTGTCAGATATATTGACAGTCATGGGTGAGCTCGTGATGTGAGCTGAGGTAAACACGTCCGCAGCATAGATTCACAGCGCATGTTTAGTCTGGCGTGTTTTCAGTTCATGTCTTTGAAAGCTTAACTTTCATAGGAATTAGTTTGAGAAGTTGAAAGACTTACTTTGCTCTGCTGGCCGCACCTTTTAAACATCAATGCCTGAGGCTGCAGCTGCCAGCTGAGTGCTGTGAGTGCGATCTCCCATCCCCCCACGCGCGAGTTGAAAACATGCAGAAATGGCTCTCTCTGCTGGCTGTAGTCTTTAGCCTATGGCCAACAATTCCTCCGATGGTGCAAATTGATGATATTTGCGTCATGGGAGGAATTTTTCCAGAAATAAAATGCATAAATCTCTTGTCTCAGCGGGATATGAGGGGGGAATCATTCGAATATACTCCAGGGTTTCTACTGATACAAAGGCATATGCTAATCGCTGAAGTAACCCTTTAACACTCAATTAAGTTAGCCTAATTGCATCAAGTTGTTCTTACCTAAACCATTCAAGTTTTGTCGACATAATTCTATCTGTGAGCTGAGGAAGTGTACTCCTAGAATGCATTGCAGCACAAATAAATTAATCACAGGGCAATCGTAACTCTGTTTTATTAATTTTGGCTTTATTTTACTATTTTATTTGCTGTCTTTTGTCAGTATAACCCCAATAATGACAGCAATTGAACAAGTTTGTTGTGTTTTGCATGCTGAATGTTGAAGTCTGTGTGTGACTCAAGCATGGCCAATTTTTGGATATTGTCACAAATATAGAGGCATTATATCAACACAATTAAAGGTTTGTCATAAGTGTTAGCAATAAAATGTTAAAAGACCATTAATTGGCATTACATTTATATATATATATATATATATATATATATATATATATGTGTGTGTGTGTGTGTGTGTGTGTGTGTGTGTGTGTGTGTGTGTGTGTGTGTGTGTGTGTGTGTGTGTGTGTGTGTGTGTGTGTGTGTGTGTGTGTGTGTGTAGATGTATTTATATATCCAAAGGGAGCACTGATCACCATAAATTTATGAAGTCAGCTTATGTGACGCTCTCCCAAAATATTTGGTTGCAAAATATTTGGTTGTACAATATCTAATATTGTAAAATATTAGGCCCTGGGTACAAACCAGCTTAATGCCCCCCCGTACCAAATACCGTAGTGATATCAATGGGTGGGGTATTGCATTTTTATCATAAAAAAACACTTAAAACGTAAACAGAATAAGCCATACTCTGATTAATGTATATGTACGTATAGAAAACTGATTGGGCCCCCCACTGCCTTGGGCCCTGGGTACTCGGTACCCTTTACCCCCCCCAGTCCGACTCCCCTGATTGTATTTTCAATAACATTCAAGATGACTGGAAAATTAGTGAATGCAACTAAGAAGAACGATGACTGCAGAAGTGAAGGAAAATAGTGAAAACTCTATTGAGAATTGCCCCGCCTCAACCTTTTGCCCACCACCTGTGTTTGTTCTTGTTTTTTTTCTTTGGCAAAATGGTACTCAAACCAGTCAAGTAATGTTTACTTGGGTTTTCTGAGTAACAAATGCATTAGCATGCAAATAGTTCAGATTATTATTATTATTTTTTAGTAAGTTCAACAAATTATTGGACATTAAGTAAAGTTAATTAAAAAGTCTAAGTAAGAACAACTATTGGATTTTACAGTGTTGGAACAATGTGCACCCGTTTATGATTTATACACAGGAAGGCAATGGAAACTATAGTCGTTGCATTCACCTTGCAAGAGCGACGTCTACCTCATCATTGGTGTGTTTTATACTGTGCATTAAGATAATGATAAAAACCCACGGTGTGTCATAAAGATTTGTTGATTGGCAATAAGCAATTGTTTGTTGTATTCAGGAAGCTGACGCAAATCTATGAGTCACGGCCATATGTAAACGCTGTCTGCTGAAATGTCTCGGAACCAGGATTGGGAAACGCAATCATTCATAATAGAGTGCATCAATCTTAGCACACATTTGTTTCACATTTTCTTCAAGCAGTGATGTCATGATACAAGATTAATGAAGTAATACAGTGCTTTTCAACAGAGCGGGAGTCCTGCTGAGTATTTGCCACAGGAAAATGTGTCCTTTGTGGATTTATTCACCACGAAGTTCAGGACCCCTTTTACTTCTCAGTCTCACCGGAGCTGTATCAGCTGCTTTGAGCAAGTATTATGATCACTTGAATGCGCAAGAGCACCTCATAATGCGGCAATAAACAGGGCCGATATGTGTAATTCAAATGTTTTAAGATACTTTATCATAAAATAGTGATAGGCAGTAGGCAATTTTTTGACATGTTATGCAAAGAGCTGGCGTTCCATATATGTTTGAGGGAATTCATGAAAGGCCTCGATTTACTTGCAGCAATGTTTAGAGGTAAAAAGAAAATAAATGAAATGAAATGAAGGTTGCTGCTCATAAGTAATTCTGAATAGACACATAAACAACATATATCTAGAAAGCCAAAACTTGAGAAATTACAGTTCAAGATTAATATAGAGATGTATAAGCTCAAACACAAAAAATACAAATATTAAGAATATATATTTTTAAATGTACAGTATTGTTCAAAATAATAGCAGTACAATGTGACTAACCAGAATAATCAAGGTTTTTAGTATATTTTTTATTGCTACGTGGCAAACAAGTTACCAGTAGGTTCAGTAGATTGTCAGAAAACAAACAAGACCCAGCATTCATGATATGCACGCTCTTAAGGCTGTGCAATTGGGCAATTAGTTGAAAGGGGTGTGTTCAAAAAAATAGCAGTGTCTACCTTTGACTGTACAAACTCAAAACTATTTTGTACAAACATTTTTTTTTTTCTGGGATTTAGCAATCCTGTGAATCACTAAACTAATATTTAGTTGTATGACCACAGTTTTTTAAAACTGCATGACATCTGTGTGGCATGGAGTCAACCAACTTGTGGCACCTCTCAGCTGTTATTCCACTCCATGATTCTTTAACAACATTCCACAATTCATTCACATTTCTTGGTTTTGCTTCAGAAACAGCATTTTTGATATCACCCCACAAGTTCTCAATTGGATTAAGGTCTGGAGATTGGGCTGGCCACTCCATAACATTAATTTTGTTGGTTTGAAACCAAGACTTTGCCCGTTTACTAGTGTGTTTTGGGTCATTGTCTTGTTGAAACAACCATTTCAAGGGCATGTCCTCTTCAGCATAGGGCAACATGACCTCTTCAAGTATTTTAATATTTGCAAACTGATCCATGATCCCTGGTATGCGATAAATAGGCCCAACACCATAGTAGGAGAAACATGCCCATATCATGATGCTTGCACCTCCATGCTTCACTGTCTTCACTGTGTACTGTGGCTTGAATTCAGAGTTTGGGGGTCGTCTCACAAACAGCCTGTGGCCCTTGGACCCAAAAAGAACAATTTTACTCTCATCAGTCCACAAAATGTTCCTCCATTTCTCTTTAGGCCAGTTGATGTGTTCTTTGGCAAATTGTAACCTCTTCTGCACATGCCTTTTTTTTAACAGAGGGACTTTGTGGGGGATTCTTGAAAATAGATTAGCTTCACACAGACGTCTTCTAACTGTCACAGTACTTACAGGTAACTCCAGACTGTCTTTGATCATCCTGGAGGTGATCGTTGGCTGAGCCTTTGCCATTCTGGTTATTCTTCTATCCATTTTGATGGTTGTCTTCCGTTTTCTTCCACGTCTCTCTGGTTTTGCTCTCCATTTTAAGGCATTGGAGATCATTTTAGCTGAACAGCCTATAATTTTGTGCACCTCTTTATAGGTTTTCCCCTCTCTAATCAACTTTTTAATCAAAGTACGCTGTTCTTCTGAACAATGTCTTGAACGACCCATTTTCCTCAGCTTTCAAATGCATGTTCAACAAGTGTTGGCTTCATCCTTAAATAGGGGCCACCTGATTCACACCTCACATTTTTTTGAACACACCCCTTTCAACTAATTCAACTAATTGCCCAATTGCACAGCCTTAAGAGCTTGCATATCATGAATGCTGGGTCTCATTTGTTTTCTGAGAATCTACTGAACCTACTGGTAAGTTGTTTGCCACGTAGCAATAAAAAAATATACGAAAAACCTTGATTATTCTGGTTAGTCACATTGTACTGCTATTATTTTGAACAATACTGTACAAACCCAATTCCAAAAAAGTTCAGACACTGAAATTGTAATTAAAAAAGGAATTCAATAATTTACAAATCTCATAAACTTATTGTGGCAAGGGGGGCGTGGTTCAGCGAGGTCTGCAGCGGGAGAGAGGGCCGCGGGACGAGCGGTAAGTGAGTGGGTTGGACGCAGATTAATAACACCTGTCTCTTGTTCCAGTAATGAGCGCGGAGACGGGATAAAACACCAGCGGAACCGGAGACCAGGGAGAGAGAGAGTCGGACTGTTGGTGCGAGAACACAGAGACTGAGTTTACCCGGAAGCCGGAAGTGCCACGAACCGGAAGTTATTGTTGCTTATGAGTTTGACTGAGAACACACGAAGAAGTGTGTTATTGACATTGAGAAAGAGAAAATAAAGCTACGCATCAACAGTCCAGCCGACCCCTGTGTCCTCTTCCTTCCTTACTATATCGAACTTGTTACACTGGTGCCGAAACCCGGGAAGGAAGCAGGACAGCGCCGCCGCCATGACAACGCCCTCCGCCTCGCCATTTGCGGATATCATCAACTCCCTTGCGGTCCTCCACCAGGAACACCATCAGGCATTGCTGGACCTTCGGACCGAACAGGAGCGCCGCTTCGAGGCGATCGTCCAAGGCCAGCAAGAGGACCGCGAGCGGTTCCGGAGCTGGATGGACCGGGAGGTTCGCGCCGAGGCCGCTGGGCGGGCCAGCGCACCGGTTCACGTGCCCCTCCAGAAGATGGGGCCGGAAGACGACCCGGAGGCCTTCGTGGATCTATTCCAGAAGGCCGCGGAGGCCTGCGGGTGGCCCCGGGCACAGTGGCCGGTGCGCCTCATCCCCCTTCTATCCGGCGAAGCCCAGGCGGCCGCGCAACAACTACCGGTCGCGAACCTCCTGGACTACGACGACCTGAAGAGGGCCATCCTTCAGCGGGTCGGCCGGACCCCAGAACAACACCGCCAGCGTTTCCGCTCCCTGGAGTGGGGTGAGTCCGGTCGACCCTTCGCATTGGCCCAACAGCTCCGGGACGAGTGCCGCAGATGGCTTCTGGCCGGCGGCAGCGACGTGGACCATGTTGTCGATCTGGTGGTGCTGGAGCAGTTTATCACTCGGCTCCCCAGGAAGACCGCCGAGTGGGTCCAGTGCCACCGGCCCACGTCGCTGGAGACGGCCATCAACTTGGCGGAGGACCACCTGGTGGTGTGCCCGGGGGTCGGCGAACCCCCATTAACTTCTCCCTCTCTCTCTCCCCCCTCTCTCTCTCTCTCTCGACCTGTCCCTCTCCCCAGGTCCCGCCCTCCAGGCCCTCCTCGCGTCCCCCCCAGAGGCCGGGGTGGGATGGGCCTTGGACCGTCTGGGAGTTCGCGGGTCCCGCCCAGGGGGGCGGGGCCGCTGGGGGCTGGTAGTGACAATGGCTCTGGTTCCGCCCCCTTTCCGCGCTCATCCTCCAACCCACTCCCCGCCGCCGGGGCGGCGGGTAGGCCTGGGCTGGCCTGCTGGCGGTGCGGCGATCCGGATCATTTTGTGGACCGATGTCCGATGATGGACATCGGAACAATGATCCGGATCCCGGACGTCCAGCGGACCACCCCCGATCAGGCAGGAGAGTACCAAATTCCTGTGAGTATCAAGGGGGGTACATATCAGGCCTTGGTGGATTCAGGATGTAACCAAACCTCGATCCATCAAAGCCTGATGCAGCCTGGGGCATTGGATACAAGCCGTGTGGTTAAGGTGCGGTGTGTGCACGGGGATGTGGTGGAATACCCGGTTGTCCCGGTCACGATACAATTTCGGGGGAAAAAGCATAGTGTAGAGGTGGCGGTTAGTCCACACCTCCGGCATCCGCTAATTCTGGGGACAAATTGGCCCGCCTTTTCGGCGTTATTGGGGTCGTTATGCGCGGATGCCGCTTGGGAGAAGAAGGCGAGGAGGGGGGCGGCGCGAGTGCAGCTTGGGGAGACTGAGACGGGACCCTTGAGGACAGCTGCAGCGGAACCGAGCGGGATCGAGAGACTGATTCTCTCGGACCGCGATGACTTTCCGCTGGAGCAGTCACAAGATGAGACCCTCAAAAATGCCTTCCAACAGGTCCGATCGATTGACGGCCAGTCTCTCCAACCTGCCTTGCCTGTCTCGTATCCATATTTTGCCATAATTAAGGATCGGTTGTATCGAGTGACCCAAGACACTCAGACAAAGCTAGATACAACCCAGCTGTTAGTACCAAAGAGCCGCCGGGAAATGCTTTTCCAGGCGGCTCATTCTAACCCAATGGCGGGCCACCTGGGACAGGCGGCCACGCTGAATCGTTTAATGACCCGATTTTTTTGGCCAGGCATTCATGACAATGTGCGCAGGTGGTGCGCGTCTTGTCCGGAATGTCAGTTGGTGAATCCACTGGCCGCCCCAAAAGCGCCATTGCGCCCCCTTCCATTAATGCAGGTCCCCTTCGAGAGAATTGCGATGGACCTCATCGGGCCATTAGAGCGATCCGCACGCGGACATCGTTTTGCACTAGTTATCGTGGACTACGCAACGCGATATCCGGAAGCAGTGGCTCTCCGCAACATCTCGGCGAAGAGTGTTGCGGACGCACTGTTTCGTTTAATCTCCCGGGTGGGGATTCCGAAAGAAATCCTCACTGATCAAGGCACGGCGTTTATGTCACGCACGTTAAGCGAATTGTACGGATTATTGGGCATTAAATCCATTCGAACCAGCGTCTATCACCCACAAACAGACGGCTTGGTCGAACGATTTAATCGCACTCTTAAATCCATGATCCGTAAATTCGTACAGGAAGACGCCAAAAATTGGGATCGGTGGTTAGAACCCCTCTTATTTGCTGTGCGCGAGGTCCCGCAAGCCTCCACGGGGTTTTCCCCCTTCGAGCTTCTCTACGGTCGACAGCCACGGGGGGTGCTGGACGTCCTACGAGAAACTTGGGAGGAGGGGCCTTCGTTGGCCAAAAACGAAATTCAGTACGTCATGGACTTGCAAACAAAACTCCACACATTAGGGCGGCTATCTAGGGAGAATTTGTTGCAAGCCCAGGACCGCCAGAGCCGGTCATATAACAGGGGTACTAAACTACGCAAATTCACACCGGGAGAGAAAGTGCTCGTTCTACTCCCAACGTCGAGCTCAAAATTAATGTCAAAGTGGCAGGGGCCGTTTGAGGTCGCACGGCAGATAGGAGAGCTCGATTATGAAGTGATACGATCCGATAGGAACGGGGCACGTCAAATATACCACCTCAATCTGCTAAAAAAATGGAATGAGGTGGAATCGGGGTTGTTGGCAACGGTGATCGGGGGAGAGGATGATCTCGGGCCAGAGGCGAGCATTAAAGCACAATCAGTCGCGTTGGCCCCTGGGGGAGATCACCTCTCACCGTTACAACTCGCTGATTTATCGAAATTGCAGGCGGAATTCGCTGACGTGTTCTCGCCCCTACCGGGACGTACCGACTTGATTCAGCACCATATCGAGACCAAGCCGGGCGTGGTAGTTCGCAGCCGGCCGTATCGCTTGCCTGAACACAAGAAAAAAGTAGTTCAGGACGAATTAGGCGCAATGCTCGACATGGGAGTAATCGAGGAGTCCAACAGTGACTGTGACTACACCAATTTGTCACGCTTCCTTTCGGCTTGTTCGGGGCGCCCGCAACCTTCCAGCGACTCATGGATAGGATTTTGCGTCCCCATGCTGCATATGCTGCTGCGTACCTGGATGACATAGTGATTTATAGTCACGATTGGCAGCGGCATATGCAGCATGTGAGGGCGGTCCTGAGGTCGCTGAGGAGGGCGGGGCTCACGGCCAATCCGAAGAAGTGTGCGATTGGGCGGGTGGAAGTAAGGTATCTGGGCTTCCACTTGGGTCATGGGCAGGTGCGTCCCCAAATTGATAAGACTGCCGCAATTGCAACCTGTCCGAGGCCCAAGACCAAAAAGGAGGTAAGACAGTTCTTGGGGCTGGCGGGATATTATAGACGGTTTATACAAAATTATTCGGACCTCACCAGCCCTTTGACTGATCTTACTAGAAAGGGGCTACCAGATACGGTCCAGTGGACGGAGCCGTGTCAACAGGCTTTTACCCAAGTAAAGGCTGCTCTATGTGGCGGGCCGCTCTTACACTCCCCTGACTTTTCTCTCCCTTTCTTGTTGCAGACTGACGCGTCGGACAGGGGGCTGGGCGCAGTCCTGGCCCAGGAGGTGGAGGGGGGAGAGCGGCCGGTGCTGTACATTAGCCGTAAGCTCTCCAAGAGGGAAGCTAAGTACAGCACCATAGAAAAGGAGTGTTTGGCCATCAGATGGGCCGTTCTCACTCTCCGCTATTACCTCCTGGGGCGGGAGTTCACTCTCTGTTCGGACCACGCTCCTCTCCAATGGCTCCACCGCATGAAGGATACCAACGCGCGGATCACCCGTTGGTATCTGGCTCTTCAGCCGTTTAAGTTCAAGGTGGTCCACAGGCCGGGTGCTCAGATGGCTGTGGCCGATTTCCTCTCCAGAAATGGGGGGGGGGGGGGGGGGGGCTGCAGGCCGGACGGCTCCCCGGCCTGAGTCGGGCGGTGGGGGTATGTGGCAAGGGGGGCGTGGTTCAGCGAGGTCTGCAGCGGGAGAGAGGGCCGCGGGACGAGCGGTAAGTGAGTGGGTTGGACGCAGATTAATAACACCTGTCTCTTGTTCCAGTAATGAGCGCGGAGACGGGATAAAACACCAGCGGAACCGGAGACCAAGGAGAGAGAGAGTCGGACTGTTGGTGCGAGAACACAGAGACTGAGTTTACCCGGAAGCCGGAAGTGCCGCGAACCGGAAGTTATTGTTGCTTATGAGTTTGACTGAGAACACACGAAGAAGTGTGTTATTGACATTGAGAAAGAGAAAATAAAGCTACGCATCAACAGTCCAGCCGACCCCTGTGTCCTCTTCCTTCCTTACTATATCGAACTTGTTACACTTATATTTTATTCACAATAGAATATAGATAACATAAATTGTTGACAGTGAGACATTTTGAAATGGCTTGCCAAATATTGGCTAATTTTGGATATCATAAAAGCTACAAATTCCAAAAGAGTTGGGACAAGTAGCAATAGCAGGCCGGAAAAGTTAAATGTACATATAAATAACAGATATAGGACAAATTTGCTAGCCTAGAAACCTAGACGCACCCTAGCGGCAGCAAATCTAATCTGCCCGCGAGTGTCAACTCTCAATACCCTTCTGAGCTGTAATCGCTGTAATCACTGAAGTCATTCTTAAAAAGGGAAGATGTGTTCAGAGTTTTGCCGACCAGATACGGCGAATGTTTAATCTATCAACAAGCTCTGTTTCATCTTTGTTGCTCTGGTTGGTTGTCTGATTAACCAACCATCACAGCGCTATCCTATCGCTTGCAGAGGGACTTTGAAAGACAACCGTTTATCCCGCCCCTCGGATTGAGCCCTGCAATGGTGAGTTTCCAGACCAAACATCTTGATGTGGGTCTGGCTTGTCAGGCTACAAATTTGCCACTTATTAGGTCAATTGGCAAAATGATTGGGTATAAAAAGAGCCTCTCAGAGTGGCAGTGTCTCTCAGAAGTCAAGATGGTTAGAGGATCACCAATTCCTCCAATGCTGCCGTCAAAAAATCTGACGCAATATCAGAAAGGAGTTTCTCAGAGAAAAATTGCAAAGAGTTTGAAGTTACTGTCATCTAAAGTGCATAATAACATCCAGAGATTCTCGAACCATCTCTGTGCGTAAGGGTCATGCTGGAAAACCATACAGCATGCTTGTGATCTTCGTGCCCTTAGACGGCACTGCATTAGAGACAGGAATGCTACTGTAATGGAAATCACAACATGGGCTCAGGAATACTTCCAGAAAACATTGTCAGTGAACAGAATCCACCATGCCATTCACTGTTGCCAGCTAAAACTATATAGGTCAAAAAAGAATCCATATCTACACATGATCCAAGAGTGCAGGTGTTTTCTCTGGGCCAATGCTAATTTAATATGGAGTGTGGCAAACTGAAAATCAAAATTTGAAGTTCTTTTTGGAAAACTGGGACGCCATGTCATTTGGGCTAAAGAGGATAAGGACAACCCAAGAAGTTATAAGCGCTCAGTTCAGAAGCCTGCATCTCTGATGGTATCGTGTTGCATGAGTGTGTGGGGGCAGCTTACACATCTGGAAAGGCACCATAAATGCTGGAAGGTATATCCAAGTTCTAGAACAACATATGCTCCCATCCAGACGTCGTCTCTTTCAGAAAAGACCTCGCATTTTCCAACATGACAATGCCAGACCACATACTGCATCAATTACAACATCATGGCTGCGTAGAAGAAGGATCCGGGTACTGAAATGGCCAGCCTGCAGTCCAGATCTTTCACCCATAGAAAACATTTGGCGCATCATAAAGAGGAAAATGCAACAAAGAGGACCTAAGACAGTTGAGCAACTAGAAGCCTGTATTAGAAAAGAATGACAACATTCCTATTCCTAAGCTTGAGCAACTTGGCTCCTCCTCAGTCCCCAGACGTTTATAAAAAGAAGATATATAGAATATATGCAGACTGTTATAAAAAGAAGAGAAGAAGCACACAGTGGTAAACATGGCCTTGTCCCAACTTTTTTGAGATGTGTTTATGCCATGAAATTTAAAAGCAACTTATGTTCCCTTAAAATTATAAATTTTCTCAGTTTAAACATTTGATCTGTCATCTGTGTTGTATTCTAAATACAATATTGAAATTTTAAACTTCCACATCATTGCAGTCTGTTTTTATTCACAATTTGTACAGTGTCCCAACTTTTTTGAAATCGGGTTTGTATAAGAATACTGAATTATCATACAATGAAGCTGAAGCCACAAGTCTGCTCGTTTCATTTAAAATCATGATGATTTAATACCTAAAACAATTAATTTTAAGAAACATATTCTATGACCATGTTATGTGTGTTTTAATAAAAAATTATATTGCCCCTTTTAAGCTCCCTTGCTGTCTATTCTCTGTCTGGTTTGGTGGAATGCCCCATTTACGTTTCTATTGTTCTCACTCTACAAACTTTTCACACCTCAGCCAGTATATGAGACCTAATCTTTATTATCATTTTATCATTATACTTTTGTTTTTACTCAGCCACTATTGGCCATTATTCTGGCATACATGGCTTTCCCATCCACATAGTTTTTATCCCAATATATACTATAATCCACCTATTATAAAAACTCTTTCTAGAAAACCAAACCAAAAATGTATTGACAAAAATATCAAATACTTCATTTCATTACAATTTCCAGAAAGTTTAGTTCCATATGATGTCCAACTGCTGAAATTAACTTCAAAGAACTGTTTTGGCTTGATTTATTTTGAAATGACAACACACCAGTTAGCTCTTTGATTTTTACTTGAAGTCTATGGAGGGCCAATTGCTCTTGCTGAGTGCATTGTTTATCTTCACATACTATCATTATCCACTAAAACTTTATGCAAATAAGATAACGGCACATAAAAAGCAACAACATAAAAATTGGAAGACAATGGCATGTTGCTCCTGGTCCCCTAACAGCTCCAAATGTCTAAGCTTGCGATCACTGCATTGATTTGCCACACATCTATGATTGTTGTTCAACAACATGTCAATTGTCAGACTTGCCCAAGATTTGGCCATACTCTATGCTCTACAGTTAGAGCCAACAGCAATATTGGGCAAGACCAATTTACTGACAGACTTTCGAGGTATCACATTGTTATTTGACACCATGTAGTTTAACAGAGTAAGATGCTGGGCTGGATGTTGATACATCCATTTCATTGTTGCAGTGTCTCTGCAGCAGTAAAACAGAGGAGGAACTGTTCTGAATGTGATGACCAAAGTCGATTCCTCTATTGATCGCTGAACGTTTAAGACCCAAGGGAGCAGAATGCTAAGCCATGAGAAAATCTGAGGTCTACAGAGTGCAATAACTTTTATGTCACTTTATTTCTCACAATCGCTCTTTCGATTTCTCTCTTTTTACTGCCTGTACTCTGTGTTTCAATCTTGCTATTAGTAAATCATGCACCAAAATGTAGTAAATCACCAATAAAAATGAGATAACACTTTACAATACGGGTGCACTAATATGCATTAATTCATACTTAAATAATGCACAGATAATCATGAGTTAATATATCACTAATGGTGAACTAACCCATTTATTAATGATTACTACATCAGCAACTAATGAAGATTCTACATAATTCATAGATTAAGTAATCATTAAATTGTTATTAGTTAAATATGTCATAATATATTAATTCCTTAATAACATAAATGATGTAAATTAATGTGTTAATTACCACAACGGGTCAAAGCCATGCATTTCAACTGCCAGCTGTCTGCTTTAATTAATCATTAGCTAATGATGTATAAAGGTATCATTATGTTATGACTTTACTTGTTGGGGTACATGACTATTAACTAATCGATTAAGCAATATGTAATTGTGGTTATGAGTTTTGAATTAATTTAGAATTAGTTAATAATCATTAGTTAAGTATCATGTAGTTAGGGGGGTCTAAATTTCTTTAATGTTGATACCTCAATGGACGGTTCACATGCTCTATGTCAAATTTACTTGCAAAATCTTAAATATCTCTTAAAATATTACTTCCTTGTGTTATTTAACAACATTTCTTGATTTACATTTTTCAAACGCTAAATAAATCCTAGCTTTACTGTGGACTCTTGTGCTGACTGTATCTACTGTAGAGCGAGAGAATATGGCTTTGATAATAAAGTCCCTCTCCCCCATCCTTTTATTTTCCTCCATTAAGGAACATAAGAGCTGTCTGGGTAAAGTTATAATTTTTGCAGCAGTAAATTATTTTGGAAGCTGTGGAGTTTTCGTCCCCCTCAGCATATGACACATCAGAGTGTGACTACCTGTGGGGGCTGGCGACCCTGAGTGAATGACGCACATGTACCTCCCTCAGACACATTTCTCTTTATGGTCCTCATTTCCAACCCGTTCTCACTCCCAAGGCGTCAAAATCCGAAGCATGGTCAAGTGCCTTCCGCGTCACAATGAAGACTCTAAAGGTGCCCCTATGCGTCACATTTCGATGAATGACTCCATTCATTTCAACGAGAAACCTTTGGTGTCATACACAGACGCATTTAATTATTTTAATTTATTCTTATTAAATTCAACAAAATTGACAGTAAAGACATATATAATATTCTATGAAATGCTATTTCAAATCAATGCTGGCCTTGCGAACAATCATCAAAGAATCTCTGAAAATGTATCACAGTTTCCACAAAAATATAAAGCAGCAAAACTGCTTTCAACACTGATAATTAAAGAAATGTGAAGGATCATGTGACACTGAAGACTTAAGTAGTGATGATGAAAAATCAGCTGTCATCACAGGAATAAATTACATTATAAAATATATTAAAACAGAAAAGGGTATTTTAAAATTTTAAAATGTCTCAATATTACTGTTTTTTTTTTACTGTATTATTGATCAAATAAATGCAGACTTGAAAGCATAACTGACTTTTTCCATTTCAAAACATTTCTGACCCTAAACCGTTGAATGGTTGTGTACATATAGACACACTGGTATGACATAGAACAACTTATCAGTATTTGTCATTGTCAGCGCATCTATTCAGCAAACAAGAAATTCCAGGAATTAATCAAAGTAGTTATTGTATGGCTTTGAAAGTCATTGAATATAGATATGCCATAAAGGAAAAGCATCACCAGAGGGTTCACACGACATGCGGGTATAAACAAATAATGACAGCATTTTCTGTGTGAACCATTGCGTTAAAACGACATGCTTTTAACTCTAAAGTAGTCTTCTGAATGCCCTCTTCTATAATTCTGCATGTCTACCTGTTTACATGAATGACGGCACTGTGAGCACTGCTGCATTATTGAAGGGGCTCTGCTGGGGCCATCTCCCCTCTGCTAAGAGCTTCGAGTGGGGCTTTGATGTGCAGGGTCGGGGTGCCATATTGTCATCACTGGACATATGGGAGTGGAGCCAGCCAAAGGGGACAGATGGAGGTAGAGTGGATGGACAGGGGAAGATGGGGGTGAGAGAGGAAAGGTGTAGTGCATGGTTAGGAAATGCAAGGGGACACGCAGCACTTTGGAGAGCAGGGAGGTGCTAAGATGCACTGTATTCCCCAACAGTGTTCTAAACTCAATAAAATTGCAGAGTTGTACTCAAAGCTGCAATATTGTTCAGGCACCACAAAAGTTTTAAGTTCACTTAAGTAGTTTCCAGTTATTGATTATTTAGACAAGATTAGCTCTTAGTTTATGAGTAGAACTGACCCCCTAACTCATTTCTTTCAAGAGTGGATTGAAATTACGTCTGACGTAATAATGACGTGCAACTTCATTGGAGGTTCATATCAACATGGCAAATTCAAATAACCTAATAACCTATACAAACCAACATAAACAAATTAAAAAAATCGGACATTCCAATGAATGGTTAATGACCTAGTCTATGATCGATTGTGGCGGATGTAAATAAACTTTGACATTGTTTGCAAGAACTGCTGCGCGCACCCGGATGTAGGCAGCAACATCAAGAGATCCATCATCAACAACATCAGTCTGCATGCTAACCGTAACGCCTGTACACAAAGGTAAGGACACGCCTTAATGTACTTTGTTTATTTATTTGTTTGCCATCTTCCAGGCAGACCTCAGCTAAAGCGTAGGCTTGTGAGAGAAAATTTTGCGGCTACCTGCATGCTTTAGCGAATTAACTAAAGTTAATTGTCTCAACTGTCAGCCAGCCAGCCTTGTTGCACTACGTTACTTTAGTGGGATAACTGGACAGACAAACCGTATGGTTTTAGCACTACCAAAGATCCTTTATCCGTTACTGGTGATAGGCCTACTTTGGCCGCGCAGGTTAGTTTATAGACGGACACTGAAGGGATGAGTTTAGACTCAAAATGATTAATAAATGCACACAATTGTCCATGAACTTGATAAATGTTGCAGACGTATTTCACTATCCACAAACAAATGCCTTATAATTTGTGTGTGCAAAATACGATTTGTACAAATAGACACATAATTGTGAATACAAAACTTCGATTTTATATTAAGAAGTCAGAATTTGTGCATGCAGCGTGATTTGCATTTGTGGATCCGTTGACGGATAGGCTAGGCAAGATTAAATCAGGTTATGAACACTACATTCATCACAACATTTTTCTCCCATAGAAAACCATTATAAAATGCGTGTTATGCAATAGCACGTTCAATAAAGTGTACGCCTACTTTTAATGTCACCGTTTTTACTGCAGGAATAAACGTATGGGAGAAAACGCTTATGTTCATAACTTGATTTAATCTTGCCTATACAAAGTATGCGTTATTAATACTTTTATTAATACCTTTTTAATGTTAGCCTACTTTTAAGCGTTTTCCTCGTCTTTATAACGAGTACACATAAAGCGTCTTATAGGCAGAATAACGCTCACAGTGCCGTTGTCTGTTTCGGCAGAATACTGTCATCTAGAGGCAGCAGGTGGGTGTGTGTGTGTGGATCGTGCAAGGCCAAACCGGCGAAATGAAAGTCTCAAAATCCAAATGAATCAAATAGGATCGACTCACAAACGAGTCAATGAATGCACGCGCGTCACCGGATGCGCGAATGCATACACACCGCAAGCGTAACTACACCGTCAATGCAGCTGCAGACGCCCGAAGCCTTTGTGCAGCGGCTCCCACAATGCTAGAGCCTACGCCTATACCCCAGCTAACAGGGAACGTTCTCAGAACGTTGGCTAACGTTATCTGAAAGTTCTCTCAAAGTTATCAAAAAACGTTCTTCCAGTAACGTTATTAGAACGTTGTGCCAACGTTATTTGCTATTGAGAAACGTTCTAAAAACGTTAGCTATAAAACGTTATTCTTACATTGTTAGTGGAACGTTTTAAAAACGTTACTACATTAAAAAAAGTATTAGTCATTACAAATTAGTCATACAGCTTTTTTTCTCAAACTTCAGATACATAATTTGTATATCCAGAGACAACTTAATGACACTTAAATGCTATTTTCGTGTATATATTTATTTTTTTACAATCAGAAGAAAAATCTAGTAAACTAATTATGTATTAAATATAAATGTAATATAAATATAAAAGTCAATTATAAAAGTGGTTTTAGCTTTTTTAAAGAAAGAATAAGATGTCAATAAACAAAAGCAAGTACATTAAAGGAGAAAACAGGAATATTTTATTTGATCATACTCCACACCCTTATTAGAACGTTATTTAACGTTCTTAGAACCTAATGAGAACGTTAATACAACGTTCCACAAGCTGGACATTTCAACGTTCCTAGAACGTTCAAAAACGTTTTTAGAACTTAATGGGAACGTTAGGGAAACGTTCTTATAACCTAAAATTGTTAGCTGGGACTATACCTCTGAGTACTAAATACTAAACTAAAGAAAGTTTATTATATTTTCTGGCTAGTTTACTTTACTTTCTATAATCATAACCATACTTTCACCGAAAGGGATTAATTAAAACAAGTTTAAATGGGTACATCTTCTAAAGATGTTTTAATTCTTCGTTTTCTCTTTAATGACATACTCCAGTTTACTTTATTTTTTATAATCATAACCATTATTGTTTCACCCAAACTGAATAATTGAAACAAGTTTAAATGGGTAAATCTTCTACAGATATTTTTTATTCTTCGTTTTCTTTTTTGACACACTCGTTATTGTTAAAGTACACTACACGTGCTTCTGTGTGCATTTTAAGCACTTTTTGTGTGAAATCATATTTATTTTGTCCATTAAAAGTGTTATTTCACTTTAATTGAGCGTCAGCAGCGCAGCAAAAGGCTCGCCGCCGAAACCCCCGCTTCACTGCTGCTCACGCGACGCTTGCGGTGTGAAACGGCCGTTCATTGCACGCACAAATTCTGACTTGCATTAATACAAAATCGAAGTTTTGTATTCACAATGGCCCTCATTTATCAAAAGTGCGTACACCAAATTTCCAGCGTACACCTTGCGTACACCCAAACCCAAGGTGACTGAGATTTATCAATATGGACGTTGGCGTACGGCACGCTCAAATCCTACGCCAGCTCAGGAGGTGGTGTACGCACGTTTGAGTTAGTGTGAAAATGCGCAGAAAAGCAATTCCTAACACCACAAAACGCACTGACAAGATATGCTATATGACCCACTGTTAAAAACCACAACAACAACATTCAGTGTTTATTTTTGTGCAACATGAACGTCAATGTTTAATTTGTGTGACTTTACCAAAGCGTTTGATTTGTAGGCATATGTATTCCTCCAGTCGCGAGCCTGTGCGCTTTATCTGACGGTTCAGGCCCGCGCCTGGCCCAGCAGCTGCGCACGGACTGGGACTAAAATAATTCAGACTGACAAAATAATAAAAATGACCTTCTTCTTTTAAATAATAATAAAATCAATAAAAACGACATTCTTCTTCTGAATAACAAGCGTCATTAAGAATAATAATCATAATAATAATAAGAATCTTACAAATCGTCATGTAGCCTAATTATTAATGTGAATGAATCTTAATCCACATCACATCATCATCACTATTGTACACCCCAATACATGTGCCGTGATACGAAATTAAATGCTAATTTTTTCAAAACGTGTTGTAAAATAATGCAGTGATGGTAATTTATCATCCAAACAGCGATTTAAACTGCTGGAGTGCGCTTCTCAACCTCCACACTATAACAGTACTCGTTATTTGTGTCCATATTTTGTTTTTGTAGGTGCCAATTCCACTCTTTAAACTCCCAAATAAAACAATTTCGGGGGTTTTTTCCACTTCCCTGGTGATGGTCTCGATGGGAGAGGCGGAGACTTGAATATATAGGGGCGTGTTATTCTAATGACGATCGTTTTCAGCCGCGGGATTTATCAAGGGCAGGTATTGCGTACACCTGGATTACAGAGGTACGCACAGCTTCATAAATCAGGCGGTGAGAGGAGTGTAAGCGTAATCTTACGCCAACATATACACCAGTTTCTACTGGTGATGGCCAATGGCCCTCATTTATCAATCTTGCGTAGAAACTGGTGTATATGTTGGCGTAAGATTACGCTTACACTCCTCTCACCGCCTGATTTATGAAGCTGTGCGTACCTCTGTAATCCAGGTGTACGCAATACCTGCCCTTGATAAATGCGGCGGCTGAAAACGATCGTCATTAGAATAACACGCCCCTATATATTCAAGGCTCCGCCTCTCCCACGCCCTCATTTTACGCCATGGACACAGAAGACGGCAAAGAAGCGAAACTTCTCCGACGTGGAGATCGGGCGCGCTCAATCATCTCTTTAGTCCACTTAGTCAGGGCACTGATTAGGACATAAGTCAACGGGCTGACTCCCTGATCAGTGCCCTGACTACTGAACTATTGAGATGATTGAGACGCGCCCATCGAGACCATCACCAGGGAAGTGGAAAAAAACAAAAACAAAATTGTTTTATTTGGGAGTTTAAAGAGTGGGAATAAAGGCACAGACAAAAACAAAATATGGACCCAAATTACGAGTACTCTTAATAATGTGGAGGTTGAGAAGCGCACTCCAGCAGTTTAAAGCTGTTTGGATGATAAATTACAATGCATTATTTTACAGCACGTTTTGAAAAAATTAGCAATTTCGTATCACGGCACATGTATTGGGGTGTACAATAGTGATGATGATGTGATGTGGAGTACCATTCATTCACAATAATATTTACATGACAATTTGTAAGATTATTATTATTATGATTATTATTCTTAATGACGCTTGTTATTCAGAAGAAGAATGTCGTTTTTATTGATTTTATTATTATTTAAAAGAAGAAGGTCATTTTTATTATTTTGTCAGTCTGAATTATTTTAGTCCCAGTCCGTGCGCAGCTGCCGGGCCAGACGGGCCTGAAACGTCAGATAAAGCGCACAGGCTCGCGACTGGAGGAATACATATGCCTACAAATCAAACGCTTTGGTAAAGTCACACAAATTAAACATTGACGTTCATGTTACACAAAAATATACACTGAATGTTGTTGTTGTGGTTTTTAACAGTGGGTCATATAGCAGATCTTGTCAGTGCGTTTTGTGGTGTTATGACTTGTTTTTCTGCGCATTTTCACACTAACTCAAACGTGCGTACACCACCTCCTGAGCTGGCGTAGGATTTGAGCGTGCCGTAAGCCAACGTCCATATTGATAAATCTCAAAGTCACCGTGGGTTTGGGTGTACGCAAGGTGTACGCTGGAAATTTGGTGTACGCACTTTTGATAAATGAGGGCCAATGTCTCTATTTGTACAAATCGCTGCACATTCATGAAATTCTGTATTTTGCACAAGTTAAAAGGCATTTGTTTGTGGATAGTAAAATAGTAATTTTTTTACGGATAGTAAAAGCTCTTCAACATTTATCAAGTTCATGAGTTATTGTGTGAGTGTAAAATCATCCCATACAAAGCAATGTTTCATAACTTACACGACTTTTGTCAAACACATGACATGCCAGGCACACAGGCTGCACGCTTTTAAACATTTTATTAGTAGACTACCTAGCTAGTTGCCATAGGCTACATGGTTCGCATTAGCTGCTAGATGTAATGAAAAGTAACACTGCAGTGATTTCATCTGTCTTATTTTAACGTCCATTACTAGTGTCACAATGTAGCCAATGTGTAGCCTATATTATTATAAGTGTTTTGTATGCATTTATTTCCCAATGACAATAGCCTAGCCTAATCTTATCCCTTTGTATCTCTCCACAGGGATACACAAAGTCTAGGGTTGAGTGAATATTTTACTGAAAAGAAATTACATAGTGCACCTTTAATATATGCATAGGATTAATATTCTACTGATTTGTCTTCCTATTACCCCACAATCCCTCTGTCTTTCTAGGAAGACGTCGATATCAACAGCAGACGGACAGTTACTCTGCGGGCCCTTCCCATCTTCCTGCGGGAAGATGCTGCTGGATTTGTTAAGACCTGGAATGTAAGTTTTTGATTCAACTGTGTGTCCTCTTTCACTCTCTTTTTTTTTCTTACTTTGTCTTCTCTGTATATCTCTTTCTATTTAACCCTCTCTGACCATGCAACCAAAAGACAACAACCCCAACCATCTTCCTAGCCACCAGAATAGCAATTTAATCATACCACAGTAATTCACCAAGAATGTCATATTTGGAAATTTCACCTGAACTTTTCATTCACTTGTATTTCATATTATATTAAATACACATGTAGTGTTTTTCATTGACTACTCTACTCATTAACTAATTACTGTCATGTTCTTCAGGGAGATGAAATTGACCTGCCAGACATCTCGGATGCAGCTCTTGCGATTCTCACTGTCTCAAGTGATACGGACTCCCTTGTGAAGTTTGGTCCTGCTATCAATTCTATAGTTCTTGAGGGAGATTTTGTTGTGCGTGATATAGCGGAGTTGACCGAGGCGTTCATTTTGCTGTTCGGCTTAATTTATGCACTTCACCTTGATTATCCAAAACAATTGTCATACACATTCAATTTCATTCAGAAAATTATAATGGGTTTGGATGACCTGAAGCGGTTACCTCCAAGACTGCTTAGCCTTAAAAATGAGTTGATGATGGATGAGTACTAAGTCTGTTTTCCAAATGTCATTGTTTGGACTGCCAGCATGTTTATAATCAAGCAAGAAATGGAATACCATTTCCCCCCGCTTTTTATTAATGTGTGTGTGCCTATTATTGTCGACCTATTATTTTTGGATTGGCCTATTATGATGGCCTATTAATTTTGTTTTTTGAGTATTATTACCTTTGTTGTTATTTCTTTGATTTTCTGTATGAACCCCATTGCTAGGGAGGTTTTTCTGTTAAATAAAAAGAAAAGGAATCTGCAGTGAAATTGTCTTTTGAATAGTTTTTTATTTGAATCATACAACTTAAATATATTTGATTTTGAGGAAATTAATAAACATAAACAGTCAATAAAATGTGTTTTTAATAGACTTAAATTAACTTAAAAATATAAGAGGCTGAATTGACAATGTTTAGGTGTGAGAAACTGAATGAGTCATAACGTAACCTCAATATATTATTAGGAGTGATAACTTTAAAAAAACAACTGTTTCCAGTGTCAATTTTGTTAGTTTTAACAATGGTTTCAAATTCATCACGTTCATTGAACTTATCCAAACTTTAAGTACTGATTACTTAAATTTTTAGTTTGTCAAATTATTATGTTTCAGTTCATCAGCTTCCTCAAAAAAAATGAGTGTGAATAATGTTTCTAGTTTAGAGTAGTAATTACTTAAAATGTTTGTTTGTTGAAATTATTTGTTTTAATGTTGTTCATTTTCTCAAAGATTTGGAGTCTAAAGAGCTTGTCTGACTAATGTAGTAATTACTTAAAACATATATTTCTCACATTATTCTTTTTAATTTTATCCTTGTCCTTAAAGATTTTGAGCATTAAAAAAGTATAATTTTAAGTAGAAGCTGCTTAAAATATTCTTTAACATAGATAAATATTTTGAGGTAATCAGTTTCATCAAATATTTTGAGTTCATTCAACCTGTTGGGGAATACAGTGTGGAAAATGTGCATGCCAATGACAAACAAAATGATAACCTATGGAAAAAAATGATATTGCCTACTGCACTTAGGGACACAAAGGGCCATGATTTAACCAGTAGTTTGGAAGAAATAGTGGAGTTGAGATCTGACTGGGTAAACTAAAGAGTTAATGAGAAAACTAATGAGAATCACTTTGCACACAAATTAACACTTTTTTGTCCCTATCTCCCTTTTGAGCCAGACCAACTCCTTTCCTTTGGGATAACTATCAAAGAAATTGTAATTAGAGGGGCATTGGATAAAAAAGAGTTGGCTAAATCTACACTGTAAAAAAAATATTTAGAAAAAAAGTTACCTGGTTGCCTTAAAATTTTGAGTTCATTGAAATTGAAATTTTGAGTTAATACAATTAATTTTTTTGAGATTTGACAACCTTTATTAAAATATTATTAAAAGATTTTGTAAGCATATTGGGTAATTGTGTGTGTGTTTTATTTCGGATGACGCAGTGAAACATGCCAAATAGTTTTATGTGGTTCAGATACAAAAATTATTTGAGTTTCTATTTATTAAACAAATTTCCTTCATTGTATCAACTCAAAATTTTAATTTCAATAAACTCAAATTTTTAAGGCAACCAGGTTACTCACTTTTTTAAGTTAAACCAACAAAAAACAACCTTTTTTTTTTTTTTTTTTTTTACAGTGTACTAAAAGTAAGTAAAGTAAGTTTTTGAAGAACACCTCACAAAATGCAAAAAACAAAGAGTAGGTCATTTTTATTTGATTTTTCTTCTGAAATGCCAGGTATAGTAGAAACAAATTCCATTTAAAAAATAAATAAAAATAAAAACCTGAAATATGTAAGCAATTAGTTTAAATTGCTGATTGAAAATGATGAATTTGAGAAGTGACATGCTGTAATCTGATTACAGTCGGCATTGATCAGTGTTCTGTCAGTGCAGTGTGAAACTACAGTAAGAATATAACAGTAAAGCAGAAATGTCATCATCATAATTTCAGTCTTAAAGAGGTCATATAATGGTACATGCACTTTTGCAAGTTTATTGTATGGAAATGTGTTAGCAGTGCCTGTACACAACCATCCTATAATGATAAAAATCCATACAGTGTTTTTTAAAAATCTCTTTATATGTTTTCTCCTGTCTCAAATCGAGCCGTTCGACCGTGTGACGCCACACGATCGGACGCCCCTCCCACGACTGTTGATTGACAGCAGCGTCTCACCTCAGACCCGCCCTGAGTGAGCTCTGTCATCATCAGCACAGCCCGCCATTACGCTGGAGCAGAATGCGCAGAATGCGTCTAAGCGATTGGCATTCTGTTCTAAGGTGTAATAATGAAAACAGCAGTCATTTTGATGTTCCTTAATCCAAACCGCTGAAGATGCAGTGGCTGAGTTTTGTTTTCGAACGGACCATTACCCCGATCAACGTCAATGCTTTCATGTTTGCACCGCGCAAATCGCTTCTCACCAGACTCCTTAAAAAACAATGGTCAGTATGAAGCAGGTTTTGCTAAGAAGCTGCTCCTGAAAAAAAGATTGGTAACGTAACAACTATTTGTGTTCCTTCTGTGTTATATAAATACAAAGGAAAAACTGGTGCGAGGATTCAAGTGCTAAAGGAGGAATTTATTAATAAAATGAAAAAAATACAAAACAAAACAAAACATAAAGAGAAAACAAAACCCACAAGGGGGCAAAATACATAATCAAACCATAAACGTATGGACGTAGACATAACGGACGGACATAACGTAGACATAACGGACGTAGACATAACAACGATCCGACAAAGAGACTGACAAACACAAGGAGCTTAAAAAAGGGAACAAATGAGGCAGGGAACGAGGGAACACGTGGGGCAAATGAAACCAATAATTAGATAACAAGGGGGAGGAATCAGACAAAGACAGGAGCACATGCTCAATATAACAAAGCCCACAAGTGCACACAAGTCAGGACATGCATGTGACATGCTGCCGCCACAGAAGAAGTGAGTGTAGTTTGAAACGCATGCACGCTTTCACGATGAATGCGGCTAAAGTTTATAGGGTAAGTTAACTTAAATTACGGCATGCTTTCTATGTTTGTTGTCAATATAATTCATAATCCTACGTTTATAATGAACAACACGTTATGTTTATTGTGTTATTACAAACTGTGTACGCTGGTGATAAAGTTCAAGTGGTAACACTACACTAGAGGTGTCCCCGACTAAGGATTTACACATTTGAATCAGAATTGTCGAATCTTTCTATGGTCGAATGATAATCAAATCATCTATGTGTTAGAATGGGTTGAGAGGGGCACAACACTATTCAGCAGGAGGGTGAAACTATTTTTATTTTCCTTTACACACTGCACACAGCAACAACTTTTTAATAAAGCGATCAATGTAGTGGATAAACATTTGTAAAACTTCTCATAACATTTTAAAGCCGCGATCGAAACACAGAACATCACACAAATATATAAAAGAACATTTTGATAAATAAACCTAAAAAAAATTCCTGCCTAGAGAGGAAAATAACACTGAGTTCGTGTCTACATGCACGTTCTTAAGCCGATCCAGGTATCTCACACCGGACGCACACATTATACGCAAGCTCAATTTTAAATCGGTGTATCTTGTAGCACAGGGTGAAATCAGTATGTACATTGATGATTTGAAGGAAATATAATATGAATTTAATATAAAACCTTGAAATGGCGCGGCAGGATTTTAAACAACTTCCTTAGTTGCCACAGACAGGCGCAGAATGCCTAATGTTCGAATTTTAAAGGCGCTGCGCCTTAAAGGGGTCGCCCACCGGATGCGATCATAACACCCGCGAAGATTCGACTGTTAGATCGGTGGTCAAATTCAACTCCGCATATCAATGCATTGGATCTTTTGAATGAACCAGTTGAAGCAGTTTTACTCTCAGCCTGCTTCCAACATACGACCGTGAACATTAATAGCTGGAACATGTGTGGCATAACCATGCACACTTACTAGACCATCTCATTCTAGCATTTCATTGCTGAGGAGGACACCTACAAGAAGGACTGGGCTAGGAAGGACGCAGAGGATGCAGCCATCCGTTTGAGAAACAACCATTGTATACCTGTTGAGAATTCTTAATATTGAGAAGGAAAAAAAACTACTTTGTGGTATTCAGGTTTGTTCAAAGTAATTGTTATAAACTGTCCAATAACTGAAAGAACAGTATTTAGGATAACAGGGCTCTTGTTGGTTGTGACGTCTGGGCACAGATTAGGGTCTGAAACATGCCTACATCAATGCTCAAAGATGTGTACCATTGAGTTACTAAAAGCAGAACAAAATAAAAATGGTTGCAGAATACTTGAAATGGAAAAAGCCATATAGCACACTGGGATGACTAGTAGAAACAGCACCCTCTTCAAGATTTAAGAAATACAAAATTTCCAGTCAATTTAAGGTAGGGATCCTGGCGTTCATAGGCAATATGTGTGTGTTCTGTCCCCCACAGTGCTCAGATGAGCTCGCCACTTATCTGTCGCACATTTACTGCAGTTTTACAGGATTGTTTACACTCTAAGTTCTGTCCTCTTATTGAAAATAATTTTAATCTATAGGTATCTCACTCCAAGCAGCTCACTGTGATAAACTTCCCTATACCTGCAGGCTTCTTATATCTCACAAATGAAACCCTCACCTTTAAGGAGCTGCATGCTTTTTAATACAATGACGCAACTCGCTGCTTAACTACCATAGTATGATGAGGAAATCAACTAGCTAGTCACGACTGTTTTATTGGCTAATGATTTGGTGGCTAATGATGTCACGCAGGAGTAATAACTTATTTTGATTAATCCATTTGAGATCGATTTAATGCTAGATATTTTGCTACAAATAACAGTCATGGAATATGAGGACTATTAGTTTTCTCAGTTTTTTGCTTTATTTCCAGATGCAATCATAGGCTCGTTCTTACGTACAAAAGCATGTAAGCACTATTCAAAAATTAGTTTTTTAAACTCTTAACAAACTAAAAGATGTAAATGACATTTGTATGTATTTAAAATAATAAATATAGATTTAAATGAAAATCACACTCTAAAAAATGCTGGGTTAAAAACAACCCAGGTCGGGTTAAAAATGGACAAACCCAGAAATTGGGTTGTTTGAACCTAGTGAATGGACCCATTCAAGTAACCCAATTTCTGATTTTGTCCATTTTCAACCCAACTTGGGTTGTTTATAACCCAGCATTTTTTAGAGTGCAGCTTGCTTATTTTGCTTAACATGAGGATTAATTACGTTCACATTTAAATAAAACAAGAAATTATTCTTCTATAACCACAGGGTCAGAGCTGTCGTCCCAACCACACAACTTTGTTGGAAATATGGCTTCGGGAAACACTGACTTTTTGAACTATGCTGATAATGACAGAACTTGCAAGCATAGTTGGCTAACGATCCTTTAGGGAAACACACTGTTCCCTTTCAGTCGGTCACGTTCGACGTACGTCAGAACTGAACCGACGAATGGGATCTTACTTTAGAGACCAATCCTACTTCGAGCATCTAACAACGAGCCAATGAAATTTGGCATGCGATCACGCATTCCACGCTCCGCCCCGCAGCGCGGGTATAAATAGGAAGTGGAATGGTAGATCAGCGCTTTCTACTTCGGAGCCGAGCAGTGCTTACTGTTTCCTACGAAGAGTGTCTGACTACGAGTCAAAGAGTGTTGAGTGAGAGAGTCTGCCAGTGCGGGTGATACGGCGCGTCAGTGAGAGACCGTCTGATCAGTGATCAAGCGATCTAAAGGAGCTTGTTGGTTCGCTGAGCGTTTCCCATACAAACTGTTGGTTCGCTGAGCGTTTCCCATACAAACTGTTGGTTCGCTGGGCGTTACACACACACAAATACACATCACTGAGAGCTCACACAGGCTTGCAGAACGAACTGTGTGGAGCCGCGGTCATCTCCCTGAGTGCTTCAGCACACTAAAAGAGCAGCGTTCCATTCACAAAAGAGCAACACGGTTTGACCCTGCGTCTTTTTCAAGATGTCATTCAAACCGTGTATTCCTGGTATGCAACTGTTTCCTGTCCTCTTTGACGGCCACGAGCGCATGTGAGATTGCGATCGTGGGTGATTCATGTTCTGGTAAAAGAACATGGTCACGTCGGCGCGTTGTTCGTCTCCCCCTTCTCATAAAGGGCTCGAGTGTTCAGCGCGCCGTGTGCCGTCGAGCGGGCGGCTGACAGCGGTGGTTGTCACAACAACCGGCGCGCGTCAGTCGGCGCTCTAGATGCGCGGTCGAGACTATGAAACCTCAGATGGGGTCGAGTCCCTTCGCCTATCCCCCGATCTAGTTCATTTCTAGTCTTACTGGAAAAGGGCTACTTTGGCTGATAAGCGCTGGTGGCCTGAGGATTACAGTGGGGATTCCCCGCCGGGTAAATCCCCTCGGGCCCCCACTCCTCTATCGCATCAAAAGCATGCTGAGACTCTGTTCGTGGGTGGTACGGATTCTCTCATGAGAACACGACCACGTCAGGGCATTGTTCGCCTTGCCTTCTTCATAGAGGCTTGAGCGCTCAGTACGCTGTGTGCCGTTCTGACGGCCACGTTCACTGTCTCGCATGCCTGCTGGTAGTTGAAGGTGGAATCGCTGATCCTAAAGAGAAAAGGGCTTAGCGTTTCATTTTTGGCTCTGGCAGAGGACAGATGTCAATTGCTGCATCGGAGAGAGGGAAATATGGGGGGTCAAAAGGGCCAAAAATGAGACAAAAAAAAAAAAAAAAAGTTTCATTGTTTTCCCTCTCTCACTGCCCTCTGCCCTGCACGCATGAGGGTAGTCCCAGCCCAGGGGTTGTGCAGGAACTGCGTGCGGTGTTGGACCTCGCCCTATGGGCGACGAAAATCACTGCACGCTCCCTGGGTCAGGCGATGTCCACACTAGTGGTCCAGGAATAGGGGGCTAACCTGGCAGATATGCGCAAGAAAAGCCTGTCTGTCGGGCTGGCCTCCTCGGCGGCACCATCGAGAACTTTGCCCAGCAGTTCTTGGTGGCCCAAGAGCAGACGGAGGCGTTGCACCAGGGTGCCGACGACCAGCTGCTCGGTCGTCGGTCGCAGCACCTCTGCCGGCTCGTCGCCGAGGGCATCCCCTCCTGCGTCCGCCTCCACCCTGCTAGAGCCTAGCAGCAGCCTCCACTGGAGGAGCAGGGTGCCGGACGCGAGGGACGCCCAACCCGTCCAGGGCCCACTAACCGGCAGGCAAGCGCAAGGGGACGCGGCCCTGAGACGGGCCCGCTAGGGAGAACAGGAGCTGCTCGGGGGAGACGATGTTCGCATCCCTCCCCCACCCCCCCGGAGGAGGACCGGGGGGCCCTGACTGGTTTCGGTTCTGCCACTGGCTCTCCGGAGTCCAGCGGTACCCACATTTTAAGAGCAGTTTCCTCTCTCTCTGGGCCTCAAGAGGGTCAGGTTGGCAGTGTGCGACGCCCACGGGCCTTGTCACTCCTTTCCTACCCTCCCGTCGCCAGGGGGCAGTTGTGTGGGCCTCGAGGACGCCCCCGGGCCTTCTCACCCACACACTTCCTCTCTCGTGAGCACTCAGTCAACACTCCGGGCCGCCCACGGGCCTCCCGGGTCGGGGCTGAGTGCTTCACTTCCCTGCCTCCGGGCAGTGGGCAGCAGAGTGGGCTCCGAGGACGCCTCCGGGCCTTCTCACCCACTCTCTGTCCAAACCAGGAGTGCTCAGGCAACACTTCGGGCCGCCTCCGGGCCTCCCGAGTCGGGCCAGAGTACTCCGCTTCGCTGCCCCACCCCGGGCACGTCTGTGGTGCGGTTGGTCCCGCTTGCACGGTCTCTGGGGGCCTGGTTAGGTCTCCCCGGGCCGTCTCACTGGCTCATCCGTACCATCAGACTCGGCTACGCGATTCAGTTCGCACGCCGGCCGCCCAAGTACAGGGGCATCCTCTTCACCTCCGTGCGAAGCAGCGATGCTCAGGTCTTGAGGTCAGAGATCGAGGTCCTACTGGCGAAGGACACGATCGAGCCGGTTCCTCCAGCCGATATGAAGACGGGATTCTACAGCCCCTACTTCATTGTGCCCAAGAAGGGGGTGGGTTACGACCAATCCTGGACCTGCGAGTTCTGAATCGGGCCCTGCACAAGCTCCCGTTCAGGATGTTGACGCAGAAACGCATTTTCCAATGCATCCGTCCCCAGGATTGGTTTGCAGCGATCGACCTGAAGGATGCGTACTTCCGTGTGTCTTTCTCCCTCAACACAGACCGTTCCTACGTTTGGCGTTCGAGGGGAAAGCATATCAGTACAAGGTCCTGCCCTTCGGGCTGTCCCTGTCGCCCCGCGTCTTTACGAAGGTCGCGGAGGCAGCCATTGTTCCGCTCTGAGAACGCGGCGTTCGGATTCTCAACTACCTCGACGATTGGCTGATCCTAGCCCAGTCGAAGGACCAGTTGTGCGAACACAGGGACTTGGTGCTCAGTCACCTCAGCCAGTTGGGCCTTCGGGTCAACCGAGAGAAGAGCAAACTCTGTCCTACACAGAGGATCTCTTATCTCGGTATGGAGCTGGACTCGGTCAACCGGACTGCGCGCCTCTCTGAGGAGCAAGTCCAGTCGGTGTTGAACTGCTTGAATATGTTCAAGAGCAGGACATCGGTCCCACTGAAATTCTTTCAGAGGCTTCTGGGGCATATGGCATCTGCAGCCGCGGTCACGCCGCTCGGATTGCTTCATATGAGACCGCTTCAACACTGGCTCAATGGCCGAGTCCCGAGGTGGGCGTGGCAGAGCGGTCAGTACCGGGTCCCAGTGACTCCTTACTACCGCCAAACCTTCAGCCCGTGGTCCAACACTTCGTTTCTCCGGGCCTGGGTGCCCCTAGAACAAGTGTCCAGGCATGCTGTGCTATTCACAGATGCCTCCGCCACCGGCTGGGGGGCCACGTACAACGGGCATGCAGTTGCTGGTCTGTGGACGGGGCCGCAATTGCATTGGCATATCAATTGCCTCGAGTTCTGGCAGTACACTTGGCACTCCACCGCCTCAAGGGGCCGCTGCGTGGCAAGCATGTACTGGTCCGTACGGACAGCACCACGGCCGTTGCGTACATCAACCGTCAGGGTGGTCTACGCTCCCGTCGTTTGCTCCAACTCGCCCGCCACCTCCTCCTGTGGAGTCAGAAGCAGCTGAGGTCGCTTCGGGCCATTCATGTCCCTGGTGTGCTGAACCAGACAGCCGACGAGCTCTCTCGTCAGCCGACACCTCCGGGAGAGTGGCGACTCCACCCCCAGGCGGTCCAGCTGATATGGGACCAGTTCGGAGCCGCACAGGTCGACCTGTTTGCCTCTCTGGACTCGACCCATTGCCAGTGGTACTATTCCCTGACCGGGGGTACCCTCGGGCACAGATGCACTGGCGCACAGCTGGCCCCGGGACCTACGCAAGTATACGTTTCCCCAAGTGAGCCTTCTTGCACAGACTCTGTGCAAGGTCAGGGAGGACGAGGAGCAGGTCTTGTTAGTTGCGCCGTATTGGCCCAACCGGACCTGGTTCCCGGAACTCACACTCGCGACAGCCCCTCCTTGGCCGATTCCCCTGAGGAAGGACCTTCTTCCTCAGGGACGGGGCACGCTATGGCACCCGCGTCCAGACCTCTGGAATCTTCATGTCTGGTCCCTGGATGGGACGCGGAGGTTCTAGATGGACTACCACAAGCTGTCGTAGACACCATCGCTTCAGCTAGAGCCCCCTCTACGAGGCGCCTCTATGCTCTGAAGTGGAACCTGTTCGTTGAGTGGTGCGCTTCCCGCCGGGAAGACCCCCGAAGGTGTTCGATCAGTGTCGTGCTTTCCTTCCTGCAAGATGGGTTGGAGAGAAGGCTGTCTCCCTCCACCCTCAAGGTATATGCTGCAGCAATAGCAGCGTACCATGATGTAGTAGAAGGTAAGTCCGTGGGGAAGCACGACCTAATCGTCAGGTTCCTCAGAGGTGCGAGGAGACTAAATCCTCCTCGTCCATCCTCGATACCCTCTTGGGACTTAGCTCTAGTGCTCAGAGCACTTCAGAGCCCTCCCTTCGAGCCTTTGGCGTCTTGTGAGCTTAAGATCTTGTCAATGAAGACAGTGCTCCTGACGGCATTGGCCTCGATCAAGAGGGTAGGGGACCTGCATGCACTTTCGGTCAACAAATCGTGCCTAGAGTTCGGGCCAGGTAACTCTCACGTTGTCCTGAGATCCCGGCCCGGATATGTGCCCAAGGTTCCTACCACTCCCTTCCGGGATCAGGTGGTGAACCTGCAAGCGCTGCCTTCGGAGGAGGCAGACCCAGCCCTGGCTTTGCTGTGTCCGGTCCGCGCCCTTCGCGCTTACGTTGACCGGACCCAAAGCCTTCGGACCTCAGAGCAACTCTTCGTCTGTTACGGAGGCCAGCAGAAGGGAAAGGCTGTCTCCAAGCAGAGGTTAGCCCACTGGATAGTGGATGCTATAGTCTTGGCCTACCAGTCCCAAGACGTGCCTTGCCCGTTCGGTGTAAGAGCTCACTCCACTCGGAGTGTTGCTTCTTCCTGGGCGCTGGCTCAAGGCGCCTCGCTGACAGACATATGTAGAGCTGCGGGCTGGGCGACACCTAACACGTTTGCTAGATTCTATAGCTTACGTGTAGAGCCGGTATCTTCCCGCATCCTCGCCCCCAGTGGCCAGGAGCGTTAAGTGCCCGTTCTAAGTGTCGGCTTGCGAAACGCCACTCCCGCCCTCTGGGCCGGATACGTGCGTCTATTGTCTCCAGTTGTGTTCCCCGGGAAACCGGCTAACCCTGTCGAGCTCCTCCGTCACCCCTCCGGTGTCAGACGTTGCGGACCGTCTGACGCCAGGCCTGCACCCGTATGCTTGTGAAACGTGGCTGTAGGCTGGGTTCCATATGTAGCGGTTCCCTCACGGCAACCCCATATGTGTATTCTTCCACGGTACCAGCTACCCTTCGGGCTAGCCCCGTGTCTTTCCCTCGACAGAGCCCGCTCTGTCGTCTCTGGGCGTGTTCTTTCCCCCCTTCAATCAGGCTGGAACCACCCCAGAGACTGCCATATGTTGCACTACCCTGCCAGATTAGTCCTTATGTGTATTCTGCCACCTCTCCTTCCCTGAAGGACGTGGCCCCGCAGCGTACCCTCTCTCTCAAGAACGAGGTAGGCACGCTTTCCCAGCGTTATCCAATAGTCATTCTGAGTGGGTCTTGCAGAAACAGCAGTGACTGTACTCCCTGCTTGGAGCCCTGACTTCCGTACCATACTAGACGGTGCAGTGCGCTCAAGCAGGACGCTGGAAGGGCCAGCATCCTGGCGTTTTCCATAGGGATCCCATTCGTCGGTTCAGTTCTGACGTATGTCGAACGTGACCGACTGAAAGGGAACGTCTCGGTTACGTATGTAACCCTCGTTCCCTGAAGGAGGGAACGGAGACGTACGTCCCGTCGCCAGATGCTGTGCTTCCGCTGGGAGTCCGGTCACCTTTCGGCTCCTCAGCAGAAAAAGCGCTGATCTACCATTCCACTTCCTATTTATACCCGCGCTGCGGGGCGGAGCGTGGAATGCGTGATCGCATGCCAAATTTCATTGGCTCGTTGTTAGATGCTCGAAGTAGGATTGGTCTCTAAAGTAAGATCCCATTCGTCGGTTCAGTTCTGACGTACGTCTCCGTTCCCTCCTTCAGGGAACGAGGGTTACATACGTAACCGAGACGTTTATCATCATACATTTTAGGATCATACTAAATAAATAATAAATTGTTAAGATAGGACTTTAGCCTATAACACCATTATATATTATGTTGTATGTTTAAAGAGAGGACATTGTCACAGTCTCCGTTATGAACAGACAGACCCCCCCCACACACACACACACACATACACACTAACACACACACACTCACACACACACAGTTTGATTCATGAATATTGAATATACTCATTTAAAATAATAAAATAATGTAAAAAGAAAAAAAAAAACAATGAAGTTTTTAACATTTTCACATTCAAATCCAAATTCCAGTTCCAAATTAAAAATAGCACACGATGAAATTTAATGGTAATAAAGCTTTTATTTATGTACCCCCCCCCCCTTTAAAGTATTAATACCTTTTCACTACTTTTCAGATAATAAAACAGCATTTGAATGTCAGTGAAGTATCAGATAATTTGCCAATTTCAGTTATAATATTTTATTTTTATTTTTTTATTTGAATGATTTTAGTCTTAAATATAATGTAAAATATGAAGTTATGTATTTTTTAAATTTGTCAGGCGCCCACGGCCCCTTGACCCACCATCTCCACACTGGAGTTCTCCCAGTCAGTCAGGCCCCGGTGAACGGGGCTATCAATAATAGCTGGGCACCGTCCCGGCGGACTGCCGTCACATTCAGGTAACCCGGATTATACATTGCTCTGACTGATAACAATTTGCCCAGGGCCCAAGTCAACATTCGATGCGCCAACTTCCACAACCGGCGCAATCTTACACCCCCCTGGCGATTTATATAGGAGACCACCGCTGTGTTATCCGAACGTACTAACACATAGTGGCGGCCCCTGAGGTCTGGGAGAAAGTGCCTGAGTGACAGAAACACGGCCATCAGCTCCAGCTGGTTTATGTGCCATGAAAGCTGATGGCCACTCATGGCCGCCCCCCAGCCAGTTAGGGAGGCATCCGTCGTTAGCGTTAAGCGATGACAAGAAACCCCCAGAACTGGACCTTGGGATAGGAATCAAGGATCCTTCCACTTCACAAAGGCACGTAGGCATCGCCGCGTGACCTTGATCAAGCGAAACGGATTTCCCCTCGGGTAGAAGCCCTTGGTCCTGAACCACCACTGTAAGGGTCTCATGTACAGCAGGCCAAAAGGTATCACGTTGGACGCCGCTGCCATCAGCCCTAACATTCTTTGAAAATATTTCACAGTGAGTGACTGACCTAGCTTTATTCGGTTTACGGTATCCAGGATTGCTCTTATCCTGGGAGGAGATAGCTGAGCCGACATTCGTTTTGTGTCCCAGACTACCCCCAGAAAAGTAGTGCTCTGCTGAGGTGCCAACACACTTTTCTTCGCATTTAACCTTAGCCCCAACACTCTCATATGGGCGAGAACAGCATCTCGATGCTGAACCGCCAGTTGTTCCGACTGCGCCAATATGAGCCAATCATTCTGAGATATTTGGCAGAAGTTTCCATGCTGCCATAAAATCTACTAAGGGAACCAGCCTCTCGAGGCTGGCCTCTGGATTTCTCTGGGCGGTCAGCCCGGTGTCCTGTAACGGCGTACCGGCAGGAAGCAACCGAACTGACCCCCTGAGGGCCCTCCTGGGAGGGCGCGAACATCCCCACGCCGCTACGTTTCCGGGCGGACATGGAGCTATACGTTCGCCGGGGACCGCCGCGCCCTGAAGCACCACAGGTGGCAGGGTTGGCAGACCGGCCCCCCGATGGCATCGAGAGAGAACGGGCGCCTCGGCGAGCCGCACTCTCTCCCGAAGGGGACTGCCATCGGAAGCCCTGCGCTTCTGGCGTCAGGACTTCTTCTTTGCCGAGGCCTTCCTAGAGATAATGATAGACCTTAAGTCTGCCCTACCTCGGGAAGACCTCGGCTGAGCGCGCTGCCCGGACCCCCAGCTGTCTCTCTGTGGGGGAGCCCGTGCAGCCACGCTCTCTTTTTGGAGCGCTCTGTAAGAGGAGGACGCACTCGGGTGGGGCTGCTCCCGCCCAGCAGCCCCAGAGGGATAAGATTTGAGGGGGAGAAACCGTTGGAATGCGGCCGCTTGTTTCTTTGCCTCTTGGAACCTCTCAACGACTGTGTTGACTAAGTCGCCGAAGAGGCCGGCCGGGGAGATAGGAGCATCCATCAGAAATGTCTTATCTCTCTCCTTGATGTCAGAAAGATTTAGCCTTTAGGGGGAGAGATAGCTCGCGAGCGCCTCCACCCGAGGCATCGCCGCATAACCGTGGCTCTTCAACCCCATAATATTAGAGTATTTACATGTGGCGGGGTTGAAGACTCTGAATGATGCCAGTTTCGCCCAGGACCTCGCCACCTCGGTGTGGAGATCCGGGAAAAACGGTAAGCCCCGCTTTGGAGGTTGTGATCTGAATGGTAGGAAGCGCTTGTCTAATTTACTATACTGATGGGCTTCCTGTTTCTCGGCTGGCCAGTCAAAACTTAATCTGGCTACAGCGCGAGTCACAACCTCCAAAAGCTCCTCTTGAGTGTGTGTGTGTATAGGCGAGGTGTGTTCGTCATCATCCGATGACGGAACTGGAATGCTGCTGCGCCTGCGCCTCAGCACGAGCAGAAGAAACAGCAGAGCGTGCTTCTAAT
Organism: Pseudorasbora parva; assembly: GCF_024679245.1. Classification (NCBI taxonomy): domain Eukaryota; kingdom Metazoa; phylum Chordata; class Actinopteri; order Cypriniformes; family Gobionidae; genus Pseudorasbora; species Pseudorasbora parva. The sequence continues at coordinate 19,951,873 of NC_090176.1, read as the reverse complement.
TCGTGAACTGAGGCGTGAGATCCAGCGGGTAAGGGCAGATAGGGGATCACCCGTCTCTAACCCTGCCGCTAGATCTATTTGCGATCCCCAGGACGCGAGCCTTCACTGCGCCTCAGCAACAGCGGGACCCGAGCCCTGAGGACCGTGAGCCGAAGCACCCTCCTCGAAGAGTGCTCAGCGAGATCTAAGCGTTCTCATAGGGAGCTTTTCACAATGCTCACAGCCAGCCCCCTCGAGAGCTTACTGGGCATGCTCAAGTCCCAAACACATTACACACAGCTTGTGTGTATCCCCACCCGTGATGTAGTGTGGGCAGGGAGTGACACACTGCTTGAACCGTTTGCTTGACATATTTTCTCTTTTTTTCTCAATAGACAACACACACATGAAATGGACAAACAATATTCACATAGAGCGCTTGTGAAGACACAGAAGCTGACAACCGTTTGGTCCGGGTGTGCTTTATAGCTTCCTGGTCGATGACGACACCCTCCTATGACGTATCTCCACGCTATTGGACAGATTTCACTAGTGCTTCATGACGCAATCACGCAGAGGCGTTCCCGTAGCGTTTTGAGGCAGCTCGAGTTCCCTCGATAAAGGGAATCGTAACATTAGGAAGACATTCCTCACATATCTGTAAAAAATAAAAATAAAAAATGGCTAAAATTGAAAAATTTCTAGTGACTGACCACATCAACATTTTTCAGTTGGCTGAATTGAAATTCTGTGAATTGATGCAATTTAATTCACAGGAATTTAATTCACAGAAATTAAATTTGGCCAACTGAAAATTTTTGATGTGATCTATCTATTTTTCGTGATTATGATTAGTCATCACAGTGACTGTACTATTAGTACTATTTTCAAACAATGTAATCAGTGCACTTTAAAAGTTGTACTGTCAACTAAACACGATTACATGTTTTGAGTTACTCGTTACTCACCAATTAGTCATTAAACAGTAGGGACACAAACAACTCACAACAGAGAATTCTCTGTAAGAGGGACTTTAACATGTTATGAATAATAAATGTGTGGTGACAATGTTTGTGTGGATGAAGATATTTTAAGTAAAGTTAGTCAGTAGGTAAGGGACTGTATTTAAAATTGGCTCACATACTTTATCAAGCTGACATTTTAACCATTCAACTAAATTCAATGGAGAGTGCAAGCTGGCATTTAACATAGACTATCTTTAACGACATCTGGGGACAGTTGCGACTTTGACTGACACTTCTGCAGAACTCTCACATGTCTTTAATGAAATGCAAATATGACATATCGAGCTTATGTCTTATTTCCTTCTAGAGAGTTTACCTCACTTGAGTTACATAGACCACAACAGAAAAGAAAACAGACAAAACAGAAACTTTATTGTCTTGAGCTAGTGCACCTCTGCCTGTTTTGTTCATTGAAATAAAATACAAATATTAAATTAAAAGTTTTAACTAATTTAGTTTTTTTCCTTGGCAAATAACTAATGTGCATAACTAATTTACTACACAACAATACAAAACAAATTTAGAACATAAAAATAAAAGCTAATAAAAAATAAAGGTACAATATGTAAAATGTTTTGATTAAAATATCAAAAACCACTAGAACAGTGTTGTATATTTTTTTGACTTGTAGACTTGAATTATCCCAAATGTTTCCAAGAAAGTTTAAATCCAGAAAAATAAGCCCTTTTTACCAGGACATGGACCATGTCTGTGCATCGCCAATCAATAATAATAATAATAATAATAATAATAATAATAATAATAATAATAATAATAATAATGATAATAATAATAATAATAATAATAATAATAATAATAATAATAATATACCTGTATTACCCTCAATTTCCAATTTTTTTACTTTGTAGAAACCATGGAAACACCAGAGATGCTTTAATATATTAGGGGTGGGTTGAACCAATACGGAATACATTAAGCACAGTTTAGAGCTAATCTAGGATTTGTTGATCTAGGCTTTATTTTAAATCCAATTGTGTTGCACAACTTTTTTTAAACCCAGATTAACAAATCAGGGATTATAATTTAACCTGCAATTAAAACATCCATTTACATTTAATTTCCGTGGCCATGGTGGACTCGCCATTGACAGCAACAATGTTAATATTAAATTTCCTTCTTTATTGACCACCAGAAACACTCACTAACAACATTTATTAATTATTACTGCATCAGCAACTAATGAAGATTCTACATGATTAATAGATTAAGTAATCATTAAATTATTATTAGTTAAATCTGTCATAAATATATGTCATAATATATTAAATCCTTAATAACATATTATATTAACTAATAATGTAAATTAATGTGTTAATTACCACAACGGGTCAAAGCCATGCATTTCAACTTCCAGTTGTCTGCTTTAATTAATCATTAGCTAATGATTTACAAAGGTATCTTTATGTTATGACTTTACTTGTTGGGGCACATGACTATTAACTAATTTATTAAGTAATATGTAATTGTGGTTATGGGTTTTAAATTAATTTTGAATTAGTTAATAGTCATGTGCCCGCAACAAGGCCCTGTCCACACGAACACGGGTATTTTCAAAACCGCAGCTTTTTCTACGCTGTTTGGCTGTTCGTCCACACGCAAACGCTGTATCCGGTTACTGAAATGGGACTTTTTTGAAAACTCCGGCAAGGGTGAAGATTTTTAGAAACTCCGGTTACAACGTTGCCGTGCAGATGGTGAAACTGGAGATTTTGGCTTTTTAAGTTGAAGTGCGCGCCGTTCTCTCCTTTGTTTGGCATCAGCTTGTCCACGTTATCTCCTTTTGATTTACGTGAGTCGAGTCTATGCGGTGGACTCTATTAACAGCGATTATCTCATGTATAGCCAGATACATGTTCAGTTATTTCATTGTATTGCAGAACAAAGGCGCCAGAATGCAATAATAGAAAATAGTAAAGCAAGTGTGTGAAGCTATTACAGTCCTCTTCGGCCCTGCACCTGTGTATATACAGTTACCTGTCACTGAGTCCAAAGTAAAGGAACTTGTAGAAGGGTTTCACTTGAGCCCATGGCATCCCTCAGTCAGTGCAATGTGCATCGGTGCCTGGGACCTATGTGGAAATCAATGTGGAGAGATTTTTTTTTTTTTTTTAAACCGTGCTTGTGTGGATGTGATTGTTTTTTAAAACGGAGGAGAAAGAACTCCGGTAATAAAAATACCCGTATACGTGTGGACTAGGCCCAAATAAAGTCATGACATAATGATACCTTCATAAATCGTTAGCTAATGAATAATTAAAGCAGAGAGCTGGAACTTGAAATGCATGGCTTTGACCTGTTGTGTAAACAACACATTAATTTACATTATTAGTCAAAATAATATGTTATTAAGGAATTAATACATTATGACACATTAACTAATAACTATTTAATGATTACTTAATCTATGAATCATGTAGAATCTTCATTAGTTGCTGATGCAGTAATCATTAATAAATGGGTTAGTTCACCATTAGTAATACAATAACTCATGATTATCTGTGCATTAATTAAGCATGAATTAATACATATTAGTGCACCCGTATTGTAAAGTGTTACCCTAAATCTGTTGTTATTATTGCATACCGTTTTATAATATACCACAATACACTGAGATGCAATTAGTATCTGCCACTATTTGCATATAAATAGTACGAGTGTGCAATGTCGTGGAATGTATACACCAAAACTCATTTTGGCGTGCATATGATACGCTGTTTTTCGTGTGCATATGATATGCACTTTATGGCGTATATATGACACGCTCTCTTGGGTAGGTTTAGTGTAGTGGGGTGTGGGGTTCGTATGTATAAAATGCCATAAAGTGCATATCATATGCACGCAAAAAACAGCGTATCATATGCACGCAAAAATTAGTTTTGGCGTATACATTCCACAAAATTGCACACTCGTACTATTTATATGCATTGTTCGTGAGAAACGGCTGATATGAATAGAAAATCAAAGTACTGTATTTGCGGAAGCCCTTGGAGGCAATGCATTTTTTCTTCCTTCGTGCTTTGCATGATCACGACTTGAAAATAAATTTAAAAAAAATATTGGGCTTCCATATTTTTGGCATGATTGTTTTACATATAATCTTGCCACAGCAACACATACACAATACAATAAACTTTAAACTTACAAACAATAAAAATGCAAAATACACTATTTTAGTAAAATACAATAAAATATAGTAAAATAAGCTTTCAATAAAATATAAACCTACCTTAATAATACAAAATCATTGACAGGAAATGAACTGGTGAGAAGGGATGGCGATATGTTTGCATGCAGATAAGGATTGTAGCGATGTACTAATAGAACAATTCATTCCTCTGTCAGGCCTATTTAATGATCATTTCGAACCTGTTCAGAAAGGAGTCTCATCAGATCTTGCAGCAATCCAGACCTGGATTAAACTGGAGGGCTATCCTTCTCTGACATTTACAATTTGTAATGATGTAACGATACTGTTGTGAACCTTAATCAGTGAGTCTACTTATGACAACAATTTGAGGTCAGCTTATTTTCAGCTAAAACCCAGGTACATTTTCACTTAGAAGCACTGGCTTTTGTGTGTAAAAAGCAAATTTTCAACTGCTGACATTACTGAGGAAAGATGGGATAGGAGTAGATTCTCGCTAAGATAGGAGTAGATAAGTGGATCTTGTTTAGATCTCTACAATAGGAGAGGGGGGTAGTTTAAGAGTATCTCATTGATTCCTCTGTTTATTGCTCTTGTGATCTTTGGGAAATCCATTAACACAAAAGTGCTCCAAGGTTAAAATAATATGGACCTATGGTCAGTACATTTACTCTTTCTCACTCTTCTGTTTCTAAGGGCAGGGACATGAAAAAAAAGAAAAAAAATGCAACACACTTTCTATCTATCTATCTATCTATCTATCTATCTATCTATCTATCTATCTATCTATCTATCTATCTATCTATCTATCTATCTATCTATCTATCTATCTATCTATCTATCTATCTATCTATCTATCTATCTATCTATCTATCTATCTATCTATCTATCTACTTCAGTAACTTGTGTGGCATAGTTGTTCACCTGCACCCTCATTTTCATACAGACTTGATTTGTCTCTTCTATTTCTTGTTCTCTACTTTACAATGTTGCCCTAGTGCTCCTATTTAACTCCACCCATGGCAGAAGACACATAGAGATAATGAGAAAAAGAAGAGGTCTTGACATCCCTCCAGGATGAAGCCTGCCTCAATATTGTCTTCTCGTTGATGATACTATAGGGAAGGTTTTTTTTACCCTCAGAGTGGAAATAAAGAGTCAGTCCAGCATGCATTATGTAACAGTCTCACAAAGCTGTTTATTATATATATATATATATATATATATATATATATATATATATATATATATATATATATATATATATATATATATATATATATATATATATTTAAAAAGAGGTAAACACAACCTCAGATGACCAACACCACATGACATATTACATTGTGTCATTATTTATTTAACAAAAATAAAGCCAAAATGGGGAAGCCACATGTGACAAATTGCTTGTAGAATCACCTTTAGCAGCAAAAACTTGAAGTAATAATATTGTGTGACTTATCAGTCTCTCACATCATTGCTGGTGAATGTTGGTTCACTCTTCTTTACAACGCTGCTTCAGTTCATTGAGGTTTGCAGGCCTTTGTTATGCAACCTGTCCAGGGGACCCCTTCGCAACTACACATTTTTTGTCTCCCTAATAAGACACACCCAGTCAAAGTCTCTACTAATGAGCTGATAAGTTGAATCAGGTGTGTTAGGCTTTGACTAGGCCATTGCAACACATTGGTTGCATCCAAAAACCTAGGCAGCTGACCCTTTGCCTTGCTGCCTTATCAGACAATGACTCTGCAGGCAGCATTTTGTGCATGAAGGCATCTCACAAAACTCATTTTGGACAGACTTCTAAAGCAGCATAACAGTTTAAAGGTGCCCTAGAACGATTTGAAACATATTTTTAATTGTTCTCTGATATCTAAATAGAGGGTATGTGGCTTATTTAAGGTCACAATTTGTCCAGAAACAGTTTTACAGGTCCATTTACAACCCTTGAAATTGTCCCTAGGATGTAACTCTGTTTTTACTTTATTTGAAAGGGTCATTAATATTAATTTACCAGAAGCCTAGAAATTAGGCTATCTAGAAATTAACTAGATAGTCGTTTCAACTTAGATAGTGGAAAAGGTGATGTTAGCTACAAGGATCGCATGAACGATCTGTAAGAAATTAAACAGTAGTAGTAAACGTAGTTAGCTTCTGAGTTATGTGTTGATGATAAAATCTAGGCTAATTTAGATTTCAATCCTTCAAAAGGGATCAACATAATTATCTAATGTTGTATTTTATGACAACACTGGCAGGAAATAATATTAACCTTTGTCATTTGCTAAACTGTTATGTGTGCTACTTGGGATTTTCAAATTGTTACTTTACTTGCATCTTGCATTGGGTCTAGACAACACATGGGATATTATCAATAATTTTGTCTTACTAAGAAACTTTCAATTTAATCAGAAATGGGTTTGACAGACAAGAAGTGGGTAAAATCACTACTTAATGCTTGCAGGAATGTGGTTGGAATCGGCCCTTTCTTCAGTTTTAGACGCTGAGCGAATCTTGCTTGATATTGTCCCAGGTTAGAAAAACTGTCTGTGGTGAAATGGGCAGAGCAAACGAACAATTTTGAATTAAATAATTTGCAATTTCTCTGAGCAGTACGTGGCCTGACCTTGGGGTGAATTTGTTGGGATGTCAAGCTGGGAAGATTGGCAACTCTCTTGAATGTTTTCCACTTGTGAATAATTTTCCTCACTGTGGAATTATGGACTTTAAATTGTTTGGAAATGGCCTCATAACCCTGCCCAGATTGATGAACAGCAAAAATTGCTTCTCTAAAATCACTGCTTTGATATCAGTATAGGCTACAGCACTTTAAAAAAAAGGGCTGCTGGGGTTCTGATAGCTATTAGCTCGATCAAAGTTGTGCTTGGAATTTGCAAGCTTTTTTCCCTTTGGGACCATTATGAAATTGAGGAAAAACACACAAGCACACCATCCCTGCACACATAATTAGGATCTTTCTAATTAAGGTCTTTTCTAATTATCTTAAACTAGTAATTTGAATGGGAATCAACTATATGCAAAAACCTAATGAAGAAAAACAATCTTCAGAATGACATAAACACAACTCTTCAAGCACTCTTCAAAAATCAATTTCAAAATAGGTTAGCACATTATATTTACCTTTAACTTATGTATATCTAAGGATGATTACTTTGTCCTTTCCTCCAGGCTTGGTGAATAATGGTATCCAGAAATTCATCAAACTTCAAATTACAAGTCACAGTTCCCTGTCATTTAAGCGTCTGACATAAGGTTGTTAAAGGTAGAACATTTGCTTAGTTATTACTGTTTGTGACTTGCCACAGGTACATTTGAACTCAGTGACTTGTTCTGGAATAATATGTTAAGGGGGGGATGCTGTTTCATGCATACTGAGCTTTTTACACTGTTAAAGACTTGGATTCCCATCCTAAACATGGACAAAGTTTCAAACACTAAGTTGGACGTTTGATGGAGTATTTCTGTGTCAAAAATACTCCTTCCGGTTTCTCACAAGTTTCTGAGTTTTTTTCGAGTATGGGTCGGCTTGACGTCGACAGGGCGGAAGGTCCGTGTATGGGCCGTACGGGCTCTTCTCCCGGAAGGGTGTACGCGCCCGTGACTAGAGTAAAAGAGCAAATACACGGCCCATAAACACTGCTCTCAAGGTGCAGATCCACTCGTCCGTGCAACACTTCTGTCGTGCCGCGCTCCACTTTATTCCTATGGGTGACATCCAACAACTCTAATGCGCCCGCACAGCATTTCAGGAAGGCAGCGCTGCATTTGAACTGATTTGAACACAGAAATGATGGGAAGCGTCACAACATCACGCTGTGTCGCAATAGTGGATCTCCACGTTCACTGCTGTCAGGACTTCACAAAATCAACAAGAAGTGTGTTTTTGATGGAGCGGTCCCAGCGATAAAGGTTCACGGTCGTGCTTTGGAAGCAGGCGGTGAGTAAAACTGCTTCAAATGTCTATGTTGTTGGCTATCGTCGCGTAAGTAAACATCAGTAAACAACACGATCGTGTATAGTTAATTTAACAATGGAGCATGCGATGTATGGTGTGTGTTTGTATATATTTGTTTAGCTGACTAATATGTCAGTTTGTTTATTGTAAAACCACCCAAACATAGGCTAGGGGACGTTCTCACAAAGCGTGCTTCTTCATTCAAATTCGCTAACGTTACTCCATTTTTTTTAATACACTAGTCTGATATGCAAAACCGCTTTGCTTGCTACTGCTAAGGTTTAGTCGCATACAATAGTCCATAAACCAAATCATGTCATCATACACCACGAGTAAACACACACAAATGTTGACATGCCACTAAATACAGTACATACCACAGAGACGGACGTCCTGCTGCTGCTGTTTCTCCTGTTCAATTTATTTCATCCTCCACATCTTATTTCTGGATCATATATGTATTAGTTGAATCTGATTGATAGCCATGGTTTATTTAGGGTAACATCTTTTCCACGTATGACGATGTCAGCTTTCAGAAGCTCTCGTGCAGTAGCTCCGCACTCGTCATTCTTTAGCTCCACCCACACTATACGCCTCCAGCTGCTCTGTTTTTTTCCAGAAAGACTCGGTACAGCCTATCTTTCTTTTATAAATATAATAAAACTAAAGACTTTTCGGAGATATGAAGGATTCAATACTACTCTATAGGTACTCAAGATTGACATGAGATTGACTGAAACTGAGTGTTTTTTTTTTGTTTTTTTTTTACTTTCATCCTCCACATTTTTGCCCCTGCTGGACCAAAATAGCAGAATATATGAGCCATTTTATTGAACTGGTTCAAAGTAGAGATGTTTTGATACCGATTCCGATAGCTGGACTCAGGCAGGGTATCGGCTGATACCGAGTCCTGATCCGATACCTGGGTGTGCATCTGTACAGTCCCTGACAAAAGTCTTGTCGCTTGTGTACAAATTGACCTAAAGTGCCGCTGAAATATATTTCTAATCAAGATTTTTTTTACAAGAAATGACTCATTTTAATCCCACCAGCTTTTGTGATAATGTTTCAGTGAAAAACTAAACTTTCAAAAAGTATTCTAATATTCACAGCTTGGTAAAGCCCATTGAGTCAATTTTTGCAAAGACATAAGTGTTGTCACCTTGTCATATGAGCTTCACATGTGACTAATAATGGATCAATTAGGTCTCAAGTGTGTATAAAAAGAACCCCAGTACACTAGACCTTCACATCAACTGCAACTAGACCTCTGCAAACATGCCTAAGATTCACCCTGAGACTAAAGTTTTGATTATCATGAGGCTGAAGACCAGATCCACTGCTGATGTGGCAGACACCTTCAATGTGTCTCAGCGTCAAGTACAGAGGATAAAAAAAAGATTTGAAGAGACTGGAGATGTTTTTGACAAGCCCAGGTCAGGCAGACCCCACAAGACAACTGCTCAAAGGACCGTTTGTTGGCTTGAAAATCCAAGGCCAGCCCATTTTCCACTGCAGCAGAGCTCCACGAGACCTGGTCACCTGAAGTCCCTGTGTCAACCAGAACAGTTTGTCGGATTCTGTTTCGAAATGGCCTCCATGGTCTAATCAGTGCCCGGAAGCCAGCACTAAACAAAAGACAATTGAAAAACCGTGTGGCATTTGCCAAGGCCCACAGCCTGCTAAAAGGATGGACGCTGGAAAAGTGGCAAAAGGTGGATTTTTCAGATGAATCTTCTGTTGAATTACACCACAGTCACCGCAAATATTGCAGGAGACCTACTGAAGCCAGAATGGATCCGAGATTAACCCAGAAAACAGTGAAGTTTGGTGGCGGAAAATCATGGTCTGGGGTTACATCCAGTATGGGGGTGTGTGAGAGATCTGCAGGGTGGAAGGCAACATCAATAGTCTAAAATACCAAGAAATCTTAGCTACCTCTTATATTCCCAACCATAAAAGAGGCCAAATTCTGCAGCAGGACGGTGCTCCATTGCATACTTCCATCTCCACATCAAAGTTCCTCAAGGCGAAGAAGATCAAGATGCTCCAGGATTGGCCAGCCCAGTCACCAGACATGACCATCATTGAGCATATGTGGGGTAGGATGAAAGAGGACGCATGCAAGACGAAACCAAAGAATATTGATGAACTCTGGGGGGCATGCAAGACTGCTTTCTTAGCTATTCCTGATGACTTCATCAATAAATTGTATGAATCCTTGCCAAACCGCATGGATGCAGTCCTTCAAGCTCATGGAAGTCATACAAGATATTAAATTTGAATCTCACAGCACCACAACTTAATTTGCTGACATATTTTTGTATTGGCAGTAAATTTGTTCAATTTCTGTATAGGCGACAAAACTTTTGTCTTGCCAAAATTTGACCTTTCTATCTTGATTAAATGATAAATATTTTTTCTGTGAAAATTATTTATTTCAGTGCATTAAACATCATTTGGGAGGGTTTTAGCTTTTCATATGAGCTATTTCTAACATCAATTAATTAATTAAAAGTCAGGTTAATATCAGGTATTTCTAGAAAATAGATAAGTGACAAGACTTTTGTCAGGGACTGTATATACAGCTACTAATAGCCCTGTATGAATTGCTAGAATTATTTAATGGTATGCTTCAAACTTATCTCTTAATAAAACATGAACAAATACAGACAGTGAACTACTGTATTTATTACAGTATTTATTATCTGACATGCATTTGTCAGTAATATTATTTATTTTTCTTAAGCAAAAAATAACTTCAAATGCAGCCACAAATCTAACACCGCAAACTAAAAAAGTTTTTTTTAATTTTACAATACCGTATAAAAACCAGTGCAACAAATAAATCTAGGAATATATATATATATATATATATATATATATATATATATATATATATATATATATATATATATATATATATATATATTAATCAGAAGAAAAAAAAAACAAGTGAAAAATAAACAACCATCTAGGCATAATTGAAACGTATTATTACATAGAGACGCTAAACGCTAAGTGCCTGCTGCAGCGCCCTCTATGTTCATTCACGACTGTCTCCGTTATCGCTCTCTGCATGCCTGCTGTGTCACATGGGTAGGTTGCGGTACATTAAAAAAACAATATTTATTTACAAAAACAAGTTATTTCGAGTCATAAGTCCGAGTCAAGTCTCAAGTCAAGTCAAAGTCATGTCGAGTCTTTTATTAATAATGGTCATGCAAGTCTCAAGTCCCTAAAATTGCGACTCGAGTCTGGCTCGAGTCAAGTCATGTGACTCGAGTCCCCCACCTCTGGTGAATGCAACTGTGGTAGGCCTACCGAACATACTTACCATCAAATTTGTTAAATTTCATTACTGAATTTCCAGTCTGATATACTGCTAAACAGCGGAGATCCTGCTAATGCACTTTCATTTCTTTTTTGCTGCTCTAACAATGGTTGACTGTTACTTGTGGCTACACAGCACAACTTCCTGTGTTTACAATGCATTCTGAGCAGCGAAGAAGAACCAACTAATGTTAGGTCTTGTTTAAGAATTATGGTATCAGAGTACTTTATTTAAGTACTCACTGATACTGATGCCAGAATTTGTTGTGGTAGCGGTAATATTTCTGATACTAGTTAATATTTCTGATACTAGTATCGGAATTAGAACAACTCTATAGTTCAAAGGCTGAGTTGGAATCTTTAAAAAAAGGGATTTTCCCACAAATTTTGTACATATGCAAAATGCATAATATCCAAGGTACACATTTCTAATTCTCATATTGTATTTTCAGAAAAATGTAGGATTATTTTTCATATCCCCTAATAGTTGTCACTATCAAAACACAATATGTATGTGTCTTGTCAAATGTCATGTGTCAAATGTCTATGTCTTTGTTGTTTGCTTATCTAGTTGTAGTTATAATGGTGACTAAGCAGTTTATATCTTGTTTTCCTCCGTGCGCTCACTTACATCACAGGCGGGATACACACATTATATGAGTGGTGCACTGGGAAAGAAGCACACGTGGTCAGCTCTGGTATTCCCTCATGCATCCAGCTACACACACAAACTATCATCCCTGGACAAATATGTGGAAGTTATGGAATTGACCAGACTGGTCTCATTGTCAATACAAAGGTAGTGATACATACCATTACAACGTACAAAGTAGCATAAACAGCAAGTGTGGGATTTGATGTTTGAGGTCACTGCATCTGAAAATGGAGGTTGAGTCTTGAATTTGGGTCTGTTCCTCATAAACCTATGAGTTCTAATGACATGGTTACAGGACACAAATAAAATATTGCATTTTTTTGCATATGTTGTGTTTTTATTTTCAGTAAAGTTGATTTAACTTGGCCAATTTAATGACCCCACAATTCTCTCAAATGCACTCTCTAAATAGTGGCACTATTATTTTGATATTTTTTACTTACATCAAATGCAGTGGTAGACAAACCAAGCTCGACATTTTGGCTAGGTGAATCAGAAGCAGACCTAGAAGACAGGTTACCCTCCTCTAACTCCAACCGGCACAGTATCAGCATGAATCTTAGATTTCAAGCCTAAAGATCAAAGTCGGGCTTGTGCTTTGTTTTCTGCCTCCATACGGAGTCAAGCAGATGAATCTTTGCCTGTGTGTTCCCTCTAGAACCAGGGGTAGATGGGGAGAATGGCTCGAATGGGGGTAAGCCTATTTTAGCCTCTGCCTCAGCAAGCCTAACCTCCTCAGCATCAGCCTCCACACGTTCACGAGTCATCACTCCCTCACTGACTTGATCTACTTCTCTAACCGACTCAGGAAAACTTTGGCATTCAACACGCCATATTTGAAGCTTCACTAACTAAAACAAAAATGACAGTCTCCACTTGGTTTGTCCTTGTAAGTTTGTGGGTGCAAACTTACATGGAGTTGCACCTGCTCCTTACCTGGGTGTGTTACAGAGATAGTTCTACGTGTGTGTAAGTTGTAAGTCACTTGACATTTTCTCTACTCTCCAGTCCAGCAAAGTATCGATCAGGTACGACGTTCTCTGAAACACAACAAGCAGCGAACCACAACTAAATCAGTAGCATCGAAAAACAAAATGACACAGCCAACAAACACAATCTATGCTCCCTCCTTTCCGTTCCACAAAGTTTCTTTTTATCTTGAAGCACAGTTGAAGATCGGTCGATTTCCATGTCCATCATAATAAGCTATTCAAAAAAAGAAACCAACCACAGCACCTACAACTGAGGGACAGTGGAGAACAGGAAAACAGAAAGACAGAAAAAAGGTAAAGGGGAGAGACACAGCAGGAAATGTGGAGGGAAACCATTTTAAATCATGTAACTAAGACATTGAGGGTGTTGAAAGTTATGTTATAATGCTATTATGTGTGTTCACTCTGCAGATACTCAGAGACACTTATTGCTCACTGTAGTAAGATATTAGGCAAAGTAAAACATGTTACTTGTTTACCGAAAATGATATTTAAACAATAAGACTAACTGTGTTGAACTATATAAAAATGATAAGCTTTGGATGAATGTATCCAAACAATTGCTCACCTGTCTAATAAAAAAATCGGAAATTGAGGGTAACACGAGAATGATGTCAGGCGACGCATGGACATGATCCGTGTCCTGGTTAAAACTGCTTATTTCTCTGGACTAAAAAATTCTTGGAAACATTTGGGATAATGTACACAAGTCAACAAAATATATAACATTGTTCTATTGTTTATTGGGGGTATTTTTATCCAAAAATCTTACATTTTGTGTATACTTAATGAAATCAAGTATACTTAAAGGTCCACTGAAATCAAAAATTATTTTTTTTAGCTTTTAGTATGACTGTGTTAGCATTAAAGTTAAGAATAAGCTGGTATGTTCCAAAACTATGACAAAATTTGCATTTAGGAGATATAAGCATTCAAAATTTACAGTCTCCCAGTTCCGCTAAAACAAATCTCAGATTATGGTGACATCATCGCAGACTTCACTTTCTCGTCAAATCTTCTGTCCAATCAGAATGCGCTCTAGAATCTAAAGCCCACCCCCTACACTGCTGAAGCTGAAATTGGTCAGTTAACACACATTTACTAATTTCTACATGGTGAAAGGCACATAGCACACTATATTTTTGATAGGAAACGATTCAGTGTAAATATGCTTTCATTTGAGGCGAATAAAGTCTGTTTTCACGTTAGTTTCACGCACCGCCTCAGCGCACACTAAATTTAGACTACAGACACGAGAGCACAGCGTGGATCATATGCACGAGTCGGCGCAGCCAACAAACATATCAACCCGTTTGAATTCTGCACAGAATGCTGCATTTCAAAGCCATATCGAGGAGATTATGATGGTAAACAGTGTTAGAGGAAACTGGCTTTACCAAACAGAGAGAGAAGGTCCACTCTTGCGCTCTAGTCAAACTGTATATTAACGAAACACTATTGGCTGTTTCAAAAAAGGGGAGGAGCTGCTAACAGCTGGAGCCGTTTCAGGGGAAATCACGTCAACACATTGAACAATGCGGCGCGTTTCAAGGCACTTCAGTGGGCCTTTAATGAAATTAACTCAAAGCTGCAGTCCGTAGTTTTTCCTCTTTGTCGCCATCTCTGTTCGAAAACTGCAATTGCAGTTATTGGCGGAATTATCAACTTTACGTTAGTGCCCTGGTCGGCACAACGGGGAAGAATCAAATGTTCTGAGGAGAATGTGCAGCCGTCAGGAGAAGGGCTGTCAGTCACTGCGCCGGTGTGGATACTGTCATTCACAATCACAGACTTTACTGTTTGAATGTATGACCGACATGAGAATGTCATCTGAACAAGTAAGTAGCTAACATCCACTTTTGTTCTAACCAACTAAGCAGAAAAAAGCATTGCAATACGTGATATGATAAATGATCGTTAGATTAACCATCGCGATTATATCTAAAGATCGTTTATCATATAACGTCAAACTGCAAATTATACTTTTTCAAATTGTTAATGTTATCAGGATAGTGTGACTACATTTAATGTGTATTAGGGTTACCTGTAGTAGCCTACAGTTTCCATTTCTGTGCAGTCTAATTTCTAATCGTCATATACCAACACATTAATGTGGAGTAGAGGTGAAGCTCCCTCTCATAGCAAGCACAAAATAACTGATGTTACCATAATGCACATAGCAAAACGAGAAAGGCACAACAAAGAAAACTCCTTTACTGCATGAATAAAGCGAACAGGTGTGCTACTGTTACATAGCCTAATTCAACCATTGAAATGTCTTACCTGTCCAGCAGAAAAAAAAGCTGAAAAACCCCTTCAAAACACGGAGTTCATGCCACCTTTAATTATCCTTGCTTTTGCGTCGCCCGGGTGAAGTCTCTTTTTTTCACCCCAAAGTCCGAAGACTTTTGCATTTTATAACGGATGAATCTCCAGTTGTCAATTGTGACTGTCAACTGAACGTTTTTGGATCCACCATTTAATTGATACATTTAATTATATCAAGTGCTGTGAGAAAAGGCTATCTCCACTTCCAACATCCTCACATGCGATAGCCTGCTAACCGGGACTCCTTCTTTATGTGTACAGATGTGACATAATGACGCAAACATATGTTTGAATTTCCCGCGGAAATCCACCAATACCACTGGAATTAAAAATATTATTACAAGCTTACTGGTGTAAATCGAGCTACGGTAAGCAGATCGTTTTGAACACTGGCTGGTTATGTACTTGCTCAAAAATGTATTTTGGATCATTTTTAACCCAAAAAAGTTACGGAAGTATAATTTACAGCTTTAAAGTATAATTATTTTTGGACGGTTAATTTTGTGTGCCAGACATGACGTTCAGCCAACTGTCCGAGGGCTGAAACTCAGATCACTACCCATTGATTGAGCCATATCAAAATTTCAATTACATATAGAAGCTGTCCCAGATGCCATGATGAACTGAAAGTCTATGAGAGACAAAAAAATCTAAGTCATTGGGAAAAAATCTTAATGTTCATTAAACATTGGACTTTCAATCAAAGCAGGTTCTCTAATGTGATTGATGATTGCTGATTAGTGAGTTCTCCAATGGGTGTTTGCCACAAACAACAAGTGATTGAAACTGTGATTTGCGTGACCGACAGCACTTGAAATTTAAAAAAACAACAACACAGAGAGCTAGAGCAAACAGAGAGCACCGTTGTGGATCTCTGTGTTCACAGTGCATAGAGGGTTATGCTTACTGTACACACTAGCCAATGACTGTGAACAATACTGCTGTTTTCGCCTGCCAGATCCACCATAACAGCATCCTGGTGAAGCCTAACTGCTCTTGGCTGGAGCCTCGCTTAATTCACTGCCATAAATGCAAGCTTGGCACATTGACAATTATTGGTTGTTAGTGGACTGAGAATATTTGATGTGTGCCATTATGTGGGAGAGCCATAACATTGGCCAACAAGTTAAATGAGCTCAGAGAGCTGCGCCCTGAATGTCTTAACAAATAAAAGGTGTTAGTCTTCAAAAGCAGCAGTTCAATCGAGCGTGGATGACCGCTGAGTAGAGTTGGCACACACATGTATTTTATTATACATGTGTGTGCTCTATTTGAAAATGATAGATGATATATGATTTTGCATGAAAAAGCACTGTCCAGTACAATACAAAAGGCCTTTTCAAAGTGCAGTGACTGTGGGGAGATGGAAAGGATCATCTGAACCTATTGAATCTTTTAAGAGAGTCGTAAACTTGATTTATACCTTAATCATTAAGGCTTTCCTCTTTTTTTCTCTCCTTTCTTCAGCAGCAATACACATTTGTTCTGTCACAAAACCTAGTGAACTGATTATGGAATGTAATTCAAAATGGAGATATTGTTATCTAAAATAACTGTATTTAACCCCTGCAATTGACATTCAGCCAGGTAGAGGTCTTCATGATTCCACTTGGATCAAAAACCTGAGGTTGATACATTTGGACGGGAGCCTCAGATACAAGTCGGTCTGATATTAGTAACCTTTACCCTTAAAAATAAAGGTGCCAAGAAGAAAAAATAGGGTTTCACAGTGATGCCATGGAAGAACCATTTTTGGTTCCCCAAACAACCATTTTGTGAATGGTTCTTTAAAGAACATCTTGGTTATGTATCCAACCTTAATTCCCTGAAGAGGGAACGAGACGCTGCGTCGAAACGCTGTGAGAATGCCTATGCGTGATTGCGTCATGAAGCGTGTGTCGAATCAGTCCAATCGAAAGACGGAACGTCATAGGCGGGTAACGTCACAGACCCGGAAACTATAAAGCACCCGCGAACACAAACAGAAACTAGCTTCAGAGAGCCTGAAGTAAGTGATCACGGGCATGCAGGGAGTATGGCAGGGTGACGCAGCGTCTCGTTCCCTCTTCAGGGAACTAAGGTTACATACGTAACCGAGACGTTCCCTATCAGGGAACTCGAGCTGCGTCGAAATGCTGTGAGAACGCTTATACCCACATTGCCATAGGACCATGTGATCGTATGTTTGAAACCTCAGCGCACACGACTACGACAACACCTGTGCCCCAACCGTAGAGCCTACGTCAAGTTCGTAGAATCTGACAAAGTAAGTGGCGAGGACCAGCCTCAGTGAAAGTTCTCTGCCGAAGCAAACAGATCTATCTCTGCTCTTCCATACTTTTTCCACAGGAGCTCCACCACCTTGGGGTGGAGCCTCCATTCCCCGGGCCTCGGCCCCTGCCTCGACAGTATGTCTGCTTTTTGGTTCAGGACCCCCGGGATGTAAACTTCCCTGATAGAAACCAGTTTCCCTTGTGCCCACAGGAGGATCTGATGTGCAAACTTCCCAGATAGCATGGTGACATTGATTCAATGTTGAAATTCCATCAGAATCATCATTTTGGTTGAGGTTGAAATTTCAATGCTAAGTAATATTGGATCAATGTTGAAAATTCAATGCTAAAACCATACTGGACCAATGTTGAAAATTCACTGCTAAATAATATTGGATCAATGTTGATAATTCCATGCTTTTCAGTGTTGAAAAGACAAACATTGAATCAATGCTGATGTTTGGTCAGCTTAATTCTCCACCGGTGAGGCTTACGGTCAATCTATCTGTCACATTATTCAACATGTTAAGGCAAGTCCAAATCAATTGGCTACATTTGTGTGAATGTGAGCACATTTATTATCCTCAAAGGATACGATGAGTACACCAACGAGTATGTGGATTCACAAAGAATACATAAATGTAAATTTTGTAATTGTAAGCCTTTCTTTAAATTTTTCTGGAAGAGTTAAAATTGTATGTGTGTTTGATGTCTGACTCTTCCAATAAGAAAGCTGTAAAAACTATGAATCTTTTTAAAAGGTATATTATTTTCCTGCTTAATGTTGTCATTCTGTGTTTCATGTTATTATAATAAAAAATGCAAAAAACAAATAAAAACAAAGAACTTCTACCATAAATTTAGTCTATCAGTTTTAAATAAATAAAAATGTAGCCTATTATTATTATTTAAATCATGTAGAATGGACATGCTAGTACATGAATGTACAAGTTAATAAAGAATTTAGAATATGTGTCCCTATCGAATATCGAATGCGCCACAATCCAATCCAGCAGGTGGCGGTAATGCACCTTCAAGACAACCACCAATCAGATCAAAGCAAGCGCAGCTGAACAGACTTCAATCGCGAAAAAGAGACACTGGACAACGACCATGTTTTTTAGAGGTAAGTAGGCCTACAAAAATATATTTATACAATTCATCTCAATTTTAATTTAGTATTTTTATTCATCTTTATGTTTTACAACTTGTGTGCTTCTGAGAGTTTTAGTGAACTGCAATGTTAATAATAGTCACATGAGCGCCCTCGTAAGTTACACAACCAACGGCCAGGATAATAATACATTGAGTTTCAGTTTGTTTTTCACCAAACCATATCATATTTGTATTCATTTTTTTTCTTAAGATTGGCATATACACTGTGAATTGCGTCCGAATTCTGACTCGTACAACTCTTTTTTTTGGTCGTGCGTCGTTTGTTGTGAGGTGTTCATCTATTTTATGAGATGATTTTTGTATTAAGATGATTCTTCTGTGCGTGCAACGAGTAAAATGAATGTGCGGCGCGGATCCACAAACGTATCTTACTCGGTGCACGCACAGATGAATCATTTTGAATCATCCCATATTCGTCCAGTGTATAAACGAGAGGCGATCGGAAGGTTAGATGAATTTCTGGCTTGTCAGTAATTGTGTTTGCCACTCGTGAGAGTATCTCACAGCTGAAGCAGAACTAGAACTGATTGACCTGTTAGCGCGGTGAGGGGAAATACAATCAGTTAATAACTGCTTCAGCTGTACCATATCATCACGAGAGCAGATCACAATTACATCCTTACAGTTTAATCTTTAATGCAGCAAGAAAAAAGAAAAGAGTGATATTTTTAAGTTCTGTAGGCAGCTATATCAAACTACAGAAATTTAGTAAACAGTTGTGCCTCCAATTCGTGTTGTAAAATGGAAAAAAAATCTCTTCCAAACCACCATGTAGCCTATACAGCTCCTCTTTTATTTTCTTAATTTAACTATTTGGTCATTCATTTACTTGTTTCATTTTCACACTTTATTTATTTACTATTAAATACAATAATATTATTAGATAAAACACCGGATATAGTCACTTTGCTCTTTCATTAATGTGTGTCTGAGGGTCCTTTAAAGTCTATACTAAAATGCATTAAATAGTCCTGAATTTAATGTTACCGTGTTTTAACTGGGGTTTCAAGATTTTGATAAAATTTCAAGTTTCACTTCATTTTGTAGTAGGCTATATTTGTAATGTATAATTAATCACATTTCCAAATATTTACTAACTTCTTGTTGTTTTAGATGCCGTGAATGCTGATAATAAGAGGCATCAGAGCTTATCTTTGCTGGGACGGTGCAGAACTGGCTACATTACAACCTGAAAGGCTTCGGGGCATTGCTCATGGTGGAACCCCCTGAGTTTGGAGTATTTTATTCTTTCTTCTACCTTCTTTCTTTCAGTACTGTGTCATTTCTGTATTTATTGGCAAGTTTACATTTGTATTTACTTCCATTTTGCAGATGCACGTTGTCATGTTTTTCCAGGCTCTTCTCATTTGTGTTATAAATTCAGATGTAATTGTTTTAAGTCAATGTGAGATTTCCTGAGATTTCCTTGGCATAAATAAATACATTTGCATGTAAACTGAAGGATGGTGTTTACTTTGAGTGACTTTTTGATGCAAAATCATATCGACTGCAGCCACACATGGTCTCTGATTAAAATGAATAAAATAAAGAGACAAATTAACAGGCATAGAATCCTGCTGTACATAAAGCAAGATTGATCTATTTTTCATTGTTGAAATAACATTATTTCACGGTGCAAACCTGATGAAAAATCAATGTTATATTTCAATATTGATTCAATGATATTTTGATTGATGCATTAACATTGATTCAACATTGATTCACTTAAATAAGTGGTTTAATTTTAGTTGTTAAACTATTGATTTTAAGCCCATCTTGATCTATTTTTCATCGTTGAAATAACATTATTTCAGGGTGCAAACCTGATGAAAAATCAACAGTCTCAACATTGAGATCTCAACATTGATTCAATGATATTTTAGTTGATGCATTAACATTGATTCAACGCTGATTCACTGTTTGTCTGCTATCTGGGTTGTACAAGGGGCGAGACCTCAGACCTCCCTGGTGATTTATATAGGCGACCACCAATGTATTGTCTGAACTGACCAACACATGCTGGCCCCTGATGTCTGGCAGGAAGTGTTTCAAAGCCAGAAACACAGCCAGCATCTCCAGCCAATTTATGTGTCATGAACGCTGATATTCCTGCCATAGACCTTGGGACGAGTGACAACTCATGGTCGCCCCCCAACCCGTGAGAGATGCATCTGTCGTTAGCGTGATGCGACGAACATTTACATTTACATTTAATCATTTAGTAGACGCTTTTATCCAAAAGCGACTTACAAAAAAGGGGGAGAGCAATAGAAGCAACAAAACAGACAAGGCCAACAACCTGTAAGAGCTGTAAGAAATCTCAATTAATTAGCACAGTACACAATTTTTTTTATTTTTATTTATTTATTTATTTATTTTTATATAGACATCTACAACAAAAACTCACGTACGCAAAATACAAAACACTGGATTTTGATAGCTATGATAACAACCCATTAGGACTAAGGCTGTTGCCCCAACTGTTGTCGTTAATTCAGATTCAGTGGCCCAATGGGTTGGTTTTGTATGGCATTCTAGCTAAACGCGCAGCAATAGCCATCTACAACAAAAACTCACGTACGCAAAATACAGAACACTGGATTTTGATAGTTATGATAACTATGTAACATACCCGCCTGAAGGCACAAATCCGGATGAGAGACGTAGATATGATCCAGGAGTGTGCGCTTTTTGGTCGTTGCTGTGGTGATCAGTAAGTGCTATTCTGTATTGGTCAAGTGCAATTGGAAAAGATGTGTCTTAAAATGTTTTTTTAAAAATGGCTACAGACTCGGCAGCACGAATTGAGATCGGCAGGTCATTCCACCAGGTGGGAACGGTCCAGGAAAATGTCCGCGAGAGCGATTTCATGCCTCGGATGGAACCACGAGGCGCCGCTCACTCGCAGAACGCAAGCTTCTGGAGGGTGTGTAAGTCTGAACAAGTGAGTTTAGGTATATTGGTGCAGAGCCAGTGGTTGTTTTGTAGGCGATAACTAGTGCCTTGAATTTGATGTGAGCAGCCATTGGCAACCAGTGCAGTTTGATGAAGAGAGGCGTAACATGCGGCTCATTAAAGACCACTCTCGCCGCTGCATTCTGGATCAGCTGCAAGGGTTTGATAGTGCATGCTGGAAGCCCAGCCAGAAGAGCATTACAATAGTCCAGTCTGGAGAGAACAAGAGCTTGAACCAGGAGTTGTGCAGCCTGTTCTGATAGGAAGGGTCTAATCTTTCTAATGTTGTATAAAGCAAATCTGCAGGACCGGGCTGTTGCAGTAATGTGGTCAGTGAAGTTTAACTGGTCATCAATCACAACTCCAAGGTTCCTGGCTGTCCTTGATGGAGTTATGGTCGACGAACCAAGCTGAATGGAGAAATTTTGATGAAGTGCTGGGTTGGTTGAGAAAACAAGTAATTCTGTCTTTGCAAGATTGAGTTTAAGATGATGCTCCTTCATCCAGTCAGAAATGTCTGTCAGACAGGCAGCGATACGAACACTGACTGTAGGATCATCTGGTTGAAATGAGAAGTAGAGTTGAGTGTCATCAGCATAGCAGTGATAGGAGAAGCCGTGTTTCTGAATGACAGAACCTAATGATGACATGTAGATGGAGAAGAGAAGTGGTCCAAGGACTGAGCCCTCGGGAACCCCAGTACCTAGATGATGTGACTTAGACACTACACCTCTCCATGACACCCTGTAGGACCTACCAGAGAGGTAAGACCTGAACCACTGGAGAGCAGTTCCTGAGATCCCCGTCTTCTTAAGTGTTGACAGGAGGATCTGGTGGTTAACTGTGTCAAAAGCAGCAGACAGATCCAGCAGAATGAGCACTGAGGTCTCAGTGCCTCAGTTACCGAGAGCAGGGCAGTCTCAGTCGAATGGCCGCTTTTGAAGTCGGATTGGTTGTTGTCTAGGAGGTTGTTCCGTTCAAGAAACATTGAGAGTTGATTGAACACAACTCGCTCAAGTGTCTTTGCAATGAAAGGCAGAAGGGATACCGGTCGGTAGTTTTCTAAAAGTGCTGGATTCAGAGAGGGTTTCTTAAGCAGTGGGGTTACCCGAGCCTGCTTAAATGCTGTGGGAAAGGTTCCCGTGTTAAGAAAAGTGTTGACAATGTGAGTGAGTGCAGGAGTGATTGAAGAAGAAATAGCCTGAAGGAGGTGAGTGGGTATAGGATTGGTTTGATCCAGGTCTCAGTTAGGGCCATGAGGCTGAGCTGAGAATGAGTCCCAATAGATGAAATAAGGTCTGCTTTGTTTACAGCAGACTGGCAATTCCAGAGACCAATTGGAATAGAGAGTAAAGTAGCAGAGGATGTTAGGATATAGCGCAAATTATTAGGATTGCGGCGTCTCGTGCGTACAGAGCGTGATTTACGAGTGCTAGTAGTAATAGTTGAGATTTGAAAGCACATGGTGAATACAGATCAGAGAAAAGGCCAGATAGGAATTAGAAAAGAACCGAACACAAATAATGAAAAGGAAGATGATACTGAAGTGCCTTGCCGGGGTCCTTGCTCGGGCGGAGTTGCACTGGGAAGAGTTGAAGTCTTTACACTCGTTGGTCTTGCACAGGGAAGAGTTGAAGTCTTTACACTCGTTGGTCTTGCACAGGAAAGAGTTTAAGTCTTTACACTCGTTGGTCTTCACACAAGGAGGGCTTCACACTGCCGCTTCCGCTGCCACGGACTATCACGCTATTTATACTCACCTGAGTATCGTTATTGAAAGCAGCTGGGAACGCCCCCAACAAACTCACTCCCAACATGGCAATGACCAAACAAATGCTAACTCAACAAATGCTAACTCCCACACACACCGTGAGAATACACCAAAACTACTAATACACACCACTGCACTACACAGACACACTTATCCAACAACAAATGAACAAACAATCAAATGAGAAAACTTACAAAAACTTACAAAGTAGTTGTCTATCAGTCAATTAATAGCTCACCTCTAGCCAAATGTTAGAAACACACGAGGCTTTTAATACCTCGCTGGCCACGCCCCCAACAAACTCACTCCCAACGTGGCAATGACCAAACAAATGCTAACTCAACAAATGCTAACTCCCACACACACCGTGAGAATACACCAAAACTAATAATACACACCACTGCACTACACAGACACACTTATCTAACAACAAATGAACAAACAATCAAATGAGAAAACTTACAAACACTTACAGAGTAGTTGTCTATCAGTCAATTAATTGCTCACCTCTAGCCAAATGTTAGAAACACACAAGGCTTTTAATACCTCGCTGGTCACGCCCCCAACAAACTCACTCCCAACGTGGCAATGACCAAACAAATGCTAACTCAACAAATGCTAACTCCCACACACACCGTGAGAATACACCAAAACTAATAATACACACCACTGCACTACACAGACACACTTATCCAACAACAAATGAACAAACAATCAAATGAGAAAACTTACAAACACTTACAGAGTAGTTGTCTATCAGTCAATTAATTGCTCACCTCAACATGAGCTCCAACACAGGTCCCTGGGACAGAAACCGAGGATCTTTCCACATAACCAGAGCACGAAGGCATCGCCGCCTCATGTTCAGCAGGCCAAAAGCTATCACGTTGGATGCAGCTGCCATAACAGTTTCTGGAACTGTTTGACAGTGAGCAATTGATCTAGCTTTGGTTCTTTCGGCCATCAACAGGATCAACGTTATGCGTGTTGATGATAATTGCGCCCGCATAATTATCGAATCCCATACCACGCCTAGAAAAGTGGTCCTCTGAGCCGGAGAAAGCACACTTTTCTTTGCATTTGGCCTCAACCCCAACCTCATCATATGTGCGAGGACAACATCTCGATGCTGAACCGCCATCTGCTCTAACTGAGCCAAAAATCAACCAATCGTCGATGTAGTTGAGTATGCAGATGCCCTGCAGGCGCAATGGCGTCAGAGCTGCATCCACACACTTCGTGAAGGTGCGCGGTGACAGTGCTAGACCAAAGGCAAGTACTCGATATTGGTATGCCTCTACCCTGAAGGCAAACCTCAGGAACTTCCTGTGATGTGGAAGGATGGAAACATGGAAATAGGCGTCTTTGAGATCTATAGTGACAAACCAATCCTTGGACCTGATCTGTAACACGATCTGTCTGAGTGTAAGCATCTTGAACTTGAGCTTCGCTACAGAACAGTTTAACAGACGCAGATCTAATATCGGGCGCAACCCTCCATCCTTCTTTGGTACAATGAAGTAACGGCTGTAAAACCCAGACTCCTTGCTAGGAGGAGGAACCCTCTCTATAGCCCCCTTTCGCAGAAGAGTCTCTACTTCTTGTGCCATAACCAGAGCCTGCTCCGGGCCCACCTCTGTGGGTAGGACACCACTGAAAGGAGGTGGCCGCCTTCTGAACTGAATCGCGTACCCTCTTTCCACTATCTGCAGGACCCAACGAGATATATTCGATAGACGTTTCCATTCGTCTAGAAAATCTACTAGGGGAACCAGCCTCTTGAGGCTGGCCTCTGGTGTACTTTGAACAGCAAGTGCAGTGCCCTGAAGCGGCAAACCAGCAGGGAACGACTGACCTGACTGCTCGAATGCCCTCCGAGGAGAGGGCGGACCACACCCGGGTAGCCTGCGGAGACCATCTGCGCCCCGGCATTGCGGCGGGGTTAGCAGCGTGGCCCCCTGAGGGCACCGAAGGAAGACGGGTACCGTATGCTGAGGTAAGCACCGCCTTCCTTCGGAGGGGATTACCATATCCGTCCTGAGCCGTTTGGCGTCAGGACTTCTTTGACGAGGCCTTCTTGGCGATAATGACTGTCCTCAGATCAGCCCTACCCCTCAAAGACCTCGCCTGCGAGTGCCGCCCCGCCTCCCAGTCTCTTTGGGGAGGAGCACGGGCAGCGACGCTCTGCCTCTGCTATGCCCTGTGTGCGGAGCTAGTACTCGGCTTGGGCTGCTGTGTTGCAGCAACCCCTGGGAAACTGCTTGAGCGCCGCCGCCTGTTTCTTTGACTCCTGAAACCTCTCAGTGGCCGACTGTACCGAGTCACCGAAGAGGCCAGCAGGAGACACCGGCGCATCAAGCAGAAAGCTTTTCTCCCTCTCCTTGATTTCAATGGGGTTGAGCCATAGATGTCTCTCCGTTGCCACCAGGGCTCCCATAGAGCGGCCCACACATCTGGCCGTCTCCTTGGTGGCACGGAGAGCTAAATCAGCTGACTGTCTAAGCTCATTGATCACATCTCCCCCACTTCATCTCTGCCATCCAGATCCCTTAGCAGGTTGGCCTGGTACGCCTGCATTATAGTCATCTTATGCAGGCACGCCGCGGCCTGACCTGCCGCCGAGTACGCCTTACTCACCAAAGCCGAAGTTGTTTTTAACGGCTTGGTAGGTAATGTCGGGGCTTTTAGGGACGATGTGGCTGAAGGCAAGAGATGGCTCGTGAGCGTCTCTTCAACCTTAGGCATCGCCCCATAACCATACTGTTTCAGCCCTAGTATATTGTTATATGTTGATGTTTGCAGGCTGAACACACGATATGATGCTGTTTTTTTCCAGGACCTAGACACCTCCTTGTGAGGGTCTGGAAAAAATGGCAGGCCCCAATGTTGAGGTTCTGCTGCACAGGACGGAAAAAGGCACTCATCTAATTTGCTCTTTCTGTGATGAGGCTCTGATATTTCAACCGGCCAGTCAATATTTAACCTGGCCACCGCCTTCGTGAGCACCTCAACAAGCTCCTCACTCGCAGGTGACTAAAGTGGCGAATCTTCAGTTGCGATGCTCTCAACGTCCACCTCCTCAGAGCTGGATAGTTGGAGCACCGGTGCCCCGCCCGGGGAGGAAAAAAACCGCAGGGCGGGCTTCCAAACCCCGAGACGAGGCACTGGATCTCACAGGTAAAGGCTGAGATAAGGCTGTGCCCATCTCAAACCCCTCTGTGAGATCCATTTGTGAACCCCACAACTGGGACCCGAGCCGCGGGGAACGTGAGCCGAGGCACCTTCCTCAAAGAGTGCCCAGCGGGAGCACAGCGTTCTTAATGGAAGCCGCTCACAATGCTCGCAAACAGCCCTCTCGAGAGCTGCCTGGGCATGCTGCACTCCCAAACAGACAACGTACCTACATAGAATGTGTATCCCAACCCGTGATGAAATGAGGGCAGGGATGAACACATCTAGTGAATAGCTGTTCACTCACCATTTTTTTCTTTCTTTTTTCTTTTGTAATATATTTAACAAAGGTGGAAAACTCCTGCCTAGTTTTTTACTAAGGACAGACAAAAACACCAAATATGACCGACAGATTCACACAGATCGCTTACTGAAGGCACAGAAGGTAGTTTCTGTTTGGGTTTGCGGGTGCTTTATTTTTTCCCGAGTCTATGACGTCACCCGCCTATGACGTTCTGTCTTCCGATTGGACTGATTGGACACGCTTCTTGACGCAATCACGCAGAGGCGCAGCTCGAGTTCCCTGATAGGGAACCATTTTTCTAACCATTTTATAGTCTAAAGAAACTTTTTGCACTACAAATAACCGTTTGTTTCAATGGACTGAATTGGAACATCCTAAGCCCTTGATCACTTGTAATCCACTATGTAGTTTATTTATTTATTTATTTAGTTAGTTGTTTGTTTGTTTATTCATTCATTCTTTTCCTTTATGAAATTGTTTAATGCAGCATTCTGTGTGTACATATGTGTGTTTGGGTTCTTTTAAATAATTTAAAAAATAATTAAAAAATCACAGAGTTGTTTGTGGTGGGGTAAATTAAAAAAAACACTCCACCTTTTAAAGAAATAGGGCTTATTCAACTTCTTTCCTACATTTAGATATGTGGGCAAATGCATATTTGTCTCAAAACAGTGCATGCATTGTTTTAGTTTGGCAGGGTCGCTGATAGCTTAACTTAGCATAATGAATGGAATCCTATGTTGCCATCTAGCATGTCCCGAGTAAATAACTCGGGACATGCATTAAAATGAGTTCCCCTAGCCTGAATGTTGTCCCCAAGTCGCTAGAAATTTTGATCAGTATAAAACGAGTTCAGGCTGTCTTTCTCTGCCTTTGAGAAAATGAGAGCTCAGACGAGCTGATCTTGAATTCTCCTGTTATGACGTCATACCAGGAAAGGTTACCGCCCCTTCCTCTGCTTTGCCCGCTCAGAGAATTAGTAGAGAAAGGAGTCAGTTTTATCAGTGGATGTCAGCAGCACGGGCTTTACCATAAGGATTTAACAGCACCGCCACAAACAGTGAGTAACAGTGTTCATTAATGCCTGATCTGGGATCAGTGAGTTCTGATGTGTAGCTAATCATTCAAGTTCACACAGACTTTCTTTCTAAATCTCTTAAAACAGTCCCTCCGCTGGCTGTCTTGATGCATCAGTGAATCAAGTCAGTGACTAAAACCATCAACTTCACATCATTTCTGTTAGCAGCATGAAACAAATCTGTTATTTAAATGATTAAACTACAGAGAGCAATCAAAGAACACTCTTTATTATGTTCGGATTGGTCAATCACACGTTTGAATGACGCTGCTCATTATGCTCAACAAAAGCTCTTACTGTATTTATGTCGATGTTGTGTTTGTTGTTAGCTGTGGTGAAAGCATTTTGTGAGAGAAATAACGTTGCAAAGTTCACTCGTGTTTATTCAGAGCTCTCAGATACAAAAAAAATAAACTCGCGTTCTCAAAAAGTCGGTGCAATAAGTCGGGTCTCTCTCGCTCTCTCTCTCTTGACCGTGCAGCTGCAGCTGCTCTGCTTGCCCCTGACTGCCCCCATCCGCACTTTATCTAATTTTAAATGCAAAGATGTCAGCCAATCACAACAGTAGGTGTTTTCACTGAAGACTCACAGCAGACACGCCCCTTGAAACACAGCATTCTAAACAGAGGGCTAATATCAGTATAGAAAAAATGCCTTTTATTTCTAAATTATGTCATGTTTTGATGTAAAACCCATACTATCAATATAGGTACACCCCAGGAAACATTATAAAACAATAAAACAACCCATGCCATGGGACCTTTAATCTGCTCGTCCGCACTCGCGGCAATTGTTCATAGCGCAAGTTCAGTCTAGCGCGTTTTCCGTTCGTGCCATTGGAAGCTTAACTTTTAATAAGAAAGGACCTCTGTCCTGCAGAATTTAGCTCCAACCCTAATCAAACACACCTGAAACAGCTAATCAATGGATGTAGTAACCATTTAAAAGGCATTATCTTGCAGCGTTTGTATAGCCTAGAAATCTAGACGCACCCTAGCGGCAGCAAATCTAATCTGCGCGCAAGTGTCGTCTAGCAACTCTCAATACACTTCTTAGCTGTAAACGCCAAACTCTGGTCAGGCCAATCACATCGTGACATTTAAAAAAATAATCTTTAATCTATGGCTTGTGTACTATACAATTGTGCTGTTTACCAAAATAAATACAGTAAGACATGTGTCATGTGATGTTTGACATTATATAATTTATGTATAATTCGGTCACAAAGCGTGTCCAATATTTGATTTGAGATTAATGAAAAGCACTGGAAGCTACTGCTTTGAAAGTTTCGAAGGAAGGAATTCAGTTTGGAAGGAAATAATCTTGAAAGGAAGTTTGGAAGGAATTTTTGTTGGATACATTACATTAATTAGAATTGGAGGAAAAACGTTTGCAAAGGGAAGTTTATTTGGAAGAAAATTTGGAAGGAAGGAAGTTTGGAAGGAAGGGAGGAAGGAAGTTTGGAAGGAAGGAAGTTTGGAAGTTTGGAAGGAAGTTTGGAAGGAAGTTTGGAAGGAAGTTTGGAAGGAAGGAAGGAAGTTTGGAAGGAAGGAAGGAAGGAAGGAAGGAAGGAAGGAAGGAAGGAAGGAAGGAAGGAAGGAAGGAAGGAAGGAAGGAAGGAAGGAAGGAAGGATTATACACCACAACACAACGGAAATGCTCCCGACCACGAGGGGATCTCGGAGGGCAATAAAGCTAGTTTTCCTTGCTCTATAGATTTTCCAGTCTTACAAAGATAGAAACACTACGATCAGTTTTACATGTGTAACCATTTTATATCGACATGAAATATCTATTCAAAATCACCTAAATGCATCATAGCTGCATATTTATACTCGAAAACACTTTTACACCCGATCATGGCGCTTGATGCTCAAGGCAATGTCTGGCAATTCAGGCAGTTGAAACATATAATTTGTTTGACTTAAAATTACTTTTAATATTTAAAAACAGACATGGTAAAATTCCACAGCTTTGTTGTATTCTGAAAAACTGTTGTATACAGAAAACCCTCACGGCCCCGGGTGGGTTAGCCCATGCGAGGCCCATAAAGGATTTGCCCGTTTGGGCCCCATGTGGGCTTACTGTGGGCTTGCCCTCAGAAAAACCCTCATAAGCCCAAGGTGGGTTAGCCCATGCGGGCCCCATGGCGGTTTCGCACTTTTAAGCCCCAATGAGGACAGCTGTTCCCAGACAGACTGATAAAAAAAAGGAGAGGAAAGGAAAGAAAAGGAAAATTATATGATTAGTAATACACTAGATGGCATTATCACATGATTAATTCTAACCAATGAACTGCTGGACCTTTTCACCATGTACGCTAGCTCAGCTGTCATTTCAGACTGGCAAGTGTCAAGCTCTGCTCTAAACATAAACAGGTAAGCTTTTTAAGCTTTTTTATGTTAATATGCGAGTTTTCTATTAAAATTAGCGAAACAGGTCAAAATGGTAAAAAATTAATAAATTTATAATAATCTACACACTACACTGCTGCCATTTAAACGATAACGGTTATAATGGTCGTCTAGCCCATTTTTCGGGTCATTTCTGAGGTAATATATACTTTAAAACTAAATTAATTCATTACCTTGAATTGTTTTACATCCATGTTGGTGTTATTTGAATTTATTATTGATTTCCAGTTGCTATTTTAACGAACTACGAACGAGCAAGGCATAAAGTTATGGCCGGGCTGAGTCAGATATGTTTTTGTTTTAAAGATTTGACATTAAATGGCAACGTAGACATTAATGTTGTGCCTCGTTTGTTGTGTTGTGGCTCGTTTCCATAGTGTTGTGGTGATTTCGTTGTGTTGTGGTTTAATTTAGTACGGCTGCACTACTGGGCCACCGTAGATTTGAGCATTTATGTTTATATTCTGATTTAGTGTAAGGGCTACAAGCACATCCTCTGCCTCTAATTAAGCTGTAAAGGTTTTGGAGCGTTTTTGTGTTTCTTGTGCTCATTTCTCTTTCTTATGTTCTTGTTGTGTCACTCTTCTTTGATTTAAACCAGGTGTTTATTGTTTGTTAATTATGCCATGTATACAGTATAACCTTGTTGTTTACCATGTTGTACTTTGTCTGAGTTCTACAGTCAATGGTTTTGTTGAATTTTGCTTTTGGCTTCTTGCATTTTGTTTGGATGAAATAAGGTTCTATTTTGATCCTGACCATTACTGTAAGTAAGGGCAGCAAAGTTGGGGCAAGCAAATTCTAACAATACTAGTTTACTAATGCTCTACTAACACTCAAATTAGAGTTAATAGACATCTAAGCTCAAAATTACTTAAAGACAACATTTTTTGCTAAAATAAAGTTAAACCAAATGTTTTGATGCAGAAACCTTCACCTGCACGACTGGTAGGACCTGATCAGACCTGATCAGCTTTAGTACCACAAATATAGAGCTAAAAATGTTGACTCTATCTTATATTTCTTATTCTTCTAAGTCTAGCCCCCATTGCCAAGATTTTTGCTCTGCTTAGCCATTGACATTAAATAATAATACATTTCAATAAATAATAGATTTGAAAACATATTTCTCTCTACATTTTGATGTTCAGTCCATATTGAAGGTGATGTAACAATTACCATTGCTCAGCAAAATTTATGGTCAAAATCCAGTCAGTCCAATAGGAATCCATGCAATCAGGAGTTTGCAGGAGGGTGATAAAAGGTTTCTTGGTTGTGGTTTGTTCAAGTTCACTCTAATCCACTGTCTTCCTCAACAGAGGGAAAGAATGTCTGTTACTAATCCTCAGTGATTCAATCTTCCCTTAGGTCTTGTCTTTTCATCCTGACATTATGCCTCTGCAGTCTACTCCTCTAAGGAGGAGGAGCACGAGTGGCCATGCCCTCCCTCTGTCCTGACTCCAGTCAAAATAATGTGACAGGCCAGGACCCCCAGAAACTTTAGGCGGAGACTTCGATTGGTGTGTGACGTGCTTTCTGAAAGCCATTGGCTGTACCCTTGCCACTGTAAATCGCCCGGCCATCATCTCCACAGACATGCTGAGAAGCTCCAAAGGCAAGAACGGGACTTTGAGGAGAACATTTTTTCCTTTCTTTTGGATCTCTAACGGGTTCAGCCACATGCCTCTCAGGAAGCCTCTCTCAGGAAGCCATAAAAGGAAGGAATGGTCACACCATGATAGCAAAAAATAACAAGATAATATTCTCAAAAGCTTTACATTTATTCACTATTCATTTTTTGTATTATGACAAAAATACTTCTACTTCTACTACTTCTACTACTACTACTACTAATCACATGGCTCACAGAAGATATAAATATAATCTACAGGTTTCAGGGCTTATTTAAACATAATTACAACAGCAATCTTCAGTGAGCCATGTGCTTGAAGATGTTTATGACTTCACTGTGATGTCCCTATCTATAGCTATAAGAAGGCTTCGGAGTTGGTTCTTAATTAACCTCCTTTTTTCAAACCTCAAAAGGTTGATACAGGTAGGGTGGCATATACTCTAAGCATTTCTATTAGTGTAGGGAAAACTTGCAGGCCACTGGCTTCTTTTAGAGTGAAAAGCCCTCTTCATGCCACCTGACTTGAAGGTGCTATGGTACACCTTCAGCTCTGTCTTCAGTTGATGCCTCCCCTCAACACCATAAATGTTACACAGTGTGTGTATGACTTGGACAGCCTATGTGTTTGGTGTGCCCACCCAGTTGTCATGAACTGTCAAGCTGTGGAATGACTGCAGTATTTTCCCAGTGTCCATTGCCCCATCTACGTTAAATCCTCTTCTGAGTTCCTCTGTGATTGTATCCAGGAAAATGAAGAACACCTTTGCCTAGTAGAACTCATCAACAGTTGGGAAAGTATGGCTGTCTTGAGCAGCAGTGGCACTAAGTAGGCCTATAGTGCTGGAACTTTCCTTTAACATTCATGGCCAGGAATGTCAATACCTGCATATTTTGTCTTTTCAATGGCTTTCTGAAATAAGGTTTTAAATTCCTCCTCAGACATCAGATTTATTACTGTGTCCAGCATACCAACAGTTACTGTGCAGTGGAGAGATCCAGATATTTTTGTTCCAGATCATCAGAGCCCACTCCAGTAATCTGGAACACGTTAAATCCTCTTCTGAGTTCCTCTGTGATTTTAACCTAGGAAAATAAAGAACACCTTTGCCCAGTAGAACTCATCAACAGTTTGGAAAGTATGGCTGTCTTGAGCAGCAGTGGCACTAAGTAGGCCTATAATGCTGGAACTTTGCTTTAACATTCATGGCCAGGAATATCAATACCTGCATCTTTTGTCTTTTCAACGGCTTTCTGAAATATGGTTTTAAATTCCTCCCCAGACATCAGATTTATTACTGTGTACAGCATACCTGATCCGCTGTGGCCCAAAAAGGCTCCTGACCCACCGTGGCCCAAAGAGGCTCCTGTCCCACCATGGCCCAAAGAGGCTTCTGACCAGCCGTAGCCACCCATGAGCCCTGACCCGCCATGGGCCCCGAGCCACCATGGCCCAAGTCAGGTCCCAAGGCTCCAAGGACTTCAGGGTTACCACCCCCCCAAGTTGGACTTTCCATGATGCAAGGATGGGCCTACTGGGGTGGGGGAGTTATGTCACATGTCAGTCTGTTTTCTGCACTTGTCACATGTACTTTTACCTCTTTTTCCCGCCACTTGTTTGTAACCATAGTTTCTCTTGTTAGTCTTGTTCTGTTCAGCTGTGTTTAGTTCAGTCATCTGTGTCACCTGTGCCCCTCGTTTATACTGTCATCAGTGTTTGCATTTAAGTTCCTCTTTTGTAGTCACTCCTTGTTCCAGTCTTACGTCTGATTAGTGTAGTTTGGTGTTCTTTTCAGTGTTTCTAAAAATAAAAGCCTATCTGTTTGGAAGTTCTGGAACTCCTCATCTCTGCTGCACTACACACCGTGACAGCAGGTGCTCCAGTCTCCATCACATTCTCTTGATTTACACTAGCAGTTCCATACGGGCTTTCTTCTCTTGCATCTCCCTTTGGTAACTTTCATGCAGTAGCTTATGTATCTTGTTAACCACCAAATTCTTGCACATCATCTATTGCTTCTCTTTTTAAATCTGAACTACTACTTCCTTTCTTCTTCCCTGCTTCAAACTGGCCTGATCCACCAAGTGAGTGAGCTGCTACCCTTTGCTGCCTGCTGTTGCTCCTTATCCTTTTTTCTTCACGGGGCATTTCACTGCAACCACCAAGTATTCTAAATTCATATATAAGAAACTGTCATGAGTGATATACAAAGGTCACTAGGGAAGCAATGCCAGGTAGATTGAACTATAGGTCTACATGTTATACACTATTATAATGACATTATAATATTATATAAGCATGAATGGCGTTTAAGACTACTTATTTTCTAAATATCAAGGTCCAAATCACACAGAAGAAAAATTAGACATGGTGATAGCTTGGCATTATGCAGTGCAAAGGATATCTGACCTCCTAGATGTAAAATTGGCTATAAAAATGGGCCTCCTGGGTGGTTGTCAGTATTATAAGGCTGCACGATTATAACAAAAATCATAATTGTTGATTATCCCCTTGAAATTGTAATTGCGATTATCAATTTACATTGAATGATATTTTGAATGGCTTTTGAATACATTTTTAAACAACATCTTTATTTACCCTTTCAAAAATTGAACAACGTTCAGCTGTTGTGTTGCCTGTTGTGCGGCTGCTGCGATATGTCAGTTTATTCATCATGATAGAGCGGGCAGAGTTATGATATTTACTGACAGTTTGAGGATCCAAGTGTACAGGAATAAAGGCTGACCAATAGCATTGATAAATTTAAGAATTATTGAAGAAGCTGTTCGCTTGGTAGCTCGGAGGGCTAAATTTGCCTAAATATATAACCCCTGCCCCTGATCTCTCCACAGATCCGTCTTGTAGGTCTGCAACACAGCCCTAGTGTGCAAGGCTCCACCGGCCTGACCTACTGTCGTATACCCCTGCCATTTAAAGGTGTCATGAACTGGCTTTAAAAAAAAAAAAATTATACTGTTGTCTGAGGTCAACTTATGACTCATCGTTTTTACATTCAAAAACATAATAATGAATAAGTAATTAGGCTATTTTCTACACTGGTTTTTAGGCTCTCTCCTGCAACACTCGACTTGGAAGTAAACGCCCATGGCTAGGATTGGATAATATGTGCATATTTAATGAGCTTCGGCTCCCAAGTACACATGAGGGATTTTTTTGAAAGCGTCGGAAAACGGCATCTAGAATGAATTGCCCGCATGGCTCCCAAAGGTCTTGATTGGTGGCTATAAGCACAAACCATGCATCTGACACGCACACACACACCAAGTACGTTGCAGACAGCATGGTCAAAACTTCTGTGATTGTAGAAATGAATGCAGAGCCGGCCCAAGCCTTCATGGGGCCCTAAGCAGAATTTTATTGGGGGCCCCTCGGTACCGATTGACTGTTGTCAATTCTTGATACTAATCGCACACCCATTATCCCAGGATTCTTTGATGAATAGAACATTCAAAAGAACAGCATTTATCTAAAATAGAAAGCTTTCAAAGAATCATAAAAAAGATGTTTACACAAGTGTTTTTTTAAAATGATAATAAAAAATAAAAGTTTCTTGAGCAGCAAATCATTATGAGAATAATCTGTAAAGGATCATGTGACAGTGAAGACTGGTGTAATGATGATGAAAATTCAGCTTTGATCACAGGAACACATTACAATTTACTTGATATTTATATCACATGAATATCATATTATATATATATATATATATATATATATATATATATATATATATATATATATATATATATATATATATATATATATATATATATGCTATTTTAAATTGCAATAATATTTCACAATATAACTGTTTAACAGTAGTTTTGATCAAATAAATGCAGCCTTTGGTGAGCATAAGAGACTTCTTTTAAAACAAGAAATGTTGGTGGATTTCAAACATTTTTCAAACATTAAGCAGAGCTTTAATTTTGGCGGAAAGACATTAGTACTTCTATTTGTTGACAACAGCATATTTATAAATGATTCTCATTACGAATTTGTGAAGGCATTTTGGGAAGAACGAATTTGCATTCCCCACAAAAAAGAAGATAATTTTGAGCGACTCAAACTATAGCACTTGCAGAGAAGCATTTACTGTGAACATAAACTGGTAGCTATGCTGTACTCCATCCAAAACATGCAGCATGTCAAATAAGATATTTGCACTAAACCAAAGCGCATTCTCAAATCCATCCATTCATAAAAAGGTTACCAGGAAACTAACGAGTAGCGGGTTTCAGCACTGATTTTTTTCTGGCACTGTGGACTTTGAACCCTGATGAACAAGCTAGTCCAATCGATGCTAGTCCTAGTCCTACGCAGCCGCTTAGTTCGCTTAATCCTTGGGCCGGCCCTGAATGAATGCTATTTTACTATTTAAGATATTGAAACATTTGGTAGCCCGTCTGGAAAACACATTTCCAAGCCCTGGCCCATACTCTACATGTCAGCGTCTGATCCCAAACAGCAATTCACTAACAACACCACAAATAAAGGATTCTTCAACCTTTGACAGCATACTAAGGTATGTTCTTTTAGACATGTAGGCCTACACACAATATATATCAAACGATCTGTAACAATGCTATACTATCAATTTTTTTTTTTTTAAATTACTTGCATTAGTTTGTTGCTTCATTCATTCATGTAATCTCATCCTGTCTGCAAATCCAGTCTCTTGTTTACATACAAATCCATGGTGAAATGAAGGAACAAAAGCGCAATGTTTTCCCCACGTGAGCTGTATATTTATTAAAAATAAAGTTTATCCATGCATTCATAATATTGGAATCCAAATAAAGCTCATATGGCATGTTTATTTCTTAGTAGTTTAGTCTGGTTTTAGCTCTATGTAGGCCGATGTCATGTCAGTGGCACAAGTTGGTGGGCAGGGCTACAGAATCCAGTGTTGTTCATCTTATGTTGAGGCAGTGTTTCACCACATAAAACAATGGAAGAAATGAAGTCAAGGTGTGGCATATTCTGAGATAGATAATTTGCTGGGCCTGGTGTCAATAAAAGCTTTTCTTTGACTAAGGACGTTTTCAGCTCTGAAACTTACAGGATATTCTTATATTATCATGACCTTTCCTCAAGGGAAAGTTGATTTCTCAATTCATGACCCCTTTAAACGCAAGGTGGTTTGTAATTTTGTAATTTTGGTTTAGATGCCAGGAAAGATGACTCGCCCTGCCAGAGATGGCTCACATATCCTCGCTCCTGCAACCCCTCCACATGCATGTAATTTTGAATTATGAAATTGATGAATATGAGCTGAATATGATTTCTTCCACAACTTCTCCACCTCTTCGTGGCTCACAGAGAAGGAACAATTATGGCCTAAAGCAAGGCGCGAGGCATAGATGCTTGTCCTACATCCTACAAAAGAATAAGGCAAAGTGCGAACATAACGTGAACTTGTTACAATGGGCACATTCAGAAACATTGAGTACCTTTGTGCTCCTCATCCAATCACAAAACACAAAGGTTGTGTGTGTCCTCAGGTGTCAGAAATCAGGGACACAGAGGCACATGTTTCCTAAAACGCATGATGATTCTTCATTATTGGATTGCCTTAGATCACACTGTTTACCAATGGCTCCTGAAGTTAAAAAAGCTGATGATGTGTTTTACGACCATGATCAAAAATGGATGTTTAGACATGATAATTTTTTTTTTCTCATAAGGGTCTAATAATTTCAAGCATTCAAGCTTGACTGTGCATTGAATGATAAATGTTGTTATATATATATATATATATATATATATATATATATATATATATATATATATATATATATATATATATATATATAAATTCAAAGCTGAATTTTCAGCATCAATACTCCAGTCTTAAGAGTCACATGATCATTCAGAAATCATTCTAATATGGCGATGTTAAAAACAGTTGTGTATTGTTTTATACTTTTTCAGGATTATTTAACAAATAGAAAGTTCAAAAGAACAGCATTTATCTGAAATATAAGGTTTTTGCAACATAAAAAAATAAATATATATTCTGTCACTTGATCAATTTAATGCATCCTTGCTAAATACATGTATTAATTTCTTAGTTCTTTCCCCAAAAAAAGAACATTACCGACCATCTTACACTTTTTTCAACTTTGAAAATAATCATAAATATTTATTCAGCAGCAAATCATCATATTAGAATAATTTCTATAGGATCATGATCATGTGGCACTGAAGACTGGAGTAATGATTCTAAACATTCCGTTGATCACAGAAATAAATTGCATTAAAAGAAATTATATATATATATATATATATATATATATATATATATATATATATATATATATATATATATATATATATATATATATATATATAATGGAAATGTAACTGAAATTAGGCCAATATATTGGGTGAAATAAATTCTCTTTGTATTATTTGAATGTTTGCTCTCCTTCTAGTCCTGTACAGCGTGACCAGGTGATGATTAATATGATAATTAATAAATTTAATGAACTCAGATTGTGTTAAAAAATAGACAAAATGAAGCTAATATTACTGATTTAAATCATGTTTTACTAAAATGTTTTACATGTGTGCAGTGTTGGCTGGATTTCAGCATTTTTATTTATGTAATTTCAGTCAATGGGAGTATAGAAATACATAATTTGTAAAATAGGCTACATCATTTGTCAAAAATCAGCTCCAATGCAGAACACACACAGAAATGGAAGAGTGAAGAGTGACTATAACCTAGCTGTCTAATCACAAACACAACACTAACCAACCTTCACATTGTACAAGCTCAATGTCAACAGTTTACAACAAGAAGCATAAAAACTGGGCAAAAGTATTGAAAATAAGAACCAGAGCAAATACTTCACATCGTGTCAACATATAGAAACAATACAGAAACAAACAATCTGTGAACTGAGATACTTTAGTAAAACTTCACCGGATATTCCTTTACCACACACACACACACACACACACACACACAACGCCACGCTGGTGAAAGTTGAAACACTCAAAGTAGGTGTCCTCAGCAAAACTGGTTGATTATTCAACAAGAGAAATATGCAGCTATCCATCATTGTGGAACACAAGTCGGATACCACTTTTCAACTTACAGTGCTTGACGGTTTCGTAGTGAAGAGGGTGTTTTGTGCAATTTTCGACTCATTGCTGAAAATGATGGATAGAGCGCGACCCGGACCCCGCCCATTCTGGCAACACTGAGCGTGAGTCGCGAGTAGGAGGTGAGCATGTGCGCGCGTTGTGATACGTTAGTAGGGACTTTAAAGGGGGGATGAAACACTCAGTTTCAGTCAATCTCATGTCAATCTTGAGTACCTATAGAGTAGTATTGCATCCTTCATATCTCCGAAAAGTCTTTAGTTTTATCATATTTATAAAAGAAATATGGGCTGTGCCGAGTCTTTCCGGAAAAAACCGAGCGCCTGGAGGCGTATCGTGTGGGCGGAGCTAAAGAATGACGAATGTGCACAAAGCGGTGATGTCCTCAAGCGTGGAGAAACCCATCGCTATCTCAGCTAATACAGATAATGATCCACAATCAAATCTGAGGCAGAAATAAATTGAACAGGAGAAACGGCAACATCAGGACGTCCGTCTCTGTGGTATGTACTGTATTTAGGGGCCTTTGTGTGTCTTTAAATGCAGTTTATGAGGACATGATTCGGTTTATGGACACTGTATGTGACTAGACCTTAGAGGTAGCAAGCAAAACGGTTTTGCACGTCAGAGTCAGACTAGTGTTATACAGAACAACAATGGAGTAACCGTTAGCGCATTTGAATGACGAAGCACGCAATCGTATCTTTTACTGATGTTTACTCATGCGACGGTAGCCAATAGCAGAGACATTTGAAGTTGATTTACTCACCCGCTGCTTCCAAAGCTGACCGAATCTTTATCGCTGGGACCGCTCTGTCAAAAACACACTTCTTTGGTATGATTTGGTGAAGTCCTGTGAGAGCAGTGACCGTGGAAATCCACTTTGCGGCGCGACTGAAGCGATGCCTTGAAGCTTCCCGTCATTTCTGCGTTCAAATTGGTTCAAATGCAGCGCTGCCTTCCCGGAATGCTGTGCTGAAGCGTTGAAGTCGCTCGATGTCACCCATAGGAATAAAGTGGAGCGCGGCGCGTCATAAGTGTTCACGGATGACTGGATCTGCACCTGAGAGACTGTTTACGGCGTGCATTTCCTCTCTCTCCCTCTAGTTACGCGCGCGCGCACCCTTCCGGGAGAAGAGCCCGTACAGCCCATACAAGGACCTTCCGATCTATTTAACATCAAGTAGACCCATACTCGAAAAAAACTCGCCGAAACTTGTGAGAAACCGGAAGGAGTATTTTTAACACAGAAATACTCCATCAAACGTCCAACATTAGTTTTTGAAACGTTGTCTATGTTTAGGATGGGAATCCAAGTCTTTAAAGGTGTAAAAAGCTCAGTATGCATGAAACAGCATTTCACCCCCCCTTTAAGCACTGATGGAACGGCCACTGATGGAACGGCAACGGCGTTCTGGCGTTCTATTGCGCATGCGCGACTTTAACTGCTACTTCGTGACGTTCTACCGTCTACTACGGGAGAACAGCTGATTTGCCGTAGTCATTAATACGTGACAGATTAGATAAGTAAATATAGTTATGTGGCATTTTAATTATATCTGTTTATAATTTCATGCCAAAAGCAACCATTTCCTTGCTTTTTAAATTACATGTTTCTTTATATTTGGTCAAATTATGTTAAATGAACCATTACGCCGTCTCTTTATTGTTGCTTAGTGATTTTTGCGTTCTTTGGCTACGGCAGTTAAAAGTTTATTTCCGGTCGCTGTTGCCGTTCCATCAGTGGCTGTTGCTTTAAGTCCCTAGTAACTGATTACCATGGAAACATAGAACAGGCAGCACTCC
The DNA here is from genome assembly GCF_024679245.1 of Pseudorasbora parva. Lineage (NCBI taxonomy): Eukaryota > Metazoa > Chordata > Actinopteri > Cypriniformes > Gobionidae > Pseudorasbora > Pseudorasbora parva. The sequence continues at coordinate 19,910,703 of NC_090176.1, read as the reverse complement.
ATGTTCATTCACGACTGTCTCCGTTAGCGCTCACTACGGTGGCCGAGACAGCTCAACACGCTGCAAATTAAGAAAGCACCAGCAAATAAAGAAAACATCTTCATCAGTTTGACAACACGCGCGCTGCAAAAGTTCACAACACGTACAAATACAAAAACGCACTGCAAATCCTCACAACACATGCAAATTCAAAAATTTAAATTCAAAATTGTTGTGAGGATTTTCTGTGCATTTTTGTATTTGTATCATGTATGTGTTGTGAGGATCTGCTGCGCGTTTTTGTATTTGCATGCATTGTGAACATTTGCAGCGCAGGTGTTGTCAAACTGATGAAGATGTTTTTTTTATTTGCTGGTGCTTTCTTCATTTGCTGCGTGTTGAGCTGTCTCGGCCACCGTAGGCTCTCTGCATGCCTGCTGCGTCACGTGGTTATATATATATCCCTAACAATCATTTAGGTATATATATAGCATATATAGGTATATATAGGTATATATAACGCAAAATGATTGTTGCCCTAAAAAAACAACAACAACAACATATAATTAAATTATAATTTAATTAAAAGTGGGGAGTGATGCCGTGTGGCCTCTTTTAACATAAGCCTGAAGCAGCTGTGAAGGTTTAACTATACTGGGGATAAATCCCTTAAGGCCACGAGGTTGATGCATCAGTCCAGCACAGATAATTGTAAAGGGTTGTAGTTGAGGGTTACACAAAGAAAATTATCTGTGACTTATGAATGGTGGATACAATGACTTTCTGAAAGGTCACTACATCATAATATTTCAGATTTTCCAGGATATTTATGACAAGTGGTTTTGCACTTCAAAAGAAAGATTTTGAGTCATCATCAGATGACCTTTTTAATCATTTGTTCAGCGCCTTAGGGATATGCAGACAATGAAACAAGCATTATCATGAATCATGTTTTGCTTTAGAGAATCCATCAGCATCTTGATGACGTTTGTGCTGAGCACTGGGACAAAACACAGACTCTAAAACTGAAGAATTAATAGTGATCCATTAAGGAATTATTCTGGATGAATCTATTTATCATCCCCAGAGGTAGTCACCTGTTTTTTGGCACAACCTACCTCCTGCTTCTTCCATTTTCTCACAAAATATGTTTTCAATTGCTTATTACTTAATATGGGTCAACACCTTCAGATACAAAGAATATATACCATCATATCAAATATGCTATTTATTATAAATATTGGCAAACCTAACATTCTCCTTTAATGCTTTCAGAGGTACAGAGGTACCACATATGAGTTTTAGAATGTTCAGTCATGTCACATAACTACCGGATTCAAAATGTGCTTTCACGCTTTGGCTGCATGACACTGAGCGCGCCTGACACACGCTCAGCGTTTGTCATTTCTCACAACTCACTGTTTTAAACCACATAATACTTATGTTATGTTTCATACATTTAAATACGCATTGCCGCTAGTAAAACTATACATTTAGAGTTTGTTAAAAACACATTGATGTCTATGGAAGCAGCAATAAAAATCGTCCCCGGTTACGTATGTAACCTTAGTTCCCTGAGAACAGGGAACGAGACGCTGCGTCAGCTGACGCTACGGGGAATGCTTCAGCGTGACAGGTGTCTGAAATCGCTATCAAATCACAATCCTACTGACCATCGGCAACTGGTGATGTCATCACCGTGCGACCAGGAAGTATAAAAAGGCACCGTGCCAACATGACAACATCCGCTTCGTCTGAAGGGACTGTGGGCAGGCACACCTTGAAGCATGGCCATGTGACGCAGCGTCTCGTTCCCTGTTCTCAGGGAACTAAGGTTATATACGTAACCGGGGACGTTCCCTTTCGAAAGGGAACTCGCGCTGCGTCAGCTGACGCTACGGGGAACGATATGCCCACGCCGCCATGCTGAGGGGAGTGCACGCCCCTTACTAGCAGTGAGAACTGCCTGGACGAGTGTTCGCGGAAAGTCTGAACCACTCCCCCTCTAGCCACACAGGCTGCCAGTGACATCATTCCCTACGGTCATAGCCCAAGCTATATGCCTAAGAGAGAACCTAAACAAGTTTTAACTGAGGTTCCTACTCTCGGCTTGCTCGAGGGCCTGGGACCTACTACTTTCGAAGGAAGGAGTCCCTTAAGAGAATGTGGCTAGGGGACCCAAGGGCGCCACCAGCCGTCACTAATTCGGGAAAAACCTTCACCGAATGCCACCAGGGAGGCCTCACCTGGCATCACTTCTGTGGGACACCCCAGCTTGGCCAACCCTGTCTGTCAAAAGAGAGCCTCCGGACATCGCTCTTACTTATGAGCATCCAGACTGAGGGACTGCAAACTGGCAATGTCCTCCTCAGACCGGAACTCAGAGACGGGAATCCTGGAGAGCAGTACTCAGCTTAGTGCTTCCCACCCTTGCCATCGAGGGGAGTCTCTTCTGCTCGATCCTAGGATCTACTGAGCACATTTATTACAGGGGTGCTCAGGAGGCCTAAAAAAGGCCTATGGACTGATCTACCCGGGAGGCCCCGAGGGGGGCCTGCCCGTCTGATCAGACTCAAGCGGCCGTAAGCTCGCAGACGACCCTCAATGAGGGGAGCTCTTAAGCCAGCTTGGTAGGTAAACCATGCTGTAGGCTAGCCAGTCCCTGTCCTGAAGGGACTGCGCAGCAGAAACGGAGTCTCGTTGTGCTAGGGCACGAGCCCGCCACTGAGTTATACCGGCCCAGGCCGGGACCCAACAGCAGGCAGCCGCTAGCTGTCAGCCCAAAGCCAGTTCTACGTTCCCGCTTAGGGGAACCGTTTCCCCTCCAGGGAGGCCAGGAGGCACCTCTACCTGGCACCGTTAGTGCTAGCTGTTAAGAGCCGCAGGAAGGTGGCTTTACTGGTTCCTCAGGGGCTCATGAGGCTATAACGCCAGAAGCCACCAATGCTAATGGCTAGCTTGTCACCGAGACCTGGTCCGGGAATCCTTTCCCAAAAAGGCCCGAAGAGGCCTGACAGCCCGATACACTGGCCTACCGAGCGTCCCAGCTCGGGGGCTCACCCTCAGGCGGCCTAGAGCGGCCTACTTCCTGCCAGCCAACGAGCAAACTGTCGGGAGCTGTTGTGTTCCCGGGGCTCGCCTCCAGGGAGGCCTGTTTGATGCCTACGTATAGTCCGGTCTTTTTTTAGGGCGGCCTGGAGAGGCCTATTGCCGAATGGCAGTTCCCTATTAGATTGGTGACAGACGGTGCTTATCCGATGGCAAATCCCACCGGAAACCCCGCAGGGCCGGGAAACGACCATAGGACGGCCTGAAGCGGCCCGTCCCTGATAGCAGACCATGCTAGCCGCCTGGCTAGCACCCACGCACACTGTTGCAAGACCTGGGAACTGGGGCTCACCCTACAGGAGGCCTAAAGCGGCCTAGATCCTGCCAACCAATGGTCGGAACCCTAGGTCACCCCCTCAGGGGACGCCATGTGAGGCGTGCTGAAACTCAGCGAGCCCTCAAAGTCGGGCTGACAGTGGCTATCTGCTGGCTGATAAGGACTGGGTATCCAGTCACTACCTGGGGACTCATCCCCAGGGAGGCCGTTAGGGGCCTACTTATGACGAGGTTTCTGCTGCAGCCGACATCGTTGGGGAGAACCTCACCCGCAGGGAGGCCTACTGAGGCCTACCACCTGACCCAGAGTTAACTGCCCGGACTGCCTCGGCTGGCGTCTCCCGCCAGCCAGCCTTCTATAGTCGGTCCGCCCCAGAGGCCCATAGCAGCCTTCTGCGACGGCGCAGTCTCTCAGGCAGCGCCTACCAGCGTGGACCTAAAACACAATGCCCACAGCAGTGCACTCAGCATTAAACGCCTTGAACCCTCTAAAGCGAGGGGAGTACAACTTACACCACCTGCCTCCAGGGCGGCCGTCTGGTCGTCCAGCGGTCCGCCGTCCGCGCAAGGGCGTCAGCCGTGACAGTGTTTCGACTCCAGGGGAGCATCCTACCAACCGATGCTTTCAGATGGTTGCGAAGTACAGCTCGACCCGAGCCTAAAAGGTGAAGCAGAAGACACAGAGCAAAAAGTGAAAGATATTGAACACACACAACCGGCCATTTCCTGAACCAAGCCGGGGGGCCACCCAGAAGTGGCGGCCGCACTAGCTCTGGGGGGCGGGGCTAGCAAAACCAGTCTAACTGCGCACCGCGAAGAGAGGCCTACCCCGTCCCCACGACCACTGGCTGAGTCGCGATTTATTCTGCTATACACCTTTTTGCATTAATAACAACCCCCAAATGCAGAAGGGGGGTGGGCATTGGCCGGACGACCCTACTGCGGGGAGGCCGGGTAGGGATACAAAGCTCCTGCGGGGATACCGACAGGAGCCCGGGGCAACTGCCAGGGCGATATGCCACCGCGAGACGCCACCGTCATCCCATCAAAAGCCTAGGCCAACTTGATGCACTAGCATCGGTCTGATAAGCCCACAACAACGGCCCTAAAAAGGACTGGGACAGACCTTACTGCAGTTCATGCGCTAGCCTAACCTCACAAATTCATCTAGGTATTTCACTAGCAGAGGTGCCACCGCTACCCAGAGGTGGCTACAGCTAAAAAAGTTCGCCAGGAGAACATACGTCAGTTTATATCGCCGCTGCATGCCCGCGGCATGTGCGGTGGCCTCAACTGCTCATATTACACATATCCAGAAGAGAAAACAGCCTTATAAACTGTTGCTACACTAGCAAACATAAGCCTACATAAACACACTATGTTTATACAAACATCGTTCTAGCCACCTTTACTGGGGAACTACAGGCCCACTTCTCCAACTGTTACACTTTTCTTCATCTTTTGTAGACAAAATATCCCTCAAGGAAGCATAGAGTCCAAACATACGGCATTGAAAAGAAGAATGTTTGCCCTAAAAGGGGACTCACCCGCTGTCTTCAGTGCCTCATCGCTTCATGTAACATGCATGCTTCGGCGCACTAACCTGAGGGTGGGGCGCTTTATTCTCACATGTAAGGCCGAGGAGGCGGCCGCGAAATCCTGCTTTTCCCAGAGACGATGCACTGTGTGCGGGCAGAGCACACACCGGCCTGGCAGGCTTTCGTCAGAGTCTCACCTCCGCTCATCATCAGCCCGCGCGGCCTGGCGTAAAGCGTGCCCGGGGAGAAAAAAGAAAAACAACAGAACAACAAAGGAGGGGACACAACATCACTTCCGCGCCCTCGGGGGCGTAGACTCACCACCTCGCTTTGGGCGCTGGAAGCGGTTCTTCTCCCCGATGTCCCTCCTCCTGTTGCGGGTGTCCCGCCTCTTCCACATCCTACTCCTCCACGGAGGGGGCGCACGAGAGGCCACGCTACTGCGTTGGCCAATTTTTTTTTTTTTTGATGATCCTCGGATCTTGATGGGCCAGGGACACCCTCCTGCCTGGGCGCCGCCCCAGACCTCAGCGGAATACACGTTCTATACACCGCTGAGCGCGCCCTCGCCTCTCTGAACTTTCCCACCACCGCCTCGACGGAGGTGCCGAAAAGTCCAGAGGGCGAGACGGGGCATCGAGGAGAAAAGCCTTTTGTTTCACCCCGATGCCCACCAAGTTTAGCCACCGATGCCTCTCCGTGGCGACCATAGCCGCCATCGACCGTCCGATGGCGACTGCTATGTGTTTGGCCGCCCGGAGAGAGAGATCCGTGGTGCGCCACTCAGCCAACGCATCAGGGGGTAGGCCCTCCCCCCGATCGAGGTCCCTCAGCAGGCCAGCTTGATAAGCCTGCAATACAGCCATTGTGTGGAAGGCCGCCGCCGCCTGACCCGCCGATGTGTATGCCCTGCCATTAAGACGTGAAGTCGTCTTTAATGGTTTCGATGGCAGGGCTGGAGCTTCACATCCAGCAGCTCCCCATACACGGGGTAGGATGGCTGGGAGGATTTGGCCTCAGCCTTATTTTCCTCCTCATCCACAGCCATCCTCTGATCGACTGGAAAAGCACGGGCTGACGAAGAGGAGGAGTCTCCATCCGACTCCTCCTCCGTCCGCCTGCTCTCGCGACCTGGCTGATCGTCCGTGAGCCCTGTGTTCCCCAGACGATGAGCCAGATCCATCTGGGAGCCCCAGGACAAACGCCGCCGCTCAGCCTCGGCATGAGCGGGACCGCTCCCAAATGCTGGCTCTTCTTCCCTCGAGAAGAAGGCCAAGCGAGAGCGGAGCGTCCTCAGTCGGAAAAACGCTCGCAGTTTGCGCAGGAAGCCCCCTCGAGAACCTCCTGCGCGTGCTCTTCCCCCAGGCAGAGCAAACAAAGGGTGTGCGTGTCCCCAGGCGTGAGAAACCTGGGACACGGATCAGCGCACTTCCTGTACGCTCCCTTGGATTTACGTGTGCACTTCATTTCACTTTAGAAAGACTTTCTAGCGAACCAGACAAAACAATCCCTGAAGAAGAAAGTATGTTGTCATGCCTTTTTATACTTCCTGGTCGCACGGTGATGACATCACCAGCTGCCGATGGTCAGTAGGATTGTGATTTGATAGCGATTTCAGACACCTGTCACGCTGAAGGCGTTCCCCGTAGCGTCAGCTGACGCAGCGCGAGTTCCCTTTCGAAAGGGAACCAATTTTAATATAATTTCATGATGTTTTTTATTCATATCATCAGATACTAATTGTGGGCCTATGGAGCTTTAAAGTTTACTCCACTCTTCTCCCAGTTCATCGGCCACTTACTTTTAATGTATTTCGGGAAAATCTGATAAATATTTGTGCTGCAAAATATATATGGCAGCACCCAACCATCTCACGTTATAGATCAAGATCAAGGTCTTTTATAAAGTTTTTTTTTTTTTTTTTAATTACAAAACACACTCACTTACACATATTTGAGAATCGGAATATCAAATAGTTAATGAGATGGTAAGCAAGTTTGTGAATATTTTGAATAAAAAAGGAAAAAAGAAATAAAAGCGATAGATGTCATACGTGTCATGTGACATGCATGATGCCTCCCCATGGAAACTAAAATACTAAAATACTCGTCAACTGATCCCAAAACTCCAGTATCTTTATTTGTATGTTTTCTGATAAGAGTACCTTTATTTTGTCCTTGAAAAATTATGTTTTTCTCAGCTTGCTTCTCAACGAATGCCATTTCCCCTCAGCACAAGTCTGGTGTCATTTTATAGTGCAGCATTCCAACTTTGTGAATATTCATAGTGAATTCTCCATGGTATGAGACTGAACCAATGAAATGTGGTTTTCAAACTCTGATGTAAACAAAACGATCTTACTCGTGCTGATTGACACATCTGAAGCTTACACACAAAGATGCCTCAGACAGCGTTTAATCCCAATATACACAGAAATCAAATGTATCTTTAGTGCTGGCAGGTCACGTTAGTCAAGCTCACATCAGCTGACTGTCAGCTGATCATGTCTACCTATAGGAATGCGAAGTCTATCACAGAATACATATATATAAGCTCCTTCCAAACTATCAACAGCTACTGTGTTCTCCAGAGCTCACCTCTGACTTAACTTGAGGAAACTTTCCTCTGACTTACTGTGAGGAAACTTTCCTCTGACTTACTGTGAGGAAACTTTCCTCTGACTTAATGTGAGGAAACTTTCCTCTGACTTATTGCGTGGAAACTTGCTGTTGACTCGTTTGTGGAAACTAGCTGCATGGAAAACTTTCCATTTGTCCTGGGGAGTCTTATTATTATTATTATTATTATTATTATTATTATTATTATTATTATTATTATTATTATTTAGTCAATAAGGGTTTGGTGGGCTTTTTTGATGTGGAACCAGTTGGTTCTTATGTAGCTTTGGAAAGCGTCTGAGGACCATCGCCCAAGAGCTTGGATCTGCTGTTGGGAGAGGCCTTTTTGATCTGCTGAGGTTGCAGCTCTGATGTGAAAGGAGTGGCTTGAGAAGTTCTTTCCTGGGACGCCTGACTGTTGGAGAACGGATTTGAGTTGTTTCTGGAACCAAAAACATGTCACAGGTTTGTTGGATTCATCTGTGAACAGGGGTTCCAAAGGAGATATGGTTTGAGAAGTTTTCCATTGAAGATATGCCGTAACTGATTGGTATGGTTTGATTGGGTTAAGAGAGTTTAAAAATGAAGTGACCCTTTTTTATTTGGTCGGTCTTACTTTGTTTGATCAGATATGAAATGGTTTCCCCATCTAATACTGATAGGTCTGAGATAGTTGGGTGGACTTTTGGGTCGAATTTTGATGTGATAGTGAGTTCGGATCATCTAAGGAAACCAAAAAAGGCTAGTACGAACATGGCATCTAGAGTGCGGGCGGTATTGGGGGGCTGATACCCTGTGTGGAAGTTGTGAATGCATTTGGTGAGGATGTCTAGCGTTATTAGTTGTCTTGTGTCGGGACGGGTGGGCTGGGATTTTTGGATCCCTTTGATCAGGAGAGAAGTTTGAGAATTGTTCATCTCGGGGGAGGGGGCGCTGTACATCAATTTGTGAAAAATTGGATGCCGCTTAAGTACCCTTTTATGGACCTGATTTGGAGGCCCTTTATGATATTAAGGTAGGAAATGAATAAGGTTATTGAAAGGAGAGCGAAATCAGGGAATGGCATGTTGTAAGAGACGTGGAAAGCTCTAAAAAAATTCCAAGCAGTTATATAAGATTGAAGGGTCCTGGGAGAAACTGCTTGGAGGATGGTCTTGAGCGATGCCTCGAAGAGAAGTTTCAATGGGTGGGTTACGGGAATATCAGTTCTGAATAATGAGGTACTGGAGTTGGGAATTGATCCGCCTCTGGAGACAGCATCCTGAATTTCTGAAACAGAAAACGAGACAAGGAGTCAGCGATTTTGGTTTGGATCCGGGGACGTGTTTAGCTGTTATGATAAATTGGTCGCAAGCTGAAATCCAAGTAAGACGTCTTAGCAATGGCATCATGGAGGGTGCGCGAGAACGGACTTTATTATTGCAGTGAACTGTTGCCTCATTGTCGCAGTGCACTAGAATGCTGCTAGCCGCCCATTCTTAACCCCACAGAAAAGCCGCTACTACGAAAGGGTAAAGCTCGAATAGCGCTGAGGACTGTGAAGTGTCCTGGAGCTACGGTGGCCATGTAGAAGCGAACCAGCGACCTTGGTAAAATCCCCAGTAACCAATTGATGGGGTGGCGTCTGTGAACAGTTGGAAATCGATGGGGGACGAAACGAGGTTGCTATAGAAAAAAGCCTGTTCCACTGGTTCAAAAATGACAGCCATAAACCCAGTTCGTCACAACATGCTTGAGTTATCAAAATTAGGTCCTCTAGCGAGTGGACTGAACTGTAAAACTGTTGTAATTTTTGGGCTGTGCTACTAGCGGATGCAAGATCGTGCTAGCGTTTTCAACAGGAGCTGGAGGCCACTTGAAGGAAAAGGGGTTATGTACAACTGGAGCCTGAAACTGAGAAGCTGTAGGGCGGCCGCTGGGCCCAGCAGCATGCGGTACTACAGCGGCAGAAGCCACGGTGGAAGGTTGAGCCATGTCAGGAGGTTAAAGAGGGCATGCTAAGGTAGCATCCAGGGCGCGGCCCAGGCTTGCTGAAGGCCTGTTGCGGTGGCTCGATGGGCGCAGCCCGCCGGATCTTATATGGGATAATGATGGTGGTGTCTGGATTGGCGTGCTTTGGGCTCTGCTCTGCCTGTAATCCACCTTGGGAGCTGATGAGCGCTTAGGAGAGAGGTTAGTCGTTTGTGTAGAAACATAAAGATTGTATTACTCTGCTTTGTTCATTTTTCGTGATGCTTGTATGTCCTCGTTACCCGGTGCTTTCCTCAATCCTGCTACGGTCCATTTCCCGATAGGTGTATTGTTGGGATGGCTGAGCGGTAAGAGGAAGCCGGGGAGGAAGATGGAAGTCTTGTGGGTGGTGAAGACTGACCTTGGCGAGCGCATGCCTGTTCGAGCGGGCGTGCGGCCTCGTGAAGAACCCTGAGTCTTGCTTGAGAGGTCCGGCGCCAGATGGGTGTCACTGAGGCCGGTAGATTGTAACGGCAGATCCCTGGGGATATCTGCTTCATCGCTGGATGAGGAGCTTAGACGTTGAGACATAATGAAGCAAATGCTGATAAACTGTCAACAGAACAGAGGTAAGACTGTTGCGTGTATATATACACCTCTTTTTGATTAGCTGAGTGCTCTTCATCTGTGTCAATTATCTGAAAGCCCTCCTCCCGAATCTTTGTTAATAAACATTGTTAATTGACGATGATCACGCTATTTTTTATATGTATATGATTACATGCGATCGCTCGATTCACTGCGTCTTACTCACGTGTGTTTTGATCAGGAGATTCAGTACTCTCTTTCAGAAGATGCGCAAAAGCGCCCCCCTAGCGCCCAACAGTGAAAACACGGAAACACCGAAAATTCCGTTATTGGCCTAGAAGCATTTTCTCACAAATATCGGAAATTTCTGTGTTTGGTGGGGAAAGAGTTAAAATGGTTATTAATGAAAACATTATATGAACTTATCTTAAAACATCTGCAACCAGTGGATTGGCCTTTTGCCTTGTCCTTTTAAATGACAGTTTGGAAGCAAATTTAAACATCAAGGCGGGAAGCACGTGAAACAACCAAGCGCTGGGTAGAATCAACCAAGCATTGCGACCCAGCAGGTTTAACCCAACGACTGGAAATTTGAAACTATCCAATGGTGTCTAAAATGTGATGAAATAAACCAACAAAAATCTTAAAGCAGCATTTTGGGTTAAAAAACAACCCAGCATTATTTATAGTGTATGTGACATCAGTTTGTTGATTAGAATCTCTTGAAGCATTGGAAATACATTTTGGTCCAAAAATATCAAAAACTACTTCCTGGTTCTAGTAAAAACTCGAGCTGCTGTGTTTTGGACAAGTTGGAGTTTGTTTATTAAGTGAGCAGGGCAACCACCCAATAGAGCAGTTGAGCTCATGAACACATGTACTAACTGTTCAGCATGTGCCGTAATTTAGATATATTTTTAAGATGGTAGAATTCAGTTTTACAGATGCTATACCGAAAAAAAGTAAAAAAACTGTAAAAACGATATATCTCTGGCAGAAAAGTTTTCAGACAGATTCCATAAAATTACAGTAAAAAAAACATTTCACAAAATGATGTGCAATAAATGGTAAAATACAGAGAACATTTTACAGTCAAAATTAATTAAATTGCAGTATATTGCTTTTAATGAACTGTGGAAACAACTTAAAAATAAAACAAATACTTTTCAAGTTAATCTCTGAAAATGTAAGGTTATTTTATAAATCTGCTCTGTCTACAGTAATTTACTTTTTAAAATACAAGTTTTTCCATGTACAATAACTAAGACATTATTTATTACAGTGGCTCAGTGGTTCATGTAGGTTGTCTACAACCCGAAAGGTTGGTGGTTCAATCCCTGGTTCCACCTGACCAAGTGTCGAAGTGTCCATGAGCAAGATACCTAACCACAGCTGCTCCCAACGAGCTAGATGGCGCCTTACATGGCTGACATCACCGTCGGTGTATGAATGGGTGAATGTGAGGCAAAAATGTAAAGCACTTTGGATGGCCATAGGGTCTGTTAAAAGCGCTATATAAAAACACTCCATTTACCATTTATAAAAATGCAGTAAGCACACATTCAAAAACAAATGTTTGCATATTTACAATATTAATCTTTAATTTTACAGAACCACTCACAACTTCAACCTCTAAATTAAGTAGGCCTACTTGTACACTGTAAAAAAAAGTCACCGCCTGAAATTTTTGGATGTTTAAGTAATTTCAGCTTAGATTATGTTAAAACTGACTTTAAAAAACGAGTTACATCTTGTATAATTTATAAAAATAAAAAAGTTTAACATCTCTTAAATTATTTTGATGAGTTAAAACAATGTAAAAACATGTTGTCATAACTTATTGAACATATCATTTTTTTACAGTGCATACATAGCAATGATGTCTTAAAGAAATGGAAATTTTATGTAATACCAAAATACGAGCAATTCATGTAAATGTAATAGTCAAAATTACAGCAAATATCTGTAAACAACAGGCATTTCACTGTATAATGAAAAAAAAAACAGGGAAATTCTGTAAGAAAAATACAGACCTGTAAAATATATTACCTGTAAAATTACCTTCTTTTTTTTTTACAGTGTAGAAACGTGAGTTTCAAATGAAAGATTGTTATCAAAGATCACACCCAGGTTCCTCACTGAAACCAGGGCTTGAAACCAGTCATCAAGTGTTCGACAGTATTCTAGCTTACTACTTGTGATGCTGAAGATATAGAACATGTTTCTTGTCAAGGATCAGTGATGTATTTCTATACAGAAACTGTCAGGGCACTTACGGGGAAACCCTGGAATGAAATCATGCATTTTTAACACACTTTGGAATGTCACTGTGTGTGTGCTATTCACTTTATGTTGCCCTTTGTGACCCATATTGTCATTAAAGTTGTTTTATTTTCTTGTTATTGCTAATGCTGTCCTCATCTCTGATTCCCTAGAGGCTTTTGAGTGGACTGTCATCAGCAGAGAAAGCAGTTTATCCCTTTCTAATGATGCTCTGTTCACTGGCTTCATCACATATTGCCCTGCACACGAGGACATGAGCTGTAAGTCATCTTGCTCCTAAATGTTAGCACCATGGCAACCAAGAATGAACGGGATGAGAAATTACTTTGGAATCGCAAAGCTTTAATTTAGACTTTGATTCAACTGACTTTATCAGAAACCTGTGCAACAGAGTGTGATATATGATGGCTGGCTGGGAGCTGACTGATTAAAGTGTAATCCATGTCATTTTTTTCTAATTGTTAAATGGCCTAGGCTGCTAACGGTTCATTTGAAGGTGACAGAAGTGAGAGTTACAGTTATAATCAAGCTCTATATCAATGTTGTGCCTTTGATCAAAGCACTTCAGCCCAGTTCAGCCCTAGGGACTGTACATGCAATTATAGTTGCATAAGCTGCTTTGTAAGATGTGAATCTGAAATGGCAAGTGAGTAAATAGAATTCCATATTTTTCTTTGATAAGTTCAGAGGTCAAGGGTAATATATATTTTCATGCTCGAACACGATCCACCGAAACTGGGATCACTGGAGTTGTGAATAAGGCAGGGAACGAGAGAACACAGGTGGAAGAAATCAAACACTAATTAGATAACAGGGGGGAGGGATCAGACAATGACAGAAGCACAATGGCCATACTCACAAAACCCACATGTGCACACAAGACAGGACAGGCATGTGACATTACCCCCTTCTTAAGGAGCGGCTACCAGATGCTCTACTAGGGAGAGACCAGGGAGGCACAGGACGGACGGGAGGGACGGACCAGGGCGGGACGGACCAGGGGGGGTATCAGGAAGGACAGGGGAAACAGACAAGGAAGGAACAGACAAGGGAGTGGTAAACAAGGGAGGAATATGGAGAAAAAAAAGTTCAAGGGGCCATTATGGCTTGCAGAGCTCAGACGGCCAGGGCAGGAGCAGAGCAAGATGCCTGGGTGGTGCAGGAGGAGACAAAGAGTCCACTGGCACCGAGTCCCCCGGCAGAGGATTTAGCGGAACTGGGACCACCGGAACTGGATCCCCTGGAACTGGGACCACCAGAACACGATCCACCAGAACACGATTCACCGGCACACGATCCACCAGCACAGGGACCACCGGAACACGATCCACCAAAACTGGGACCCCCGGCGTTGTGGATAACACCCTGTGCTTCTCCCGAGCATGCAGGACTGCCACCACGAAGCATTCCATTACAGCCCTCCAGGCCATGTCTGGACTCGGGACAACCGGAACATGGACCACCGGAACTGGGACCACCGGAACACGATCCACTGGAACTGGGACCACCGGCACAGGGACCACCGGAGTTGTGGATAACACCCTGTGCTTCTCCCAAGCATGCAGGACTGCCACCACGAAGCTTCCCATTACAGCCCTCCAGGCCATGTCTGGACTCGAGACCACCGGAACTGGGATCACCGAAACTAGCACAGAGGGAGACCTTCTCTGCCGAGTCTTCATAGTATGGTCGGATTGTTATGTCACGTTCAACACAAAGGAAAATGGTGCAGGAGAAGATGATAATTTATTAACAAAAAGAAAACATAAACTCAAAACCAAAAACCCACGACGGGGAAAACACATAATCAGACTGTAACATAAAACTCAAAACATACCAAATAGAATCATAGGGGAAACCAGGAGACGTAGACAGAACAACGATCCGACCAAGACTGACAAACACCAGGAGCTTATAAAAGGGAACAAATGAGGCAGGGACCGAGGGAACACAGGTAGGAGAAATCAAACACTAATTAGATAACAAGGGGGGATGGATCAGACAATGACAGAAGCACAATGGCCATACTGACAAAACCCACATGTGCACACAAGACAGGACAGGCATGTGATAGCTTTCCACTTGCCTTTAAATTTACTTTTTAAGTCCTTAGCAACGCATATTACTACTAATTAGGGGTGTGCATTGGCACTTCCTTCACGATTCGATTCAATTACGATTCACCAGGTAACGATTCGATTCGATTCGATTCGATTCTACGATGCATTGTGATGCATCAAAATTCTACTGCACACAAAGCAAATTTTTCATCAGTCATGAGGGAATACAAGCAGATATTAAACAACAGATTGTATTGGCTGCTATGTGTCTCCTGTATCTTTGACATAAAAGTTATTAAATAAAATAAAATGTAATTAAATAAAATGCAATTAGCCCTTAAATGCATGACTGTTTCACCAAACATTCTTACATATTCAGGTCGTTAGCGACCCAGATCTATATTTAACATGGATAGACCTCTAACGTTACCTGTCGTGATAATATATAAATCTCCTGATTTTAGAGTAACAGCTACAGAAGAATAAAATAAAACCTATTTCGTTACCTTTTGGAGCTTGGAAGGATTCAGTTTGAGCAGATGTTTAATACCATCATCATATGACCTCGTCAGAGTTCGTTTACCAGCATCTGCCTCATATTCGCGATCTCCAGCATATTCTCAAAACTCATTTTCAATGTCTTCAAAATCAATATTTTGATCACTGACAGCTTCTTGACCACATCCATCATCAAGAGACAGTGACACTAACATATGATTGTGTTTAGTACTTGCTTTCTGCGGTAAATCACTGAGCCATTTCAAGTTTTGCAGATTATTGTTTCGTTTTCTGTCAGAGGTAACTATGAGTGAAACGTCACTTCATCATTGCGTATCAGACATTGCCACCTTGTGGAATAAAGGTGAATTGCGGCGTTTTTCGTCATTATAGATTCATTGATTATTGTGCAAAAAATATATACGTACAATCCTACACACCTCGGGTCGTTAGCGCGTTTTTAATAACCCATCTATCGCGGTCATCTCCCTCCGCCTCAGCCATCTTCCTTGTTGTTGTTGTTATTCTCTCGGAACCGGAAGTATTTGAAACTTCACAACTTTATCGTCCGCCAGAAAATAAACAGTGACATAATCGATTATGGCACTTTGCCGCATCGATGCTGAATCGTTCATGCCCCGCATCGCGATGCATCGCCGAATCGATTATTGTTGACACCCCTACTACTAATAATATTTTTATATAATTACAGTAGGAAATTTACCAAATATCTTACGGAACATGATCTTTACTTAATATCCTAATGATTTTTTTGCATTAAAAATATATATAATTTTGACCCATACAGTGTATTTTTGGCTATTGCCAAAAATAAACCCATGCGACTTATGACTGTTTTTTGGTCCAGTGTCACCTTATTTACATTATTGCAGCACCTCTTTTTCCAGTATGTCAGTAATGCTCTATTTAGTTCTCAATGACATATTGCATTCCAAATGCAGTCAAATGCAACCATTGTCTAAAACCGAAAGGACTACTAACGTCGCGAAATAGCACTAGAAATTTACAAAAAAAAGACAAGGAAAAAAACTTTGGATTTCATGCATGATGGCTTAGTGTTGTGAAGCTCTTGAATTCAAAGAGAATAGAATAATGATGACAACAAGAAAATAACAAATGTGCATCTTGTCATACAGTTCTGTTGTGTCTAATATGAATTGGCCCAATAATCTTTTGCCAGAGGATGACTTTGCCTCTACTATACTTTTAGCAGACTTGGATCGTTTGTGATTCTGTCTGTCATCCTGTCTTGCATTCTCTTGAGCCTTCCCTTTTACAACGTTCAAAGTTTAAAGCAAAGGGAGATATTTGCTTTTAAAGAAATTAATTTCTAAGGACTACAGCAAATGGGCAGTAGGGAGCTACAGCCTTTTCCTCCAGACTCACTGATATCAGCGGGTTTAATATTTACATAAACCCCTCCTCTGATAATTTTAAATAAGGGGGGCAAGGACATTTTGCAATGCAGACGAAATGCTGTTATTTTCATCCTGATTGTAGGTCCACATTGTTCAGCCTTCCTAGGGACGGGGGAGTTAGGGATCAATGGGTGCGTTTACATGCACGTTCTTAAGCCGATTATGCCCAATAAGCCGACAATGAAAATGATCATGTAAACGCGGTAACCCATTTTCTTTTATCGGAGTAAGGTCATAAACTGCGTTAGCATAACGGGTTGGGACAGGTCATTTTTTGCCTCTTACCACAATTTCGTGCTGCATGTAAGCGCATTAACCTGCTTTCTTTTGGCTCATTGAAGTGCGCATGTGTGATAGGTGAGAAAAAATGTATAACTTAGAGCAGATTTTAATGCATCCATACAGAGCGAGCTATAGCTATTTGCATGAAATAAGGACATATATCACAAATGCAGACTCTTTTAAGACCCAGAAAATTCTAAAGATGTGTTCTCATCTCATGCAGCAGAAGTAGAAGAGGTTCAGTCTAAATGCTGCATCTGGAACTGCATGAGGGATAATGTGAGCCGCAAATCTCCCGCTGATACGGCGCACGCTTTATTTAACATCACAACTGACGTAACATTTGAAAAACTCAGAGTCAGATACGGACGTTATTATTTTTGACATCACTTCAAGAAAATAACCTGGTTTATTAATAAAGTCATGTAAACACAGTTTACTTGTGTTGTCCGCTTACTGGTGTCCATGTAAACTCACCCAATGGTTAAAATTTAAACCTCGCTCTCTGTGCTGTACATTTTATGGAGGAATTAAAGCTCACAATCATCGTGAGTTCAATGAAGGATTCGCACAACAGCTTGTCCTGAAAGATGGAGCAGTTCCAACAGAAGCTGTTTACGGGCCATAACCTGTAAGTATGATTTATTTTTCAATGTGTTTTCCTGTAATAGTTTGTATTGTTAATTTTTTGTAGCAAGGAAGTAAACAAATGACAACGCTTTTTGCCTCTGCAAACCAGTTTGTTAACCCTTTCACATTCTAGGCTGGTTCCTGCAGTGTACGATCACATATAATTAGAAGGTTCAGCGATTAACTGCCATATTCAAAAAATGTAAATCTGCTTTAGCGTGTTGACTGGATGAGTGAGAGACTGACTTGAGCTCAGTGTCTTTTAATGTTTATTTTAGGTTTCATACTCTTCAAATTACATTACACAATCAAAAAATGTCACACATATCAGGAGAAGTGGATGATCTTAGGTTGTATATCCAGCAGGCCCCATCTCCGTCAGAGTTTAAACAGCTACCAGGCGACCACAGCCCGTGATAACTTTACCGAAAAACTAACACATAATTTTCTACCCTGTTCTCTTATGTAATGTCACATTACATATATCAGGTGAAGTGGATGATATTGTGTTGTAAATCCAGCAGGCTCCGTCGGTGTTTCAAACACATTATGGCGGCTCCCCGCCCACAGCTCGTGATAACTTACTGATCATCAAACACATGAACTAGGCGGTTACCGGATCAGAACACAGCTGGGCCAGCTAACCACTCTGAGCCCATTGCGTATTTTTGAGGGACCGGCTTCATAGAACACGGAAACCATTACACCGTTTTTACAAGAAGGGCAGAGCAGTGTAGAGTACAGGTAAATTATATGAAAAAGAATGCATTAAAAAAACACAAAAAAAAAACAAAGCATGAACATGTTACAGTGAACCCCACAAACACAATCAGGCCTTCGAAAGAATGTTTTACCACCCCTTTAATTGCTATATTGTTAGTATCCTGGACAGCCCACAGTCATTATGCTACATCATATCGCCTTCTACTGGATTTCAAATGCTCTGTAGTACATTGTCATTTTAGAATGCTAAGTTATACTTCTGTAGTTTTTTTTTGACTCAAGTAACTCAAAAGAAATTTACTGTTGCACTTTCTTGCATTACACAAAAAACTTTTTTTTATATTCTAATAAACACATTTAATGCTGATACTCGTTTCACATACTCTATTGTTTTAAGATGCATGTTGGTTTTATAAGAGGTCTTCTACACCATCATTCTGCTGTCCTTTAAAATGTAAACAAAATGGCGTGCTAACAGAGAGTTTGTGTTGGTCTGCTGTCATGTAGAAAACCATAGCATAAAGCAAAACATTCCACCCTGGTGGGGTCCTCATAAATTTCTGAACAGCACCGTATTTCATTATTAAGAACTCCAGTTATAAAACTATAAACATGCCCTTGAGAGTTCAGACTTCATGGAAAGCCTGGTATGTTTAAGGACTGTGACTCTGATGGCTGTGCTATGTGTCTAAAAGCTCTCGCAGCACATGTCTATGCCCAGCGATCTCCCTGACCTCAGAAATATGACCTTAGATCATGACGTGCACAAGCCAGACAGAAATGAACCAGTTTGTTCCTGGAGGTTTTAGAAAGCACTTCAGATATGCAGTTGTGGGTGTCTATGTGTATGTTTGAATACCGGCAAACGTTAAAGGGGGGGTGAAACACTCAGTTTCAGTCAATCTCATGTCAATCTTGAGTACCTATAGACTAGTAATGCATCCTTCATATCTCCGAAAAGTCTTTAGTTTTATCATATTTATATAAGAAATATAGGCTGTACCGAGTCTTTCCGGAAAAAAACGAGCGCCTGGAGGCGTATCGTGTGGGCGGAGCTAAAGAATGACGAGCGCAAAGCGGTGACGTCCTCAAGCGTGGAGAAATCCATGGCTATCTCAGCTAATACAGATAATGATCCACAATCAAATCTGAGGCAGAAATAAATTGAACAGGAGAAACGGCAACATCAGGACGTCCGTCTCTGTGGTATGTACTGTATTTAGGGGCCTGTCAACATTTCTGTGTCTTTACAAGCAGTTTATGAGGACATGATTCGGTTTATGGACTATTGTATGCAACTAGACCTTAGAAGTAGCAAGCAAAACGGTTTCGCACGTCAGAGTCAGACTAGTGTAACGTTATACAGAACAACAATGGAGTAACCGTTAGCGCATTTGGATGAGGAAGCACGCGATCGTGTCGTTTACTGATGTTTACTCACGCGACGAGCCAATAGCAGAGACATTTGAAGCAGATTTACTCACCGGCTGCTTCCAAAGCAGGACCGAACCTTTATCGCTGAGACCGCTCCGTCAAAAACACACTTCTTTGGTATGATTTGTTGAAGTCCTTTAACAGCAGTGGCGTGGAAATCCACTTTGAGACGCGACTGAAGCGATGCTTTGAAGCTTCCCGTCATTTCTGCGTTCAAATCGGTTCAAATGTAGCGCTGCCTTCCCGGAATGCTGTGCTGAAGTGTTAAAGTCGCTCGACGTCACCCATAGGAATAAAGTGGAGCGCGGCGCGCGACATGAGTCTTCACGGAGGACTGGATCTGCAGCTGAGAGCAGTGTTTACGGCGTGCATTTCCTCTCTCGCTCTAGTGACGCGCGCGCGCACCCTACCGGGAGAAGAGCCCGTACGGCCCATACAAGGACCTTCCGTTCTATTAACGTCAAGTAGACCCATACTCGAAAAAAACTCTCTGAAACTTGTGAGAAACCGGAAGGAGTATTTTTGACACAGAAATACTCTATCAAACGTCCAACATTAGTTTTTGAAACTTTGTCTATGTTTAGGATGGGAATCCAAGTCTTTAACAGTGTAAAAAGCTCAGTATGCATGAAACAGCATTTCACCCCCCCCCCCCCCCCCTTTAATGTGTGCATGAGTGTGCACTGCCTGTTATACTCTGTGTACATTATGTTATGAAATGTAGAAAGGGCTCCAGTATGTCCTTGTATTTCAATTTTCATAATGGTTTAGAATTCATTTATATAATTTGTTGTGAGAAGAGTGTCAATTCAAAATCTCTCTTCTATTCACAAAGCTCAAATAATTTGAATAACAATTTAAAGATAAATATTTTACAGCTGACTAATCTATAATGATGCAACCCATTCTCACTCCCTAGGTGTCAAAATCTGAAGCATGGTCAAGTGCCTTCTGCATCACAAGGAAGACGCTAAAGGTACCCTTAAGCATCACTATATTGATGTGCAGGGTACTCCCCTCTATGCCCCCTCTGTATGGATAGAAAGTGGTTATATTTGAGCCAGGACAGGACTTGAAAATGTCCTGGGAAAACAGGACTTTTGGTCACCCTGACTGATTAAATTAATAAATTAATTAATAAACATACTCCAACATGTCATAATGGCAAATCATAAACCAATACAATTTCATCATGATGATAACGGTCCCATACCCTGTATTTCCATATGTTCCCAGTTTTTATTGAAATGAGTGGAGGACCCAGCGCATCGATGTGTCTTCCTTTGTGACAAGAAAGGCACTTAAACCATACTTCGGATTTTGACACCTTGGGAGTGAGAATGGGTTGCAACGACACCACTGTATTTGCCACCTCTGATCTATATAATGCAACCGGTCGCGAAATGTTTATGCCAAAACTAATTTTGGCGTGCATATGCTACGCTGTTTTTCCCGTGCATATGATATGCACTTTATGGCGTGTATATGACACACTCTTGGGTAGGATGAGGGTGGTGGGGTGGGTGATTCATCCGTATAATACTCCATAAAATGCGTATCATATGCACGTGAAAAACAGCGTAGCATATGCACGCCAAAATTAGTTTTGGTGTATACATTCCACAAAATCATATGCACACATACTATTTATAGGCATTTTCGTGAGATCCCCCTGATATATTGACGTAAAAATCGTAAAAAGTGAAGCCACCTCACCGCCATGTTGGTATTCCCTATATTCCCTCACATTCTATTGAATTAATAGGAAACGAGAAATGAGAAAACAAGTGTTTTTATATCTGAAGGCTACATTCTTACAAGGCAAACGTTCTAAACATTTAAATGGTTATCCTGTGCTCGTAAAGCGAATTCAGCTAAGCTGACGGTTAAGACACCTCAACAATTTTGTGATTCTTCTAAAATCTCAGTACAGACTTATGCTTTACAAAGTATGCACATACAAATTAATTCACCTACACTTATTCATTATGGTTATGTCATTACAGTGTGTTACACAATTTGAATGTATTAATTTAGTAATTGTTAATTTTTTAACAACGTTTCATTAACAGCATGTATTTTGAAACATTAAAGATAACTTAAATGTTGATTAACAGAATAATTCACTCAACAATACAAATAGCACTTAATTCATATGCAAACTGTTATGCTAATATAAAGATATAGAATTTGAGCTGACCTGTAGCTTTTTAATGGTTTCCAAGATCTCCAAGAGTCTGAAGTGGATGTTGGTCAACAAAAATAAATCAGGAAATGACATGCATTACATGGGACACCCCTCTAAATAACTGAATTCAGGTGTTGCTGTCACTTCCATGGCCACAGGTATATAAAATCAAGTACCTAGGCCTGCAGACTGCTTCTACAAACATTTGTGAAAGAATGCGTTGCTCTCAGAAACTCAGTGAATTCAAGCGTGGTGACATGATAGGATGCCACCTGTGCAATAAGACCATTCGTAAAATTTCCTCACCATTACATCACAAAGTGCAATTCAAAGCACTGGACGCAGTGGTGTAAAGCACACCGCCACTGGACTCTAGAGCAGTGGAGATTCTCTGGAGTGACGAATCATGCTTCTCTGTCTGGAAATCCGATGGATGAGTCTAGATTTGGCAGTTGCCAGGAGAACGGTACTTGCCGAATAGCATTGTGCCAAGTGTAAAGTTGGGTTGAGGGGGTGTTATGGTGTTGGGTTGTTTTTTCAGGGGTTGGGCTTGACCCCTCAGTTCCAGTGAAAGGAACTCTTAATGCTTCAGCATACCAAGACATTTTGGACAAGTTCATGCTCCCAACATTGTGAGAACAGTTTGGGGATAGCCCCTTCCTGTTCCAACATGACTGCACACCAGTGCACAAAGCAAGATCTATAAAGACATGGATGAGTGATTTTGGTGTGGAGGAACGTCTCGGTTACGTATGTAACCCTCGTTCCCTGAGGAGGGAACGGAGACGTAACGTCAGTGACTGACGAATGGGGGTTTCGCCTAGAAGCCAATCATCTTCGAGATCTTAGAAAGCGCCCAATGGCAGTGCCAATGCCATGGGCATGCGAATTTTGCATGCGTAACTCCGCCTACCCACCTGGGTATATAAGGAAGTAGCTGGCATGAATCGCATTATGTTACCTGCTGAGGAGCCAAGACTGAACTCTCGGCCGTTCCAGCGGTACAGCGGAAGTGGCAGCGGGACGTTACGTCTCCGTTCCCTCCTCAGGGAACGAGGGTTACATACGTAACCGAGACGTTCCCTTTCGTTCAGTCACTCCGACGTAACGTCAGTGACTGACGAATGGGGGTCCCAATGCAATAACGCCACTCGGCTGTCTTCCAGTGCCCTGCGCAAGCGTGAGAACCCTGATGCCAGTTAGGACGGTCAAAGGCCTCTACTTAACGCAGGAATACCAAGGTACACTGGGAGGCATATTCCAGGAGGAGATATGCGCCAAGATGCCTGCCCGTAGGGAGGACTTAGGAATACACGTATGACCCCGGGGGGCTGCATACGGAAGATCACTGGGGTACCAGCCGCAGGTGGATTTTTAACCCCAGGGGGTGGCAAGGTTGCCAAGGGAATACACCAGCTCAGGGAGGCTTACGGTGGAAATACACATGTGGGGGTCGCCGGAGGGGAACCATGCACATGGGGCACCTGGCCGGACACGAGTGTCTGGGCTAAGGGCAGACTTACTGGCGTCGGCGTCGTCAGTGCTGGAGGAGCTCAGGGCTCTCGGGGAACTCACCTGAGAAGAATATCGCACGTATCCAGTCCGTGGAGTGGAATGGCGAGCAAGCGAAGACACCTGAGCCAATCCATTACCGACCACTTGTAGAGGCGAGTACATAGTCGGATACAGACTCCACTCGGAGGTTATAAAACCTGGCGAATGTGTTTGGTGTCGCCCAGCCTGCAGCTCTGCAGATGTCTGTCAGCGGAGCGCCATGTGCTAAAGCCCAAGAGGAGGCCACACTCCGGGTGGAATGGGCCCTGACCCCAAGGGGACATGGGCGTCCCTGCTGCTGGTAAGCCAAAACAATGGTGTCCACTATCCAGTGAGACAGCCTTTGCTTTGAGAGAGCCTTCCCTTTCAGCTTCCCACCATCACAGACAAAGAGCTGGTCTGAGGTCCTGAAACACTGCGTCCTGTCTACGTAAGCGCGAAGGGCGCGTACTGGACAGAGCAATGCCAAGGCTGGGTCTGCCTCCTCCAAAGGCAGCGCTTGCAGGTTCACCACCTGGTCTCTAAACGGAGTGGTGGGAACCTTGGGCACATATCCAGGCCGGGGTCTCAGGATCACGTGAGAGTCAGCCGGCCCGAATTCCAGGCACGCTTCGTCAACCGAAAATGCCTGCAGGTCCCCTACCCTCTTGATGGAGGCCAATGCGTTCAGGAGCGCTGTCTTCATAGACAAGAACTTAACATCTACTGACCGCAAAGGCTCAAATGGGGCCCTCTGCAGAGCACTTAGAACTACTGAGAGGTCCCAAGAGGGTACGAGAGGAGCACAAGGAGGATGTAGTCTCCTTGCACCCCTCAGGAACCTGATGACCAGGTCGTGCTTACTTACCGTTTTCCCGTCCAAGAGGTCATGGTAGGCGGCAATAGCGGCCACATAAACCTTCAGGGTGGATGGAGACAGCCTTCGGTCCAACCCTTCCTGGAGGAAAGAGAGCACAGACCCGATCGGGCACTTCCAGGGGTCTTCTTGGCAAGAAGAGCACCAATTGACGAAGAGGTTCCACTTCAACGCATAGGCCCGTCTCGTGGACTCGGCCCGAGCGGAAGTGATGGTAGCCACCACCGGAGGTGATAGGGTACTCAAACCTACCGCGTCCCGTCCAGGAGCCACACGTGAAGGTTCCAAGATCGGGACGCGGGTGCCACAGGGTGCCCCGTCTCTGAGAGAGTAGATCCTGTCTCAGAGGAATCGGCCAGGGAGGGGCTGTCGCAAGGAGAACTAGTTCTGGGAACCAGGTCCGGCCGTGCCAGTACGGGGCGACCAAGATGACCTGCTCCTTGTCCTCCCTGACCTTGCACAGAACACGTGCAAGAAGGCTCACTGGGGGAAACGCATACTTGCGTAGGCCCTGCGGCCAGCTGTGCGCCAGTGCGTCCGTGCCGAGCATGCCCTCGGTCAGGGAAAAGTACAGGCTGCAATGGGACAAGTCGTGGGAGGCAACAGATCTACCTGTGCGTCCCCGAACTGATCCCAGATCAGCTGGACCGACTGGGGATGGAGTCTCCACTCCCCAGGGATAGGCTGAACCCGTGAGAGCTCGTCGGCTGCACGGTACAGGATCCCCGGGATATGGACAGCACGAAGGGACCTCAGGCGCTTCTGACTCCATAAGATGAGATGGTGGGCGAGTTGAGACATGCGGCAGGAGCGTAGACCGCCCTGGTGGTTGATGTACGCTACTACGGCCGTGTTGTCTGATCTGACCAGAACGTGTTGGCCCTTCAACAACGCTAGGAAGCGGTGCAAGGCGAACCGAACTGCCAGCAACTCGAGGCAATTGATATGCAGGCGGCTCTGGCTCTCTGACCAAGAGCCGACGGCTGCATGTCCATTGCACATGGCACCCCAACCCGTGGTGGACGCATCTGTTGACACAACAACATGCCGGGAAACTCGTTCTAAGGGCACACCTGCCCGTAGAAAGCTGAGGTTCGACCACTGGGTGAGTGTCTGTCTGCAGGCCTGAGTCACTGGGACCCGGAGCGTGCCAGACTGCCATGCCCATCTCAGGACTCGATCGCGAAGCCAGTGCTGAAGCGGTCTCATATGAAGCAATCCGAGCGGCGTCACCGCGGCTGCAGATGCCATATGCCCCAGGAGCCTCTGAAATAGTTTCAGTGGAACCGCACTCTTGCTCTCTATCTGCCTGAGCCAAGTCAGCAGTGACTGCACGCGCAAGCCGGTAAGCTGCGCGCACATGGCGACCGAGTCGATCTCCATACCGAGAAAAGAGATCCTCTGCACTGGGCAGAGTTTGCTCTTCTCCCAGTTGACCCGAAGGCCCAAACGAGCTAAGTGGTGGAGAACCAGGTCTCTGTGTTCGTACACCCGGTCCCGAGAGTGGCCCAGTATGAGCCAGTCGTCGAGATAGTTCAGGATGCGAACCCCTTGTTGCCTGAGTGGCGCAAGGGCTGCCTCGACAATCTTTGTGAAGACGCGAGGGGACAGAGCTAGCCCGAATGGTAGTACGGCATACTGATATGCCCGCCCTTCGAACGCAAACAGTAGGAACGGTCTGTGTCGCGGAAGGATGGACACATGGAAGTACGCGTCCTTCAGGTCGATCGCTGCAAACCAATCGCATGGACGAACGCATTCGACAAGGCGTTTCGCAGTCAACATCCTGAACGGAAGCCTGTACAGGGATCGGTTCAGGACGCGAAGGTCCAGGATCGGTCGTAACCCACCGGATTTCTTCGGTACAATGAAGTAAGGGCTGTAGAAGCCGGACTTCATCTCGGCTGGAGGGACGAGCTCGACCGCACCCTTCGCCAGTAGGGTCGCGATCTCCGCATGCATGACTGGGGCATTGGACCCCACCATGGTGTACCGGACACCCCGGAAGCGGGGAGGAGCTCGCGCGAACTGAATCGCGTAGCCGAGCCGGATGGTCCGTGCGACCCAGCGGGACAGTCCCGGCAGCTGTAGCCACGCTCCCAGGGAGTGTACCAACGGGGTCACGCGGAGCACCGGCGTACCCTCGGTGGGGCAGCGAGGCAGCGTTACCGGCCCGGACTCGGGTGGCGTAGCGGCCTGGTGTCGGGGCGGTGGTAACAGCTGCGCCCTGACAGAGGAGACCAGGGAAGGACTCGCGTTCCACTGGGGTCTGCTCTGAGAGGGGGCTGGCGACAGAGAGGGACGAGAGCGGCGTGGCCCGGGGGCGGCGCACACTGCCGTCACCGGTCTCTGGGTGCTCAGGGATGGGTTAATCAGTTCTTTCTTGCAAAGGTTGCTGCTGACCCGTGGGCCAGCAGCTGGACAAAGGATTCTCCCCCGGCCCTCCACCGGGGGAAGGGGCGGACCTGCCACCGTCCCATGAAAGAACTGCCCATCCCAGAGCTGTCCGCGTCCGGAGCGCCGCTGGCCTTATTTTCAGCAGGCTGCGGGGCTGGCGCGGACTGGGACGGCTTCCTACAGCGCGCCCTGTGGCGTGGCCAGGGTGAAAGCTGCTGCTGTGGCCACGCGGGAGGGGGTCGCAGGAAGTCGCCCTGGCGGCGAGGAGGCTGAGGCAACTGTGCCGGCGGCGCTTAGGTGCAGCAGCGGGCCGCCGGGGCAGATGGCCCCAGTCTGCCTCTGGGGACAGCCAAGAACTGTTGGGCGCAGTCCCTGACCGTGCCGCCGATAAGGCCGGCCTGGGATATGGGCGAGCTGAGGAGGCGGGCTCACTCAGCCGTCCCACATCGACCAAGTAAGGCCAGTTGTCTTTCCCGGACCACAGCTGTGGACATCTCCTGACCCAGGGGGCGTGTGGTCACCTATGCCGCGCTGGGCGGGATCGGTGGCGGCACACCTTTCTCGAGGCAGTGTTACCGGCCCGGACTCGGGTGGCATAGCGGCCCGGTGTCGAGGCACTGGTAACGACTGCGCCCTGACAGAGGAGACCAGGGAAGGACTCGCGTTCCACTGGGGTCTGCTCTGCGAGGGGGCTCGTACGCCCTGGATCAGCTCTATCCTCGTGCATACGCATCGGGGCGGCAGCTTACCCCATAGCACTGCTGGACTACGCCACCGAAGTAGACGAGCCAGCAGGCTTGGGAGGACGCTTAGGATAGCCTCACCGCGTCAAGTCAAAGCACTCAGTGGACACCGTAGTGCGCAACAGAGCACCTGACTGAGAGGGAGGGACCCCAGTGTACCCTTAGGCCGCGACCCCTCGAGGGCAGAGAAGGCGGAGGAGGCCACCAAACGGTCGCGGGAAGACCCGGAGATCTCCCGGACCGCGTGCACTCCTCATGCATCTCGGGAGCGAAATGGCATTGGGGGCGGGGCCCGCAGCTGTCGGGTGCCACCCCCAAAAACCAATCGCCCCGAGATAACATGGCTGTCAACTCTAGGTCAGATTCTACAGTGCTACCACACCCGGAGGCGGAGCATAGCCGAATCGTCATCCCCAAAGGACTCTAGCCCACCTTGAGATGCGGCAATCGACCTCTCGCCGCTATCTGGAGTATGAACGAAACGAACGGGGCGTCAGCAGACGGTCCCGCTGCTTCAGTCCAACACTCACTGGAAGCGATGTGCAAGAGGGCGGGAGTGGCCCGAGGAATGATCGTCGGGGTTCTTAATACCACAGCACCGCCCTCAGGTCACCCTGGCCACCAGCCAAAGTACCACCTCTCTCGGAGATGGTAGATCGGGGTGTGGCAGAGGGGACTCTCTCTCTTTACAGAGATCATTGAGTCTCGACCACAACATCGCGATGGTCATGTTCCCACAGAGGGAACACAGCACATCCACAAACACTGTCCGAACGTGCTGGGCCCAAACACGTCGAGCAGTGAATGCGTCCCAAAGACAGCAACAGATATCGGCACTGCCATTGGGCGCTTTCTAAGATCTCGAAGATGATTGGCTTCTAGGCGAAACCCCCATTCGTCAGTCACTGACGTTACGTCGGAGTGACTGAACGAAAGGGAACTAGACGGGCCTGCACAGAGTCCTGACTTCAACCCAATAGAAATCATTTGGGATGAATTTGAGCGGAGACTGCGAGCCAGGCCTTCTCGCCCAACATCACTGCCTGACCTCACAAATGCGCTTCTAGAAGAATGGTCAAAATTCTCCGCTTAAACCTTGTGGAATGCAACAGTTTTTAATGTTGATTAGTCTCTCAGGTGTTTCCCATTTACCACACGCCCTTGTTATATTTTTCACCTTGTTTCCGTTTGTGTGTTTATACCCTAGTGCTTCAGTTGTTGTTTGTCGGTCTTTGCTCCTGTATGTGTGTTCCTGTCATTGTGCACATGCCTGTTTTTGGATACCCTTTGTGGCGAGGTATGCGAGCGAGAGACATGGGAGGAGCAAGCGAGACCAGTGCGTGATTGAGGATGAGCATCACCTGCGTCCTCTCAGGAGGGAGCACGAAGGATGGACAAGCAAGACCAGTGAAGGACAAGAGAGGACCTGGTGGGTATTCCAGAAAGCAAGGTTAACTTACCAACACATATACCTTGAACTTGCGGTTGATTAACCCAAACTTTGCTTACGCGAGGGATTCTGGTTCCAAAAACGAGTCCTGGAGTAAGTTCAGACAACCCAGAGTATATTGCTGGTTAACACCCACGAGATTCTCAAGAGAGCGACAAATCAATGATTCACCATGGAAACAGATGCTAAGAAGCGCACCATTCTACTTCCTTCTTCTTCTTTTGTTTAATGGCGATATACATAACCTACTTAGTGCACACCTATTTGGTGGTTATACTTTTTTTTTTTTTTTTATATCGTGTGTTTGATGTAAATTAATTGAATGCAGATCCATGTGTGAGACGACAATAAAAAATAATAAATATATTTGAATTGCATTAACATTTAAACTTGTTTTTGATAAATGTTTTATTCTAATTCTTTAGAGTTAATATTTAATATTGTATATTTTATAACTGAAACACATTTGGTTATATTTATTAACCAATTCATTATATAAAACACATCTGCATACCTCTTAAGCAAACTAACTCTGGAACATAAACTGCTCTGGAGCAGGTTGTGTTCAGAGAGTGAGTTGCCATCGTTACTTACATACCCTGAAAGTTACCTTCGTTTTTGGAACCAAAATTTAAGGTTATCCGCTAAATTACTCTTAAAAACACCTGGGTATGTCACATAACCTGCTTTCTGGAATAACACACATTACAATAGTAATAGGGGCTTGAATGTATTGTAATATTTATTGCATATTCAAATCTATTGCTACTTATAATCTCAGATATTTGTTCATGCTTAATATTTCCTGAGTAATTATGTACTGTACATAAAGAAATATATATTTTGATAGGTCAGTTACCTGTGTCTGCAGTGTGCCGTAGCAAGACATATTCTGATTTGATACACATATTTTGTTGATCCTGAAACAACATTCCTGCCAAAAATGTTCTAACCCCATCCCTGCCCCTAAGGTGAATAACACTGATGTAGAAGCAACTAACCCTGGTTATAAGCCTAAACTTGACATGCACTATAGAAACTTGGCCCCTCAAATGTGATTGGTTGATTGGAATCACTTTACTTAATGTGTTTATATAATGCATTATACATTTATTCATTATATTAATGTCAAGTTTAGGCTTATAACCAAGGTTAGTTGCTTTTACATCAGTGTTATTCACCTTAGAATATTACAAATATAATGCATTATTTTTTTTATAGTTGTATTATAATGCATTATATTCATAAACGATTGTAACCAAAGTAAAAATGCATTATAATATTGACAGATTCCTTGTTACATCTGAAATTGGTTGTTTGCTGTGTTTAGAAGCATTATACTTTAAGGTCTATTATAATGTATTATAACAGTGGTTACAATTATTCATGAGACCACACAATGCATTATAAGGTGCATTACAAGACATAATTAATGCATTACAAATTATTTTATACTGCATTATACATAAAGGCATCAAGTAAGGCATTAGGTTTTGCCTAATGCTGTTCCATGATCAACACATATTTTGATCCAGGAAATATGTAATATAGGTGCAGGTGACACACCCATCTTAACAATTTCTATATATCGCGTATCCTGCCCAAGAAGACCATAAATATTACAACGTACAAAGTAAAAATCAATTTACATACAGTATAACCATAAAAACAGTCCCACTTTATATTAGGTGGCCTTAACTACTATGCACTTACATCAAAAAATAAAACTAATATAATTATTGTGTTGATATTTATTGCAAAACACTTGCTGATATTGAGGTAGGATATGGGTAGAGTTAGGGACAGGTGTGGTGGTGTGGGTAAGTTTAAGGGCAGGTTTAGGTGTAAGGGAAGGGTCAACAGTGTAATTATAAATGATACTACAGAAATTTATTACAGATGTAATTATATGAAGGTATTTAAAAAAAAAAATAAGTACAATGTAAAAACATGTATATACACAATAAGTGCATTGTATCAAATGATACATTTAAATGTTAGTACATAGTAGTTAAGGCCACCTAATATAAAGTGGGTCTCTAAAACTAATTCTGTCCCACTGATATGTTGCATCTGGTGATTTTAGGTCAAGGTATTGGCTGCAAGTCAGTGATGCCCTCAGTCGTTTAGGAATTGCAATATGCCTGCTTGAGCACCACAAGTGCCTACTGGCAGTTTAGAATTCAGTGAGCAATCCAGTCATTTATATAGATCAATAGTTGCCACACAGTTACCACTGGATCTATTAGTAAGCTTTCTTTTTTCAAATGTTCTATGATATTTAAAATATAAATAAACTGTCCCACAATTGTTGGTACTCTTTGGTCTGGGTAGTAGAAACAAATTTGTCCCATTCAAACAGAATGTGTTTTTTGTAGAAATATTGGTGTAGAAATAATGTAGGCCCAATGTTCAGGCCCAAAACACAGAAAAAGACATGAACGCAGCAGCCCTATTCGCACGGGACTAGTATTACGTAGGGACCTCTGGTGATTTGTAATAATTGCAGAGAATGTCTGTGATCTTAATCCCGTGCGAAACGGCCATGTCTGTAATTTGTAAATTAAAAATTCCACCGCATATTACCTACCATGTTTCAACAAACACCGAGGTCCTGTGATAATAGTAGTCCCGTGTGAATAGACATCTCTGTGATTTGGCCAGGATTAGGCGAATCGTATATCATTTTTGCAAGGTTTTTGTTTCCTGAGCGCATTTCTATCTTTATCTTTCACGAAGAATGGAGGCTGCATTCATAATGTGCACCGTTATGAATTTCCGTGAGGCCGTACGGATTACTTTCACTTTAGAATAAGTACCAATTTGGGAGCAAACTGATTAAATGGTGTGTTTAATATTAATATCAATACTATTCTTAATGAAAAACAGAACAACAGAACAGTACAATGGCAAGCTCGCTTAAATGGGCACTTTTACATTTAGCTTTGAAACTGAATCTTCCGCCATATTGTCAGCTTCTCACTCGTGATAAATGAAATCTGACTCCTGCCGCTGGGCTCAGTTTAGTTTATAACTGTATAGTGTCTGTTCTCTAACTGAATGAAATAATTTGTATTCATCCTTCTAATGAATGTTTATATAGAAAAACAGCAAAGCGGAAACTAAAAACGTATTCAGTGTGAATCGTTCTGTTTTTTTTTGCTTATTCAAATACATAAACTGCACATTGTTTGTTTTGAAAACATTTCTCAAGAATATTTTTTAAATGTTTTCACGGCAACCGAAAAGCAAAGTTGTGAAACTGATTCACAGTTTCAAAGACATTCTTCAGTTACAGTGGTTCCACATAAAAAAGGTGTCAAGGTACGCACATCCAAAGCATCTTAGCCAGGTGTAAGATAAACACAATTAACATCTGAAGATGTTAAATATCTGCAAATTGTTATTCTCCATTTATTTCGAAAAGATTAAAAGTGGCAATGTTTTGGACCTTCAGGAAATTAAATCCAATAAGGCCACTCCCAGATGCCAAGTGTTCTAATAATTTTGGCCACCACTGTATTTCAGGGACAAAACATTTATTTTTTATTTTTTTACCCAACCACTGAAAAGATTCATGTTAACATCATTCAGTTAATGTTAACATCACCTCATGCTGAAGTTTCAAAAGTAATTGGTTCATTTCCTAGCAGAAGTCACATCATGTTAATACAGCAGTCTGTGCACTAAACACACACTGGGTAGGGTTCACAGGCATAGTCCACTCTCCATTGGGCTTGCTTTTGCTGTAATAAAGGGCTCACCTCCAATTAAAGATTCTCCATGAGCCTGTTACAAGTTCAAGTACTTGAGACTGAGAGGAGAAAAGAGCAGAAATGGGATTTTGAAGGAGGAAACCGGAGGGAGAAAGAGCTTTACTCTCTGCTAATGAATGATGTACATGTCTATTAGTGTCAGACTCTTGACTCTGCTCTCTCAGAATCAGCGTGTCTGGCCCTACAGAAAAAAGGCTGAGTTGAGTGTCATGTCCACGGGCAAGCTCATCTCTCTCTGCTGATGGTAGTTTCTCTCATGCTTCAGCTACACATCTCCTCCTGTATTGTTGCGCGGATGGGTATATCCAGTAAATATCTTTATGACGGAATGGAAAAAGGTCGCAGGTGAAACTAATCAAATGAAGCGCGATTCGCAGTGTTTTTAATCAGTGCACTAAGCGTCATTTTAGGGGCGAGTAAGCGGAGATAGCCCTTATGTGATTAGTTTTCGCTGACTGCTTACCCCAGACAAAATAAAATGCAATTCCTTACGACATTCTATTGAAGTGAACAAATGCTCTTCAGAATAAAGATATGATAAATAAGTAATTGCACAGAGAGAGACATTATGTCTCCGCAGAGCTGTCTTCCTACCTGCTCAGAATTTTAATAATAGATGTTTCCTGTACCTCTTCACTTTTCAAAACGGCAGTGCGATCAGCACTTTGCCCCCGCATTTCTCCTCTTAATCAATGTCTAGCAGCACAGCTTACACTATTCTGTTTTTAGAATAACGTGGTATTCTGACATTCAAATGATTTTATCAATGTTTTTCTGTTTAATAGCGCAACCTTAAAGGGTTAGTTCACGCAAACATGAAATTTATGTCATTAATGACTCACCCTAATGTCGTTCCACACCCGTAAGACCGTTCATCTTCGGAACACATTTTAAGATATTTTATATTAAGTCTGAGAGCATATGCAAGTGTATGCACACTATACTGTCCATGTCCAGAAAGCTAATAAAAACATCATCAAAGTAGTCCATATGTGACATCAGTTAGTTAAGTAGAATCTCCTAAGCATCGAAAATGCATTTTGGTTCAAAAATCACAAAACTACGACTTTATTCAGCATTGTCTTCTCTTCCGGTTTTGTTTTCAAATCTCAAATAACCACTTAAACTCTGCAGATCCTGTACAGGGTCTGGAATGACATTGTCATATATCCATTTTAAATGTCTGTGGACCAGCAATGACCTCACCATTTGAAAGCTTAGTTTTCAAAAAATATGTACTCCACTTTCTGGAGATATGCATCACTTTGGCATGTCTTTTAGACAAAGTAATGTATTTTCACTAAATTACTCTGGTACCATTTCCGCCTGGATTTGGCCTACCCAAATTGTAAAGCTTCCCATACACACATACAGTGGTCTAAGCTAAAAGTGTTGGTGTCATTTTACAGGAAACCCTTTGATGCTACATAAAACACTGCTAAAAGTGATACACATGTAAGTATATGTTGTCTAAGCTCTAATACCCCCCCCCCAAAAAAATAAATAAATAAATAAATAAATAGAAATAAATAAATAAATAAATAAATAAATGAATAAAGAAATAAAGAAATACATACATACATACATACATACATACATACATACATACATACATACATACATACATAAAAAATATATGCATGAACAGTTGAATATACTCCAGGGTTTCTACTGATAGAAAGCCATATTCTAATTGGTAAAGTGATAAGATTTAAATGATAAGATTTCCTGTCTTGATTTCCTGTTTCACAATAAAGTGACACAGGCCAAATTCCTATAGTCATCGTTCACTATGGGAAACACCTGAGAATACAGTGAGTTTTGGTTTTTGAGCTGCATGAATCATGAAATGGCTTTTATATAAAAGTTTAATTGTTGGAATACTCATTTCCAATATCCGAGCAATAACGTTTAAATCAGCTGGATCTGCCTGGAACAGGGCTGTCTTTATTAGCTCCACACGGGTGAGGGGGTGGTTTGAGTCGCCAAACAAACTGTAAGGATACAAATTTGAGGTCTTGGGGTCAGAAAGTCTCCTAAACTATGATCAGACCACACCTAAACAATCAGAGATTATTTAAGTTGTTTACTTGTTTGGGAAGGTTGCAATAAAAAAGTCATCAATTTCATCCACCTGCAGTTTTTTCAGGTGTTACTAGAACTTTCTAGCCTGGATGCCAGCCGAACTTAGCCCCGTCCACAACATTTAAGCTTGGGTGGTTCGGTCTGGACTTGATCCATAGAGGAGTGATTATGCCCGAACAGAAACTGTTCGGACCAATGAAATCATCAGGGCGGGCTTTAGAAGATGATGGACAGATGATAAACAGGAACGTAATCATGCACGTCATCAAAGATGATTGGATTTGTTCAAATCCTAAACGGAAAGCTTGTTTGTATACGCATTCACCTTCACTATTTATCTCTGAAATGATGATCATGTTGGTAAGTACTCTGTGTATCCTTAAATTATTTTCTTTTTTACAACACCGGCAAAGATCGTGCAGACAGGGTTGCCATGTTTTTACAACAAAACACGGCAACTACTAGCGCCCGGATATGTTATAGTTTACAACTATAAGCGGATATGGAAAACAACTCGTGGAAAAAAAAGTGGACTTGGCAACACAGTGCATTTGAGCTCTGTTGACATTTGACCACTAATGTAATGCGTCGCTTTGTTGCTCTGATTGGTTGTAGGTCTATCCAATTGAGGTCCAAGTTCCTGGTTTGGTTGAAACGCCCCATAATCACAGCCCAATGGAGCAGTATCAGACTCATGTTCTGACTAGAATTGAGTATGACCACGTCAGGCTAGGAACTTTCAGTTGGACTGGGTTTTATTGTCAGATGAGATAAAACTATTTTTGGAAAGACACCAAAGGTAAGTGTGACAGATATATAGCCATTTAGAAAAGTACCTCATCCCCACTGTGAAGTATCATTAATGTGGTGGATCATTAATGCTGAACTCTCAGAAAAAAGGTACATTTCTGTCACTGGGGTGGTACCCTAAGGCAGCCTTTCTCAAACTTTTTTCAGTCAGGGCACCTTTCAAAAGTGCATAAAATTTCAAGGCACCCCAGTTTAAAATATATTTTAAAAACACTGCATAACCCAAATTTAAATGCAAATGTCCTGTTTATTTAGACCGGACAGTAATGAACAGAGCATAATACTCCATTTCAAAGTCAAAACTGTCCGGTTCTTGTGGGGCTTTTCTTTTTTAAAAACGATCCATGCTGCTGTTGCTTGTTTCTTGCTCTTTGTGAAATCAAATGTATTTTTGCGGTTAAATTATAAAACAATGTAGCTAACTGCACAGTCACGCGACCCCGGTGAGGACGTCATGGCAGTTACTGATGTGGGACGGATTTTTATGGTTAATTTTATATATATATATATATATATATATATATATATATATATATATATATATATATATATATATATATATATATATATTTATCTAAAATTAATTTACAATTTTATTAATCCGCTCATATGTTTAACTTTCACATGCAAATGTAAAACATTCTGGCTGACCCCCCAGCGTGAGTTTTTCAAAGCGACCGTTATTAATGTGTCGCTTTATGGTTTCCATGGTGACGCGTCATTGCTTGTCATGATGTGACACACCGCAGCAACAACAGAGCTGAATGAATGATGATCTGCTTTTATCATTGTCATTTTTCCTTTTTTATTCAAAATGTTCACAAATTTGTTAGATATGGCATGAATTATCTGATATTCCGATTGTCAAATATATACAAGTGGAAGTGTTTTGTTGTTTAAACACCTTTATAACGATCGCGTTGAGCTGTATGCACGACGGGTGCCGCCATCACCGCCGCAGGCGCAGTTCAGAAAATCGGATCTGTTGGATTTACAAGACGTGAATTCATCCACTTCTCCCAAAATACATAAAAGTAAGTGGCAGGTGAACTGGGAGAAGAATAGAGTAAACTTTAATGTTACTGACACAATGTGTATCTGATATGAATAAAACTAATTATAATGAAAAGGATTATTATTGCCTCTTCATTTTTCATCATTGTGTATTTTACAAACTCTAAGTGTATAGTTTTTTTTAGTACGTATATGTATGAAACCCAAAATAAACATTATGTGGCTGAAAACACTGAAAAGTTGTGATGTATGACAGCTCTGAGCGCGCCTGTCTCTGGCTCAGTGCAAGCCAACGCGAAAGCACATTTGAATGAATGTGATGCACTGACCGTTCTAATCACATGCGTGAATGTGTGATCGTACGTGCGAAAGGGATAAAAAGAAGAAGAATGTATTTATATAAATTCAAATATATTTTATATATGAAATTTCAGATTTTTTTTTTTTTATAGCCTACGTAATTTTTTGGCGGCACCCCTGACACAGTCAGGGGGCACCCCAGTGTGCCGCGGCACCCACTTTGAGAAAGGC
Source organism: Pseudorasbora parva (assembly GCF_024679245.1). Taxonomy (NCBI): domain Eukaryota; kingdom Metazoa; phylum Chordata; class Actinopteri; order Cypriniformes; family Gobionidae; genus Pseudorasbora; species Pseudorasbora parva. The sequence continues at coordinate 19,873,893 of NC_090176.1, read as the reverse complement.
TGCCCTAAGGTACAAAAGTGAAAAGGTACATCTTTGTACTTTACTAACCCCTAAATGGTACATATCAGTACCTTAAAAGGTACATATCAGTATTTTAGGAGTGTGTATTAGTACCTTAAATGCACATATTAGTACCTTTTTCGGTTTTGTACCTTAGGGTACCACCCCAGTGACAGAAATGTACCTTTTTTTTTGACAGTGTGTGGAGCAAATTTTCTTCCAAAGAACCTGGACAGTTAGGGTACACACACAGTAAACAATTATTTAAAAAAAATAAGTTACCTGGTTGCCTTAAAATTTTGAGTTCATTAAAATGAAAAAATTGAGTAAATACAAAGAACATTTTTGAGAATCAACAACCTTTATTCAAATATTATTCAAATATTTTGTAAGCATATTGGGTAATTGTGTGTGGTTTATTTGTGTTGAAAACATGCCAAATTAAAATGATTTATAAAAATTTTTGTGCGGTTCAAATACAATAATATTTTCAGTTCCCTTTCAGTTGGTCACGTTCGACGTACGTCAGAACTGAACCGACGAATGGGATCTTACTTTAGAGACCAATCCTACTTCGAGCATCTAACAACGAGCCAATGAAATTTGGCATGCGATCACGCATTCCACGCTCCGCCCCGCAGCGCGGGTATAAATAGGAAGTGGAATGGTAGATCAGCGCTTTCTACTTCGGAGCCGAGCAGTGCTTACTGTTTCCTACGAAGAGTGTCTGACTACGAGTCAAAGAGTGTTGAGTGAGAGAGTCTGCCAGTGCGGGTGATACGGCGCGTCAGTGAGAGACCGTCTGATCAGTGATCAAGCGATCTAAACGGGCTTGTTGGTTCGCTGAGCGTTTCCCATACAAACTGTTGGTTCGCTGAGCGTTTCCCATACAAACTGTTGGTTCGCTGGGCGTTACACACACACAAATACACATCACTGAGAGCTCACACAGGCTTGCAGAACGAACTGTGTGGAGCCGCGGTCATCTCCCTGAGTGCTTCAGCACACTAAAAGAGCAGCTTTCCATTCACAAAAGAGCAACACGGTTTGACCCTGCGTCTTTTTCAAGATGTCATTCAAACCGTGTATTCCTGGTATGCAACTGTTTCCTGTCCTCTTTGACGGCCACGAGCGCATGTGAGATTGCGATCGTGGGTGATTCATGTTCTGGTAAAAGAACATGGTCACGGCGGCGCGTTGTTCGTCTCCCCCTTCTCATAAAGGGCTCGAGTGTTCAGCGCGCTGTGTGCCGTCGAGCGGGCGGCTGACAGCGGTGGTTGTCACAACAACCGGCGCGCGTCAGTCGGCGCTCTAGATGCGCGGTCGAGACTATGAAACCTCAGATGGGGTCGAGTCCCTTCGCCTATCCCCCGATCTAGTTAATTTCTAGTCTTACTGGAAAGGGGCTACTTTGGCTGATAAGCGCTGGTGGCCTGAGGATTACAGTGGGGATTCCCCGCCGGGTAAATCCCCTCGGGCCCCCACTCCTCTATAGCATCAAAAGCATGCTGAGACTCTGTTCGTGGGTGGTACGGATTCTCTCATGAGAACACGACCACGTCAGGGCATTGTTCGCCTTGCCTTCTTCATAGAGGCTTGAGCGCTCAGTGCGCTGTGTGCCGTTCTGACGGCCACGTTCACTGTCTCGCATGCCTGCTGGTAGTTGAAGGTGGAATCGCTGATCCTAAAGAGAAAAGGGCTTAGCGTTTCATTTTTGGCTCTGGCAGAGGACAGATGTCATTTGCTGCATCGGAGAGAGGGAAATATGGAGGGTCAAAAGGGCCAAAAATGAGACAAAAAAAAAAAAAAAAAGTTTCATTGTTTTCCCTCTCTCACTGCCCTCTGCCCTGCACGCATGAGGGTAGTCCCAGCCCAGGGGTTGTGCAGGAACTGCGTGCGGTGTTGGACCTCGCCCTATAGGCGACGAAAATCACTGCACGCTCCCTGGGTCAGGCGATGTCCACACTAGTGGTCCAGGAATAGGGGGCTAACCTGGCAGATATGCGCAAGAAAAGCCTGTCTGTCGGGCTGGCCTCCTCGGCGGCACCATCGAGAACTTTGCCCAGCAGTTCTTGGTGGCCCAAGAGCAGACGGAGGCGTTGCACCAGGGTGCCGACGACCAGCTGCTCGGTCGTCGGTCGCAGCACCTCTGCCGGCTCGTCGCCGAGGGCATCCCCTCCTGCGTCCGCCTCCACCCTGCTAGAGCCGAGCAGCAGCCTCCACTGGAGGAGCAGGGTGCCGGACGCGAGGGACGCCCAACCCGTCCAGAGCCCGCTAACCGGCAGGCAAGCGCAAGGGGACGCGGCCCTGAGACGGGCCGGCTAGGGAGAACAGGAGCTGCTCGGGGGAGATGATGTTCGCATCCCTCCCCCACCCCCCCGGAGGAGGACCGGGGGGCCCTGACTGGTTTCGGTTCTGCCACTGGCTCTCCGGAGTCCAGCGGTACCCACATTTTAAGAGCAGTTTCCTCTCTCTCTGGGCCTCAAGAGGGTCAGGTTGGCAGTGTGCGACGCCCACGGGCCTTGTCACTCCTTTCCTACCCTCCCGTCGCCAGGGGGCAGTTGTGTGGGCCTCGAGGACGCCCCCGGGCCTTCTCACCCACACACTTCCTCTCTCGTGAGCACTCAGTCAACACTCCGGGCCGCCCACGGGCCTCCCGGGTCGGGGCTGAGTGCTTCACTTCCCTGCCTCCGGGCAGTGGGCAGCAGAGTGGGCTCCGAGGACGCCTCCGGGCCTTCTCACCCACTCTCTGTCCAAACCAGGAGTGCTCAGGCAACACTTCGGGCCGCCTCCGGGCCTCCCGAGTCGGGCCAGAGTACTCCGCTTCGCTGCCCCACCCCGGGCACGTCTGTGGTGCGGTTGGTCCCGCTTGCACGGTCTCTGGGGGTCTGGTTAGGTCTCCCCGGGCCGTCTCACTGGCTCACCCGTACCATCAGACTCGGCTACGCGATTCAGTTCGCGCGCCGGCCGCCCAAGTACAGGGGCATCCTCTTCACCTCCGTGAGAAGCAGCGATGCTCAGGTCTTGAGGTCAGAGATCGAGGTCCTACTGGCGAAGGACACGATCGAGCCGGTTCCTCCAGCCGATATGAAGACGGGGTTCTACAGCCCCTACTTCATTGTGCCCAAGAAGGGGGTGGGTTACGACCAATCCTGGACCTGCGAGTTCTGAATCGGGCCCTGCACAAGCTCCCGTTCAGGATGTTGACGCAGAAACGCATTTTCCAATGCATCCGTCCCCAGGATTGGTTTGCAGCGATCGACCTGAAGGATGCGTACTTCCGTGTGTCTTTCTCCCTCAACACAGACCGTTCCTACGTTTGGCGTTCGAGGGGAAAGCATATCAGTACAAGGTCCTGCCCTTCGGGCTGTCCCTGTCGCCCCACGTCTTTACGAAGGTCGCGGAGGCAGCCATTGTTCCGCTCTGAGAACGCGGCGTTCGGATTCTCAACTACCTCGACGATTGGCTGATCCTAGCCCAGTCGAAGGACCAGTTGTGCGAACACAGGGACTTGGTGCTCAGTCACCTCAGCCAGTTGGGCCTTCGGGTCAACCGAGAGAAGAGCAAACTCTGTCCTACACAGAGGATCTCTTATCTCGGTATGGAGCTGGACTCGGTCAACTGGACTGCGCGCCTCTCTGAGGAGCAAGTCCAGTCAGTGTTGAACTGCTTGAATATGTTCAAGAGCAGGACAGCGGTCCCACTGAAATTCTTTCAGAGGCTCCTGGGGCATATGGCATCTGCAGCCGCCGTCACGCCGCTCGGATTGCTTCATATGAGACCGCTTCAACACTGGCTCAATGGCCGAGTCCCGAGGTGGGCTTGGCAGAGCGGTCAGTACCGGGTCCCAGTGACTCCTTACTACCGCCAAACCTTCAGCCCGTGGTCCAACACTTCGTTTCTCCGGGCCTGGGTGCCCCTAGAACAAGTGTCCAGGCATGCTGTGCTATTCACAGATGCCTCCGCCACCGGCTGGGGGGCCACGTACAACGGGCATGCAGTTGCTGGTCTGTGGACGGGGCCGCAATTGCATTGGCATATCAATTGCCTCGAGTTCTGGCAGTACACTTGGCACTCCGCCGCCTCAAGGGGCCGCTGCGTGGCAAGCATGTACTGGTCCGTACGGACAGCACCACGGCCGTTGCGTACATCAACCGTCAGGGTGGTCTACGCTCCCGTCGTTTGCTCCAACTCGCCCGCCACCTCCTCCTGTGGAGTCAGAAGCAGCTGAGGTCGCTTCGGGCCATTCATGTCCCTGGTGTGCTGAACCAGACAGCCGACGAGCTCTCTCGTCAGCCGACACCTCCGGGAGAGTGGCGACTCCACCCCCAGGCGGTCCAGCTGATATGGGACCAGATCGGAGCCGCACAGGTCGACCTGTTTGCCTCTCTGGACTCGACCCATTGCCAGTGGTACTATTCCCTGACCGGAGGTACCCTCGGCACAGATGCACTGGCGCACAGCTGGCCCCGGGACCTACGCAAGTATGCGTTTCCCCCAGTGAGCCTTCTTGCACAGACTCTGTGCAAGGTCAGGGAGGACGAGGAGCAGGTCTTGTTAGTTGCGCCATATTGGCCCAACCGGACCTGGTTCCCGGAACTCACACTCCTCGCGACAGCCCCTCCTTGGCCGATTCCCCTGAGGAAGGACCTTCTTCCTCAGGGACGGGGCACGCTATGGCACCCGCGTCCAGACCTCTGGAATCTTCATGTCTGGTCCCTGGACGGGACGCGGAGGTTCTAGATGGACTACCACAAGCTGTCGTAGACACCATCGCTTCAGCTAGAGCCCCCTCTACGAGGCGCCTCTATGCTCTGAAGTGGAACCTGTTCGTTGAGTGGTGCGCTTCCCGCCGGGAAGACCCCCGAAGGTGTTCGATCAGTGTCGTGCTTTCCTTCCTGCAAGATGGGTTGGAGAGAAGGCTGTCTCCCTCCACCCTCAAGGTATATGCTGCAGCAATAGCAGCGTACCATGATGTAGTAGAAGGTAAGTCCGTGGGGAAGCACGACCTAATCGTCAGGTTCCTCAGAGGTGCGAGGAGACTAAATCCTCCTCGTCCATCCTCGATACCCTCTTGGGACTTAGCTCTAGTGCTCAGAGCACTTCAGAGCCCTCCCTTCGAGCCTTTGGCGTCTTGTGAGCTTAAGATCTTGTCAATGAAGACAGTGCTCCTGACGGCATTGGCCTCGATCAAGAGGGTAGGGGACCTGCATGCACTTTCGGTCAACGAATCGTGCCTAGAGTTCGGGCCAGGTAACTCTCACGTTGTCCTGAGATCCCGGCCCGGATATGTGCCCAAGGTTCCTACCACTCCCTTCCGGGATCAGGTGGTGAACCTGCAAGCGCTGCCTTCGGAGGAGGCAGACCCAGCCCTGGCTTTGCTGTGTCCGGTCCGCGCCCTTCGCGCTTACGTTGACCGGACCCAAAGCCTTCGGACCTCAAAGCAACTCTTCGTCTGTTACGGAGGCCAGCAGAAGGGAAAGGCTGTCTCCAAGCAGAGGTTAGCCCACTGAATAGTGGATGCTATAGTCTTGGCCTACCAGTCCCAAGACGTGCCTTGCCCGTTCGGTGTAAGAGCTCACTCCACTCGGAGTGTTGCTTCTTCCTGGGCGCTGGCTCAAGGCGCCTCGCTGACAGACATATGTAGAGCTGCGGGCTGGGCGACACCTAACACGTTTGCTAGATTCTATAGCTTACGTGTAGAGCCGGTATCTTCCCGCATCCTCGCCCCCAGTGTCCAGGAGCGTTAAGTGCCCGTTCTAAGTGTCGGCTTGCGAAACGCCACTCCCGCCCTCTGGGCCGGATACGTGCGTCTATTGTCTCCAGTTGTGTTCCCCGGGAAACCGGCTAACCCTGTCGAGCTCCTCCGTCACCCCTCCGGTGTCAGACGTTGCGGACCGTCTGACGCCAGGCCTGCACCCGTATGCTTGTGAAACGTGGCTGTAGGCTGGGTTCCATATGTAGCGGTTCCCTCACGGCAACCCCATATGTGTATTCTTCCACGGTACCAGCTACCCTTCGGGCTAGCCCCGTGTCTTTCCCTCGACAGAGCCCGCTCTGTCGTCTCTGGGCGTGTTCTTTCCCCCCTTCAATCAGGCTGGAACCACCCCAGAGACTGCCATATGTTGCACTACCCTGCCAGGTTAGTCCTTATGTGTATTCTGCCACCTCTCCTTCCCTGAAGGACGTGGCCCCGCAGCGTACCCTCTCTCTCAAGAACGAGGTAGGCACGCTTTCCCAGCGTTATCCAATAGTCATTCTGAGTGGGTCTTGCAGAAACAGCAGTGACTGTACTCCCTGCTTGGAGCCCTGACTTCCGTACCATACTAGACGGTGCAGTGCGCTCAAGCAGGACGCTGGAAGGGCCAGCATCCTGGCGTTTTCCATAGGGATCCCATTCGTCGGTTCAGTTCTGACGTACGTCGAACGTGACCGACTGAAAGGGAACGTCTCGGTTACGTATGTAACCCTCGTTCCCTGAAGGAGGGAACGGAGACGTACGTCCCGTCGCCAGATGCTGTGCTTCCGCTGGGAGTCCGGTCACCTTTCGGCTCCTCAGCAGAAAAAGCGCTGATCTACCATTCCACTTCCTATTTATACCCGCGCTGCGGGGCGGAGCGTGGAATGCGTGATCGCATGCCAAATTTCATTGGCTCGTTGTTAGATGCTCGAAGTAGGATTGGTCTCTAAAGTAAGATCCCATTCGTCGGTTCAGTTCTGACGTACGTCTCCGTTCCCTCCTTCAGGGAAAGAGGGTTACATACGTAACCGAGACGTTTCTATTTATTAAACCAACTTCCTTCAATGTATCAACTCAACTTTTTAAAGGCCCACAGAAGTGCTGTGTTGACATGATTTCCCCTGAAATGGCCCCAGTTGTTAGCAGCTCCTCCCCTTTTTTGAAACAGCCAATAGCGTTTCATTAATATACAGTTTGACTAGAGGGGACCTCTCTGTTGCTCTATTTGGTAAAGCCAGTTTCCTCTAACAGTTTATCATCATAATCTCCACCATATTGCTTTGAAATGCAGCATTCTGTACAGAATTAAAATGGGTCGATATGTTTGTTGTCTGCGCCGACTCGCGCATAAGATCCGCGCTGCGCTCTCGTGTCTGTAGTCTAAATTTAGACCAGAGCCGTTGGTGTGTGCATGCTGCTGCGGTGTGTGAAACTAACCTGAAAACAGACTACATTCTCCTCAAATGAAAGCATATTTACACTGAATCGTTTCCTATCACATATATAGTGTGCTATGTGCCTTTCACCATGTAGAAATGAGTAAATGTGTGTTAACAACTCCTGACCGATTTCAGCCACAGCTTCAGCAGTGTAGGGGGCGGGCTTTAGATTCTAGAGAGAATTTTGATTGGACAGAAGATTTGACAAGAAGGTGAAGTCTGCGATGATGTCATCAAAATCTGAGATTCTTTTTAACGGAACTGAGAGACTGTAAATTTTGAATGCTTATATCTCCTAAATGCAAATGTTGTCATTGTTTTGGAACATACCAGCTTATTCATAACTTTAAGGCTAACACAGTCATACTAGAAGCTAAAAAACTTCATTTTGATTTCAGTGGGCCTTTAATTTCAATAAACTCAAAATTTTAAGGCAACCAGGATACTTTTTAAGGTAAAACATTTTATTTATTTATTTTTGCAATGCAGCATCATAAACTTCAACAAGTACCAGCAGATATTAAATGAACACCTAAGTGAAAGCTTAAACTGGGCTGTGGTTAGATCTTCCAGCATGACATTGGTCTAAAGCACATCTTAAAATGGACAACAGAACAGTTCACTGACCAATGAAGGTTTTCAGTCCCCTGATCCCCATTAAAATAAATAAATAAACACATGTGGGATAAACTGAAGAAAAGATTCCATAAGCATGCACCTCTGAATCTGAAGGATCTGGAGAAATACTGTATTTAGAATCGGTCTCTGATCTCGTCATATATTCATCAACCTAATTACGCATTATAGGAGAAGAGCTATTATCTTGGCAAAGGGAGGTTGCAAAAATCATTAAATCAAGGGTGCTAGTAACGGGAATATAATTTTTTTGGAAAAATGTTATGATAAGAATGGTTTATTTTTCTTTCAACTGTTTGATTTTAATTAAATGTTAGATTTTTGTAAATATTTTGAATAAAAGGCTATAGGGAGAGAATTTGTTTTGCTGCTATTTACCAAGGGTGCCAATATTTGTGGAGCTCACTGTATCATTAACCAGAAATAAAAACAATCGAGCTCTATGATATGTCCTTACTAATAGTGAAAACAACCAGCGTGTGTGTGTGTGTGTGTGTGTGTGTGTGTGTGTGTGTGTGTGTGTGTGTGTGTGTGTGTGTGTGTGTGTGTGTGTGTGTGTGTGTGTGTGTGTGTGTGTGTGAGAGTGTGTGTGAGAGTCTAAGTCAGGTTTTGCCTAAATTGTTGGGACCAAATGTCCCCAACGAGGCTAATAAAAGATAAAAAATTGCCCACATTGGAGCAACCAACAGGCAACACAAGGAAAACAGCTTAATAAACATAATACATTTATTGAAATGTAAAAAAAGTTTCTGTTCATTAGCTTAGTTTTAAAAATCCCAGAAAACCAATAAAGATTGAAAGTAACAAACTAAAGACTACAGCCAGAACAGCACAACGATATCCTTGAAATGACTTGATGAATAATAGGTTTGTTGTAGTTGTGCTCTTTAATTCTAATACTTACCTAATATCTCTAGCCATGTTCCTTTCTATTAATGCTGAATAATACTGCATTGTGCCATGAAATCCTAAACTAGTGTTTTTGCAGACTAAAAAATCAAAAGATCTCTTGCTTAAAATCTTAACTGATAAAAGCAACAGTAAAATAACCTCTAAAGTCTATTTTAATTATCATTTGCTTTCATTCACTGACATCTACTGGCAAACATATGTATTGCAAGTATCTAAGCTGACACATTGTTTGACCATTCTGAGCCCAAGCCAGATTTCTGCTTTCCTCCTTGAGGTTACTGGATTGATCCCATCTCCAAAAGCCCACCCTCACACCTTAGTCTAATTATAGTGGAACCACTTGGTGAATCTGTGAAAATGTGAATAATGTAAACACACCTAGAGAGATCATACAAACTGCATGTTATTTTATTTTTTTATTTAATACTGAATAAGTTATTTTACAGAAAAATGTTTACTTATAGTCAACAAAACCCCCCAAAAAGGCTGAATTTATTCAAATGACCCTGTTCAACTGTTTGTGAACCAAATAGCCATTGTGTCAACCTGGATGATTCACAACTGTTTATTGTTTGTTTATTTGTTTGTTTGTTTTTATTTTGTGATGGTTTTTCATGAGTCCCTTGTTTGTCTTGAGCATTTAAACTGCTCAAAATCCTCCAGGTCCTAAAAATGATTCCGTTTTCCAGCATCTTTTGCATATTTGAACCCTTTCCAGCAGTGACTGACCCACTAATCTGGTAGAAGACGCAAGCAGAAAAGTGTATACGCTTTTAGCACAACAAGCAATATTTCTGTGTGCCTGGAACAAGTGTTCCTGCAGAGAGAGTTTTTTCAACTGCTGGTGATGTAATCACAGTGCAAAGGAGCTATCTTAGGTCAGACCATGTTGACCAGCTAATTATATTGCAGAAAACTTTTGGCAATAAAAAAAAAAAAGAGTTAAGGATGACTGTTAGTTTTATGAACAGTTAATGTTTTACTCTCAGAAAAAATGGTACAGTGCTGTCACTGGGGCGTTACCCTATGGTACAGAAGTGAAAAAGGTACATCTTTGTACCTTACTCACCCCTAAATAGTGCATATTACCTTAAAAGGTATCAGTACTTTAAGAATGCATATTAGTGCCTTAAAGGTACATAGTAGATGCATATTAGAACATTTTGTTTTGTACCTTCGAGTACCGCCCCAGTGACAACAATGTACCTTTTTTTTCTGACAGTGTTGAGTTAGGGTTAACAAAGTCCAGACAAGGGTTTTATGAGCCTGTTTTGAAATGTGAAATCTGAAGAATTTTTGGGAACTGGATAATTTTTCTAGAGAACATTGGGCAGTTAACTGCTCAGGACTACTCAAGAACCATCACAAAACAAAAAAACTGCCGTGGATCATCAAGGTAATGACACACAGTATTAAGAAACAATGGTTCATAAACCGTTGAACAAACATTTTAATAAATTCAGCTTTTTTTGTTTTGTTTTGTGGACTAAACTTTTTTCTAAATGTAAAATATATTATTCAGGACAGTTCTAAATAAAAATAGCATGCATTTTAATCTATTTTGTTAAAATGACCAAGCAGTTCACATATTTTTCTTACAACTAGTAATAGGCTTACTACTAAAAGTTGACAGAATTCACTTTGATGTTTTGATGTTAAAAAAGATAAAAATATTCTCTATATTAAAACATTGATATTGCATTTAGAGGCATAAACAGATTTGTATCCACTCAAATGCTCTGTAGAATGAAAATGCCCTTTTTCCTATTACCTCTTGGCTCCTACTGTCTTGTACAAGTAAAGACTATTGTTTTGTTTTTGTTTTTTACTAGACATTCCCTTCAAATTGTTGTAGCCAAACAGTTTTATTATACATAAAGTCAGGGGGAAATAAGTGTGCTCATCAACTCATTAATGAAATGGCTCTCTTGTTAAAAGAAGGGGGTTTCTTTTTTGGATCTTACAGACCAAAAAACATAAAAATCATAAAACACTTTTTAATATCATCAATGCTGTGTTAAATCGATCTGTCTATGTGTATCATGCAGATTCGGTAGTTATGTGTGAACAGTTTAGCCAGTTTTTAGTTTTTTTAGTTTTTTTTTATGAGGAAAGATATCTGAGATTAGGCAGATCATTCAACCTGCTGTGACCCTACATGCCACTTAAGATATATGGGTGTATATTTATTGGGCCCCCCAATAAAGTTGGCCTGGCACTTTTAAGTCTGATTAATAAATGCATTGAGTTAGGAGTTGTTCCTGATTATCTAAAACATGCCTCGGAACAACCCAGGCTTAAAAGACAATATTTAGAATCTTCTGATTTATCAAATTTTTGAACTATTTCTAACCATTATTGTTTAGCTCAAATTTTAGAGAAAGAGTTTCTCAATCAATTCCAAAAAATGTGTTGAATAGGCAATACACTCTTTGATATGTTTCAATCTGGCTTTAGGAAATTACATACAGAGACCGCTCTTTTAAAAGTATTAAATGATGTATGATGGACTCTGGAGATTATGTAGTACTGGATCTTTTTGACTAAAGTGGTGCCTTTGATATAACAGACCACAATGTTCTTTTGCCCCATTTAGAACAGGTGGTTGGTATAAGTGGATCTGCCTTACGCTGGGTTCAATCATATATTTCAAACAGGAGTTTCTCTGTCAATATTGGGCAGTTTAACTCGAGCGATGTCCCTCTGACCTGTGGTGTCCCCCAAGGCTCTATTTTAGCTCCCATTATATTCTCTATGCTTGCATTATATGCTTCCACTTGGCTCTATCTTTGGAAAGTATGGTATAAGTTACCATTTTTTAAGCAGACGACCCCTTCTGATGCCCAAAAAATTCCAAACTTAAATCTTAGTGTTTTAGAACCCCATGTTTAAGGGTTAGTACACCCAAAAATTAAAATTCTGTCATTCATTTCTTACCCTCATGTCATTCAACACCCTTAAGACCTTTGTTCATCATCGGAACACAAATTAAGATTTTCTCTCTCAAGACCTATAAAAGGTACTAAATACATCTTTAAAAAGTCCATTTCACTCCAGTGGGTCTACAATAATTTTATGCAGTGACGATAATAGGTGTTGTGTGCAAAACTAGACTAAAGTCTAGGGGTGCATTCTCCGGGATTCTCCATAGCTGCGCTGAGACTTTTCTCTATTCAAATCAGAACTGCTCCCACATTTTTTTATTTGATTTGGCTTATTATTCATATCTGTCTTGCATGATTTGTTGTTGTACTCATGGCTAGTCTCTGTCCATGTCTGAATTGTATTCTATGGTTATTTATTTTTGTACAGTATGTTGATCAATTGCAGTTGTTTTTAATCGTGCAATATAAATAAATTGAAATTGAAATAAATTGAACCATTTGTATTTAAAATTTAAATGTTAATTCCACCAAAAAAACAACAATAAATAAAGGAATAAAACAGGAATTCTTAGACCCTATGAAGTTTTATATAAACACCAGGAAAACACTCTGCAGCAAACATCCAAGCCAGCAGGTGGAGTTGCAGACCGACAATGAGAACAAATTGGTCATGGCCAGAAAGGCAAAATCATCTTATATTATATATGAGCTATAGTTGTGCCATTGTGCAAGTCAGATTTGTAAATTTGAGTCTAAATATTTTGTCAGACTAAAAAAAAAAAAACAAAAAAAAAAAAAAAAGATGTGACTTTAAAACAACAAACAACAACACAATAGTCTAACTGATTGTCATTTTCTAGTTATGGAATAAGCTTTGTTGCTTAGAAAACATAACACAATGCTGCTATGGAAGACATATTTTACCAATTTTACCTTAATCAATCATTGCTGTCATAATCCAGTTATTATAATTTATTATTTATTATTATTATAATTATTATTATTATTATTATTATTATTATTATTATTATCATCATCATCATCATCATCATCATCATCATCATCATCTCACATGTTTTTGAAAACATCTTATCAGCAGTAGATGGCGCTCAATGACTATGTGATACAAATTCCTGGCTTGTACCATAGAAAAAAATATAGTGATATCATATTGAGATTTTTTTTTTTTTTTTTTTTTTTTGGAGGGGGGGGTATGCAATATTCAGTCAAATTCTTTTTTTAAAGTGTCTCTCACACTGCTGCATGCAGCTGCAAATTGAGTATAGCTGCAGTGATAAAATATTCAAATCATTGCAAATGATTTGGCAGAGACTGTGTTAATGGGGGAAGCCAAAAAGAGGCTGCTGATTCCTCTGGAGGAAGACGAACAGACGAAAATAGGAGAGCATGTGATTGAGACAGGAGGAGCAAGAGAATTACCCTCTGAGATCAGAGCGGATATGTACATAAGGTGATGGCTCTACAGCTCAGAAACCATTTAAGATACAGAACCTTACAGTGCATCCGGAAAGTATTCACAGTGCTTCACGTTTTCCACATTTTGTTATTTTCTAGCCTTATTACAAATTGATTAAATACATTAGTTTCCTCAAAATTCTACAAACAAAACCCCATAATGACAATGTGAAAGACGTTTGATTAAAATCTTATAAAAAAAAATATATATATATATATATATTAAACATCACATGTACCTTTGGCACCAATTACAGCCTCAAGTCCTTTTGAGTAAGATGCTACAAGACTGACACACCTATTTTTGGGCAGTTTCTCCCATTCTTCTTTACAGGACCTCTCAAGCTCCATCAGGTTGAATGGGGAATGTGGGTGCACAGACATTTTCAGATCTCTCCAGAAATGTTCAATCAGGTTCAAATCTGGGCTCTGGTTGGCAGTGGCGGCTGGTGATGGAAAAAGTAGGGGGGGCTGAGGGACAATGTGATTTTAAAATTTTTATTTTAACAATTGAACAATTTCTGCTGTTTATTTATTACATTAACACCAAAGTAATGATTTAAAAACAAATAGCATCTAATGTAATTATTAAAGTATGAATTTAGAGTGTCCTTGTAGATTTCAAATATTGTTACTGTTATTAGATGGAGTAACCACTAGATGAGTAAAATTACCAATTGTAATGGTGAGCATTTTTCTCAGTTCTTAATGTACCTTAAACTAATATGTTTCAAGTTTTTAATACTCTAATCAACATGGGTATGGATAAATATGCATGCTTTATGCAAATGCATGTTTATAGTAAAACCATACTCAGAGCATGAAGACAAGACATGTTGCAAAGGTCATAGATGTTTTTCAAATAACTTGTTGATGTCTCTTAAGCCTAAGCTTAAAAAATCAGAATAAGCAGTAAGAATATAAATAAAGGGAGTTTTTACACTGGCAGTTTAGTGCAGAACAGGGCACAGTTCGTATGATAAATTGGTAATGTGAAAGCTGTGATGCGGACCTGAGAGCGCACCAGTATCACACCATACCTGGAGGAGGTCCATATTCACCAGGAGTAGGAATATAGTGCTGCCCATTTAAGAGCTGGAATATAGTGCGGCCCCTTTAAGAGTTGGAATGTAGCGCGGCCCCTTTAAGAGCTGGAATATAGTGCGGCCTCTTTAAGAGATGCGCATTCCTGCCTGTATTTTGTGTGTGTGCACTGAACTGTGCTGCGATTCACACGAACAGTGTGAGAAACATGGACGCGGGAGCGCTCTTGTTCATAACCTGCGTATTCGTTTTTGCCGATTGTAATGAATTTAGTTCAATAAAAGTAACACATGTAGCCTACTGTAGGCTAAGTGGTGATGGTGTTGATGATTTACCTCAGACATGAGCGAGAGTGAGCTTCAGTGCATCGCTCGGACTGCAGAGAATGTGCTCAGAATGTGCAAAGCGCCCATCTGAGAATTATTACTGCGCGTCACTGATTGGTTGAATTGATCATATTTAGTGACGTTTTATAGCATATCAGCGCTCCATTGGTTAGATAGTGTGCATAAAACTACACATTTTTGATGTTATGCGGCACATGATGAAGCTGACAGACAAAAATACCCCCCCCACACACACACACCCTCATTCTTGTGTGAAAAACACGTAACGTTACGTTTTTTTCAAACTTAATTTTTTATTTTTATTTTTATTTTTTACTTGGTAGGAGGGGCGGCCCATAATAGACCAGCCGCCCCTGCTGGTTGGGTCACTCAAGGACATTCACAGAATTGTCCCACTCATTTGTTATCTTGACTGTGTGGGGTCTCTGTCCTGGTGGAAGATAAACCTTCCACGTCCAGAGCGCTCTGGAGCAGGTTTTCATCAAGGAAAGAAGATGCAGATGAAAAACATCCCCACAGCATGATGCTGCCCCCACCATACTTAAATGTAGAGATGGTATTGGCCAGGTGATGAGCAGTACCTGGTTTCCTCCAGACATTATGTTTGTCATTCAGGCCAGAGTGTTCAGTCTTTTCATCAGACCAGATAATTTTGTTTCTCATGGTCTGATAGTCCTTCATGTGCCTTTTGGCAAACTCAGTTATGTGTCTTTTACTGAAGAGTGGCTCGCGTTGGGCCACTTTACCATACAATCCTGATTCGTGGAGTGCTAGAGATGGTTGTTCTTCTGGAAGGTTCTCGTCTCTCCAGATGAGAGACCATCTGTTTCAGTTTTGCCGGCCGGCCAGCACTAGGAAGAATCCTGGTGGATTTTTAAATTGTTTTAATACATTTGCAAAGATTTCAAACAAACTTCTTTCACGTTGTCATTATGGGGTATTGTTTGTAGAATTTTGAGGAAAATCATGAATCATTTTTGGAATAAGGCTGTAACATAGCAAAATGTAGAAAAAGTAAATTGCTGTGAATATTTTTCGGATATACTGTATGTACAAATAAATATGTATATGTTTTACCATACAATGCCAGTCAACCTCCAAACAGCATAATTCCAAAATGTATAGATATATTGTCTCATAGCTTATATAGACATTGTTTGTCTGTTTTGCCATGATCCTATGTTGTTGTCAAATTCAGTAAGACATCATATTGAATTTCATGCGGATGAAAGCAATGATATGAGGGATATTTACAACATAACAGTCAAAAGTTTGGAAAACATATTATTAGACTGAGCATATGGACAATGTGACATTAAAAGGCTGGTGTAATGGTTTCTTTATATATATCTAAAGGATACACCTAAAGGATTATTAGGAACACCATACTAATACTGTGTTTGATTCATCAAGGTGCTGAAAGCATTCTTTAGAAATGTTGGCCCATATTGATAGAGTAGCATCTTGCAGTTGATGGAGATTTGTGGGATGCACATCCAGGGCATGAAGCTCCTGTTCCACCTCATCCAAAAGATGCTCTATTGGGTTAAGATCTGGTGACTGTGGGGGCCATTTTAGTACAGTGAACTCATTGTCATGTTCAAGAAACAGGTTTGAAATGACCATCTACCACTGACTCATGAGACCAGGTAACATAACCAAGCAACTACCATGTGATTGGTTGATTAAATAATTGCATTAATGAGAAAATGAACAGGTGTTCCTAATAATCCTTTAGGTGAGTATATAAAGAGATATAAGTTCATTTATTATAAGATAACACATTTAAAGATACAAATACAGTAATAATATTTCAGAATAATATAGTTTGACTATATTTTTGATTCAATAAATGTAGCCTTGGTGAGCAGAAGAGACTTATTTTAACCCTTAAATGCATAAATGTTTCACCATTATTACATCTCTACCTGCCATGATAATATAAAACTCTAAAATTGATATTAGAGTAACAATTACAAAGAATAAAATAAAGGCTATATTATACCTTTTGGAGCGTGGAAGGGTTCAGTTTGAGCAGATGTTTTATACCATAATCACTCTCTTTGTCAGAGCTAATTTTCCAGTACATTCAGCATCTGGCTCATGTTCACAATCTCAACAATAGTCTCAAAACTCATTTTCAACGTCTTCAAAATCAATATTTTGATCTCTGACAGCTTCATCACCAGATCCACCATCAAGTGACAGTGACAGTGATATCTGATTACATTTAGTACTCTGCGGTAAATCGCTGAGCCATTTCAAGTTTTGCTGATGATACTTTCTATTCTTTTGTTTTCTACCTGCTGGAACTATGAGTGAAATGCCACTTCATCATTCTGTATCAGACAATTGCACTTATTCAGTCAGCAAAATTTTTATTATTGTTGTGCAGAAAAAAATACTGTTACATACCTCGGGTTGTTAGCGACCCTGTAGAATTTATTTAAATGCAGTCTTGTTATATTGTTCAAAATGAATTGATTGAGGAATACTAAGAAGATTGATGTCTAACTTAAAAACTAATAATGTGGAAGAGGGTAGAGAGTGATGTCACGTGTCACTCAAGAACCAAGTTATGTGCTTAAAGGGGGGGTGAAACACTCAGTTTCAGTCAGTGTCATGTCAATCTTGAGTACCTATAGAGTAGCATTGCATCCTGCATATCTCCGAAAAGTCTTTATTTTTTTTATAATTATATAAGAAAGATGCGCTGTTCCGAGTCTTTCCGAAAAAAGCCGAGCGGGTGGGGGCGTGTCGTGTGAGCGGAGCTAAATAATGACGTGTGCAGCAGCGCGCTGCTATTGTGTTGAGTCGAGTGTGTCATCCCTAACAGCGGGAAAATAACTTTATTCAAAATAAAAATATGGCTTTTAATCAGATACAGCCATACATCTATGATCCGGAATCAGACCCAGAGGCTGAAGTTGAACAGGAGCAGCAGCAAAAACGACTAGAGCAGGACGTCTATATGTGGTACAAGTTATACACTAACTATATAATATGCTTAGCGGCTTGTGTTATTTACATATTTATACTTGAATTATATCGTCGTATTTTTGTCTTTGAAGGTGTACATGTGGGAAGTGCAGTTGTGCACGTGTGTTTGTGTGTTTACGCGTGGTTTGTGTAGACAGTAAGCGGACTGGTTTTGCACGGTGTGTTTACATAGAAAGACACGGAATAGTAGCGCATTTGAATGAAGAAGCGCGCTTATTTAGTTCAACATTTTTCTCCCCTCTTTGTGTATTGTTGTTTGGAGTGCTTTTACAATACACAAACATAAAGTTACACATATAGTGGCCAGCTAAACAAATGTACACGCACTACACATCGCATGCTCCATTGATCAATTAACTATACGTGATCATGTTTGGGCTACTCGATGAGCATAGGCAAAAACACAGACATTTGAAGCAGTCTCACTCACCGCCTGCGGTTCTAACGTTGGGACTGCTCCATCATTCAGCATTAGGCGATCGGAAAAATCCTGTGTCGAGCTGGGCCTTGTTTATGAAACAGTCGGCACCGAAATGCAGCGAACAGATATAAACATTCGCGCAACTCAGTTGCTGATCCGGAAAAGCAAATTACATCCACTGTTGCCTTAACGCGGGGTTTTGGGGAATCTGTGCAGGACTGTCTTGGTCTGGCAACCAAAAACGCACTTTTTTGGTGACATTGTTATGTGCACATCACCTGTTTAGCATCCTACAAGCCAGCGCTTTGATGGGCGTAGCCTGTTACTTTCGCTCTCTCCCTCTCTCTCTCTCTCTCTCTCTCTCTCTCTCTCTCTCTCTCTCTCTCTCTCTCTCTCTCTCTCTCTCTCTCTCTCTCTCTCTCTCTCTCACGCTCTCTCTCTCTCTCTCTCTCTCTCACGCTCTTCCGGTAGAATTGTCCGTACGGCCCATACAAGGAAATTCCGCCCCCGTTAACGTCAAAGCGGACGCATGATCTCAAAAAACTTGCCGAAACTTATGACTAACCGGAAGTAGTATTTTTGACAAAGAAATACTCCCATTAAACGTCCACCTTAACTTTTGAAACTTTGTCTATGTTTAGTATGGGATTCCAAGTCTTTAACAGTGTAAAAAG
This sequence comes from Pseudorasbora parva, assembly GCF_024679245.1. Taxonomy (NCBI): domain Eukaryota; kingdom Metazoa; phylum Chordata; class Actinopteri; order Cypriniformes; family Gobionidae; genus Pseudorasbora; species Pseudorasbora parva. Next base: position 19,855,319 of record NC_090176.1, on the reverse strand, counting down.
ATCAGTATGCATGAAACCGCATTTCACCCCCCCCCCCCCCTTTAAGAGTTAAAAACATTAAAAAAAAATGTTTGACTGGTATACTCTATATGATGCAAATGATTGAAATAAGTAACTAATAATCAAACAGATATTTTAGAAATTGGCATTCCATGTAGAAATATAAACTGCTTACATAATCATGCCTATAGTAGGGAGGTTAAGTGACTTTTGACTTCAAGTCATGATGCAAAGGTCCCCTTTGGTATGGAAGTACTTTAGGGTAATACAAATAAATTTATCCTAAGACACAAGTGAGATCACACTTTTTATCAAAAATAAACAGGTTTTTTCAAAAATGGCCGACAATGTGCCGAAAATACTCTAGAGCCCATATCTTTGCTTCTGTTATCGCTATAATGACAAATTTGGTGTCAAAGTGTACATTTTTGGGGTCAGGGAATCCAATAAAATTGGTTTCAGGTTTAAAAAAACTACATATTTCCCCATACTATGACAACTGGGGGTAAAAATGCACATTTCACATAAAAATGATGTCATCAGACTGACTTTTTAATTATATTTTCCTTCAAAAACTTTAATTTTGTATTTAAGCAGTGCAGCTACTTCTGTACATTACATTTGTCCTAAGTAGCATGAGATTTCGACCAGTCAGGAGTAGCCTATAGCAAATCAGTTCCTGCAACAACACATCCCATCTGCACCAGGAGCTGTGACAGCTGTTAAAGGTCAGAGGTGACAGGTTAACACTTTATGGTTCGAATGACTCTCTTATTAAATAGAAACATGTTTTTAATGTTAGATAACTAATAACTAGCTAGCTAGTAACTAGTTAGCTTCATCATAACTGTATTAATTTTTATTGAAGCAAGCACATAGCCTACTAGTCCAGGCGTTTAAGGAAACAAGGGTGAACAAATTGCAACAGAATCAAACTCAACTGATTTTGTATCCTCAATATGTCCTGAGTAAGAAAGAAAAAAAAAGCCCAGAAGAATCCCATTAGAGGAAATTTCTGAAAAAGACCCAAATATAACATTCATACGTCTATTCATTATTTTTCTCACATGGATAGGGTAAAACGTTTAACCTTTAGATATCGCCATAAAAATTACTGAATTGATTACTTATATCAAGTCAAACAAAAAATGTATTACAAGTTTTTTTTAATTGTTTGTTAACATGGACAAACGGTGTATAATCTAATTACAGATGTGCTAATTTGAATAAATACCACAACAGATCTAAACATTGCGTACAGCGTTTTTAAAACATTCAGAGATTCAGTCAGTCATGGAGGGGTCTTTAATCAGCCTGAAGGGGTTAATATTTGCTATAACAACTGCCTCGCTATACATTATCCCATACTTGAGATTAATGACTTGAATTTCATAGCCTACATGGCTGTGTAATTCCTACAACAATCCATGTATCCATATCTTAAGACAGCTAACAAGTTATTTGCTGCTGCTTGCCGTGTTAGCTATTAGCTTAGTTAATTGTTAGGACAATTAATATGGTTGTAAAGAGAAAATAATAATAATAATACAATTAAAATATAAAGGTTATAAATAGATCCCTATCTGCCTGATTCTAAATTCTGGTTCCCCTGTCTGAGATGGAAGAGATGGAGCAGGTTCACAATGTCTCCTGGACCTTACAAGTCGGTCCAAGATGGGCTCCTGTAGGGGACGTTACCTTTGCCCCGCAGGGCCACCCCTTTCTTGAGTCCGCTTCTTTACACTCTCTGCTACCACAAGCAGAAAGAAGCGAAGCACACTGCTCTCCTTTTCCAATCTCTTCCAGTTAGACAGCCCTAACCAAAAATAATAATCAACCGATGCATAAGAAATATAAATATCCAGTTGCAAAGAGAATTAAAAAGAATAAAATGATGATATATACACTCACCTAAAGGATTATTAGGAACACCATACGAATACTGTGTTTGATCCCCTTTCGCCTTCAGAACTGCCTTAATTCTACGTGGCCTTGATCAACAAGCTGCTGAAAGCATTCCTTAGAAATGTTGGCCCATATTGATAGGAGAGCATGTGGGATGCACATCTAGGGCACGAAGCTCCCGTTCCACTACATCCCCAAAGATGCTCTATTGGGTTAAGATCTGGTGACTGTGGCGGCCATTTTAGTATAGTAACGAGTGGTTATTTAAGTCAAAGTTGCTCTCCTATCAGCTTGAATCAGTCGGCCCATTCTCCTCTGACCTCTAGCATCAACAAGGCATTTTCTCCCACAGGACTGCTGCAGACTGGATGTTCTTTCCTTGTCACACCATTCTTTGTAAACCCTAGAAATGGTTGTGTGTGTAAATCCCAGTAACTGAGCAGATTGTGAAATACTCAGACCGGCCCGTCTGGCACCAACAACCATGCCACGCTCAAAACTGCTTAAATCACCTTTCTTTCCCATTCTGACATTCAGTTTGGAGTTCAGGAGATTGTCTTGACCAGGACCACACCCCTAAATGCACTGAAGAACTGTCATGTGATTGGCTGATTAGATAATTGCATTAATGAGAAATTGAACAGGTGTTCCTAATAATCCTTTAGGGTAGTGTATATATAAAATAACAATAACCAAAGATAAGAACAAAGGTAAACTAAAACAGTTATAAAAGAATAAAAAAATGATGCATAGATAGGGTGCAATCAGTCGGACGTACAATGGCACAGTGCTCATTCAGTAAATGCACAGCTGAACAGATGTGTTTTGAGTCTGGATTTGAATGTGGCTACTGTTGGAGCACATCTGATCTGTTCAGGAAGGTGGTTCCAACTACGGCTGGCATAATAGCTAAAGGCAGACTCTCCTTGCTTTGAGTGAACTCTTGGTATTTCTAACTGACTTGATCCTGCTGATCTGAGTGAACTGTTGGGTTTGTATTTAATCAGCATATCTGCGATGTATTGGGGTCCTAGCTCATTGAGTGATTTATAAACAAGTAATAGTACTTTAAAATTGATCCTAGTTGTAACTGGAAGCCAGTGTAAAGACCTGAGGACTGGTGTGATATGGTCATATTTTCTGGTTCTGCTCAGAATCCTGGCAGCAGCGTTCTGTATGATTATATCTATATATTTTGCTGATTTAGTTATTGCTTTGACATGACTACTGAAACTCAGGTCGGACTGTAAAATCACACCAAGATTCCTGACTTGATTTTTTGTTATCAGGCCTTTAGCCTCAAGATATGCGCTCACCTTGAGAATTTCATCTTTGTTTCCAAATGTAGTGATTTCGGTTTTGTCTTTGTTTAACTGAAGATAGTTTTGGCACATCCAGTTGTTAACTTCATCAATGCATTTGCACAGCGAGTCAATGGGGCTGTAGTCATTAGGTGATAGTGCTAAGTAGAGCTGGGTGTCATCAGCATAGCTGTGGTAAGCAATATTGTTCTTTTTCATTATTTGGCTCAGTGGCAGCATATACAGGTTAAACAGGAGTGGTGCAAGAATGGACCCTTGTGGGACTCCGCATGTCATGGACGTCCACTCAGACTTATGGTCTCCTATACTCACATAATAACCTCTCCCTTCTAAGTATGATCTGAACCATTTGAGGACCATCCCAGAAAGCCCGACCCAGTTTTCCAGCCTGTCTAGAAGTATGTTGTGGTCAACAGTTTCGAATGCAGCACTGAGATCCAGTTGTACCAGAATTGATGTTTTGCCTGTATCAGTGTTTAAGCGAATATCATTTATAATCTTTATGAGCGCTGTCTCTGTGCTGTGATGCGGTCGGAAACCAGATTGAAAATTGTCAAAGAATCCGTTTAAGAATTTGTTCAGCTGACTGAAAACAACTTTTTCAATGATCTTGCCTATGAAAGGGAGATTTGAGATTGGTCTGTAGTTGCTCAGTATGGAGTTATCCAGATTTCTCTTTTTCAGAAGAGGCTTAACTATTGCAGTTTTAAAGGGTCATGAAACCCCAAAACACTTTTTTTGAGATGTAAACAGATATGTATAGGCTGCACATCATTGAAAACACTAAGGGTACTCATTAATGGTATGCATATGTGAAAATAGTTATTTTTGCATTTTTCAGAGCGATTTCTGTCTTCCGGTTTGAAAAGTTTAGTCGGAGCAACGTCACAAATGCTGACGTCGGCACGGCCTTTTCGGCCCAAGTATGGGCAGCTGGGCACATGCTGACGTCGACCGCTCTGAGCAATTCTCGATATATATTCATGACATGAATCTCATTCAGTCCAATCCCTGCGCTGTAGTATGCATACAAGATAATTTAGTTAATATGCATGAGACAGTCACTTCTGTCAGGCTCGTCTTACATCATTATTGTAGAGATATGGTGGGGAAGTTTTGGAAGCAGCGTGCGGAAAAGTCACGGAGGAAAGCTAGGCGTTGTGCTGATACGAAGTAACGTAAAGGGCGCCGAGCGAGCTGTAACCGGCGCCGTCTGTGGAAGCCTTTGCTACAAAGGCTCGGTAAAGTAAAATTCACCTGAGGAATCGCACGCCGAACCTGCAAGCGTTGACTATCTATGTCAGGAGTGCAAAATAACCAATCTGTAATCTGTAGGCCAATGAACAAAAGCCACGTCCTCTCCGTTTTATTTGTGGTCACAGCCATGCACTAAACCGCATGTGCTCGGGCTCTTAGTGAAACAGTGTGATGCATATTTGGACAAATTTAGATTTAGCTGCCGAGTGATAGACAGCGCGGATCGTCACGGCAACCCAGCGCGCGTCGCTCTGTGCTTCAGATGCGCGGTCGAGACTTGAAGCCTCAAACCTCTTCGCTTTTACCCCGATCTAGAATTACACATCTCTTATCACATCGCATGTTGGGTGGTTCATGTTCTCTTATCACGTCGGCGCGTTGTTCATCTTGCCAAACAGCGTGCATATTTGGACAAATATAGTTTTATCACGTTTGCAAAATATTTCGTCATGCAGAATAACATTTATTTTCATTTCTCACTGAATTATGCTGGTTTGAACTTTGAAGAGCTGAATGATTTGCGATCTCTGCTGCACGCCACTCATAGCTCTCTCATTCGCTGTACTCATCCCTCATTTAATCTCACTGTGGTAAACAATGCCAACGTGAACCAAGAACATGTCTCAGAACCGCTCAGCACCTACTGACAGACACTCCCCTATTTATGCAAACATTCCCTCTTTCCACACAATACCATCCCACCTTTTCACAGTCGACCACTCCCCTTTTAACAAGCTTTTTCAAATCGAAGGTGTGAAAAAACACCGCTGCAGCAGGGGGGTTTCATGACCCTTTAAGGGAGTTTGGAAAAGTCCCATAGAGAAGTGAAGAGTTTATCACTTCTAGGAGATGTGCTTCCAAACAGTTAAACACACTTTTGAAAAAAGAAGTGGGGAGTGTGTCAAGGGCGCAGGTTGATTTTTTTTTTTTTAAGGTGCTGTACCATTTCTTCTAAAATTGTACGTTCAATTGTTTCAAAATTAGACATAGTAACTTTCTGATGTTGTGGTCTGATCTGACTGACCCAAGAGCAACTAGAGGATGTGCTAATAAGATTATACACCGTTTGTCCATGTTAACAAACAATTAAAAAAAACTTGTAATACATTTTTTGTTTGACTTGATATAAGTAATCAATTCAGTAATTTTCATGGCGATATCTAAAGGTTAAACGTTTTACCCTATCCATGTGAGAAAAATAATGAATAGACGTATGAATATGTTATATTTGGGTCTTTTTCTGAAATTTCCTCTAATGGGATTCTTCTGGGCTTTTTTTTTCTTTCTTACTCAGGACATATTGAGGATACAAAATCAGTTGAGTTTGATTCTGTTGCAATTTGTTCACCCTTGTTTCCTTAAACGCCTGGACTAGTAGGCTATGTGCTTGCTTCAATAAAAATGAATACAGTTATGATGAAGCTAACTAGTTACTAGCTAGCTAGTTATTAGTTATCTAACATTAAAAACATGTTTCTATTTAATAAGAGAGTCATTCGAACCATAAAGTGTTAACCTGTCACCTCTGACCTTTAACAGCTGTCACAGCTCCTGGTGCAGATGGGATGTGTTGTTGCAGGAACTGATTTGCTATAGGCTACTCCTGACTGGTCGAAATCTCATGCTACTTAGGACAAATGTAATGTACAGAAGTAGCTGCACTGCTTAAATACAAAATTAAAGTTTTTGAAGGAAAATATAATTAAAAAGTCAGTCTGATGACATCATTTTTATGTGAAATGTGCATTTTTACCCACAGTTGTCATAGTATGGGGAAATATGTAGTTTTTTTAAACCTGAAACCAATTTTATTGGATTCCCTGACCCCAAAAATGTACACTTTGACACCAAATTTGTCATTATAGCGATAACAGAAGCAAAGATATGGGCTCTAGAGTATTTTCGGCACATTGTCGGCCATTTTTGAAAAAACCTGTTTATTTTTGATAAAAAGTGTGATCTCACTTGTGTCTTAGGATAAATTTATTTGTATTACCCTAAAGTACTTCCATACCAAAGGGGACCTTTGCATCATGACTTGAAGTCAAAGGCCTATTTTTTGGGCTTAACCTCCCTACTACTATGTAAACCCAGAAAAGTGATAAGCACAACAACAAAAATCCACCAATTGTCACACGTTTATAGCTTTATGTTTTACATTTCACATTCAGACAGTAATGGGAGAGGGATGATTTAATTTCCCAAGATTCCTGAGCTTTCAAAGAGGTTACTCCGCAGTTTGATAAAGACACACTTATTAACCTTCAGAGGAACAGCTGTTGGTCACTTCCAAGCCACAAAAAACACTGTCAGTCTCCACCACTCGCTTACAGCACTGTCAATTACTCTCTCACCAGGACAACCGTATCAAAGCTTAGCCAATGACGTGGCTGCTTTCTGAACACACCCACCGTGGACGCAGCTGGCACACAAAAGCAAGGTCGCCAAAAGCATGATGAACTGTGATTTGGACACTTGGCAAGTGCAATTGCATCAATCAGTCACCATGGTGACAGTACTTGGGTTGTGTGAGGTTGGGTCACACATCAGCATATAAATTGTTGAAATGACACGGTGATAATGCAGATGTACAGTCAGTAGTTGCTGAAACATATTGGAATGGTCATAAAACATCTGTATATGTTAATTAATGCACGTTTGCGAGTGTAACACAACAACAGAGAGATAAAAACACCTCTCCCCCCACATACACATGCAAAAATGTATTTTCATGAAACAGTTTATGTAAAATTCCCTTGAAACACATGCTCAAACAACCTCTGTTTTATTTTAACAGCATGCGAATCCATATACACTTGGTCTGTCACCCTGTCAGTTTAGATGCGTGGGTCTAGTTCATGCGGACTGATGATGCATTATGGGAAAAAAGCATGCAAGTCTGTCCATATGAATTTGTGTATGTGATGGAGAGAGTGATAGAATATGTGCAGTGAAGACTGACAGCTGGCAAACACGCTCTCCTCAGTTCCACAACTCAATTACAGCAGACAGTTCAGTCCACACAGCCCAGGGGCTTCTTGATATTGCATTGAAACTCTATGACAGGGCATTCACTGTGAAAATGCTTTCAAAGCGTATACATTCCAAAGCACACGTAATGTTTTTAGACACACTTGTGTGTTTATGTTTCTCATGAGCTTTTATACCGCTCAAACATTTGAAATTATCTTTGTAGACAAATTACGGATAAATTCATTACAAGCCATTTTTTTATTCATTTCAAAACAAATCCATGGCACCAGACATGTAGCCTGTCACTGTTTATGGATTCAATACAAAACATTATATTAATTCAGTTTATAATAAATATTGATATAAATACTCATGAAAGTATTATATAGCGTATATCAAATTAAAGTGTTTTAATTAATATTTATTTACATATATCATATATAAACTCCTGGCATTCTGTGCTTGATGCCATTACAGCCAGGGTGTGTCATGTAAATGTTTTGTCAAATGTAGTGAACCAAGTCCCTTTAATTATTGTTTTTTTTATATCTCTAGTTTTAGTTGGGCGGCATGAGGTCTCAGTGGTTAGCGCTGTTGGTGTTCAAGCCCAAGCTGAGCCAGGAGTCTTTTCTGTGTGTAGTTTGCATGTTCGCCTAGTGTCAGCATTTGTTTCTTCTGGGTCCTCTGGTTTCCCCCACATCCAAGGAGGTTTGGTGAATTGGACAGTCTAAGTTGCCTGTGTGTGAGAACCCTGTGATGGACTCCATCTGTCCAGGGTGCTTTCACCTGCCTCTGGCCTAAGAAACTGGGATAGGCTCCAGCCCTATGACTTTGAAGGTCACATAAGGAAGAGAGAGAGAGAGAGAGAGAGAGAGAGAGAGAGAGAGAGAGAGAGAGAGAGAGAGAGAGAGAGAGAGAGAGAGAGAGAGAGAGAGAGAGAGAGATTTAAAGTTAAAGTGCCCCAATTATGCTTTTCCAGATATTATGCTGTGTGTAATGTAAAAGGTCTGTGGAACTCCTCTGATTCAGACAGAAAATTATATTGATATAATAAATTGTTCTCTCTGTAGTTTCAATTAGATAAATCACAGATATGAACAATTAATAAGTCCAACCCAGGCTCATTGGAAATACGTGACTCTGCCTACATTTTTGCAACACACTAATAATGTTCCTCCAGGTAGGTTTACCTGCACTTTTTGGGTGAAACGTCCACCGGAGGCGCTAAGTGGTAATATTTTTTTCTCCATTCCCAGACTGATCTCATGAAATGGTGTATGTATGACACGCCAATTCGTATGCCATTTTGACGTGCTATCAAGACGCATAATCGCTTTTTAGCGTGTTTATCAACGCCATTTCATTCTATCCCCCTACACTGCCCCTACCCCTAAACCTACCCATCACAAGAAACATTCTGCTTTTTTACATTTTCAAAAAAACAATTTAGTTTGTTTATAAATCAATTTACCTTGTGGACACACACACATTCAGACACATTTTGAAAGCGTAACTCAAACCCTTCCCTAAACCTACCCATTTGTGTATTATAAAAACAGGATATAACAGGCAGATACGACTGCATACATATTTATTCAGAAAGTAGAAATATTCCAAGTGTTCCAAGGCCAAACGATTGATTTGTGTGAAGAAAATCCCCAAAAGTGATCAGTAACGTCGAATCCATCCGCCAAAGATTAATAATACATTTCAAATATTGCCGCCGCAAGAAACCTCACATCTGCTTTGACAGCATTGGCTGTCGTGTGTCTTGTGACCAATTGCGTTATTACGTCAGCTTTGATCGTAAAATGCCATTGGCTCTCGTGTGTCTCCTGAACGATCGCGTCATTCAACTTGTGTGTATCATTTGAATCAGAAATATGAACGAACGTGTGTGTGTGTGTTCTGTTCGCAATGGAGCGCGATCATCATTTCAACGACTAAAAAATTAAGATCAACTCTGTTCTTCACATGAAGATATCGTATGACTTCAGAAGACCTGGAATGCAACATGAGTTAATACTTTTATACAGTCTTTTGGCTATAGTTTTTGCAATAAATACATGTGACTGTACATTTTTTTTTCCTATTACTGTTGCGTGTTTTATATTGTTGAGAGTGGGTAGGTTTAGGGTAGGAGTGGAATTAGTTACTCCAAAATATAAAATTAGGCTATAAATATTCATTCTGTGAGATCAGTCATGATGTCATGTTGCGCATCTGGAATGGAGAAAAAATATGGTAACACTTTAATTTGATAGTCCACTTTAGACATTCTACTAACTATAAGTAACTTTGCAACTACATGTCAACTAACTGTCATTAGAGTATTTGTAGACTGTCTGGTTAATATTACTAAAACTTTATTTTGTTGGTCCCCCAACAGACATTCTACTGACTATTAGTAAATTGGCAACTACAATTCAATTTAGTCTACTAACCCGAACCCTAACACCTAACCATAACCTACCAGTCTACTGACAGTCTACTAATACTCTAATGAGAGTTAGCTGACATGCAGTAGCAAAGTTACTGATAGTTAGTAGAATGTCTAAAGTGGACTATCAAAATAAAGTGTAACCAAAAAGGGTACCACTTAGCGCCTCCAGTGAACGTTTTACCCTAAAAGTGCAGGTAAACGTACCTGGAGGTACATAATTCGGGTGTTGCAAAAATGTAGGCAGATTCACGTATTTCCAATGAGCCTGGGTTGCAACAAGTCAGTAAAACAGTTATCACCAACTATTCTGTATCTCCTAGGACCAGAATTTCAACAGCTTAAAAGCTTCAATTCAATTTAATGAAGTTTGATGAAGTTCTTCACATGGGAAAATAAAGTAAATTCTCAAAAAACAAAACAAAAAAAAAACTATATTTTGTCTGTCTCTTTCAATTTGACCAATAATAATAAAAAAATAATAAAACCTTCAATAAAATATTACACAAAACTCAAATGTACCAAAAATACGTAATCAAATATTTAATCTGACCCAAAACACATAATTCAATTCAGAATATCTTCCAATAAGCCACTTTTCCTTCTGAAAATAAAGAGTATATTCAAAAATATGAATCGAAAATGCAAGAATCTATTGAGTTGACAAAGTTCAAGAACACTAAATTTGTTGAACACTATTTAGATCAGTTCAAGTTCCAAGTCTCTCTGAAAAGTCTTTCCAAGTCTTTCTCCGAAAGTAAAAATCAAACAAATTTGATGAACCAAAGTCTTTTGTGTCCAAAAAACAAGAAACAGAATGAGATCCAGTTGACAATTTCAAAACACAAATCTTCAAAGTTCAGAATAAATAACTAGTTGTCACACTCAAATTCATATGGTAAAATTGATGCAGTCTTCTACAGTTTTTACAGTTTGTACTATCGCTAAGGATATAGGAAGCCTCGGTTTGGGTCCATTTATACTGAAACAAACCCAGAGTTTTCAAACTAAAACTGCATCGTGTCCAAAAGGCTCAGTTTCGAGGTAGATGCCAGGCATAACAGTAGCAAAAATTATACATTTTAAAATGAAAATGCACTAGTGTGAACAGAGCCTAAGCCTTATCTTTCTAAGAGCTCCTCTGCTTTGATTAGTGAGATGACCCAGTCTGTGTGTTTGACCGCTTACAGCGTGTGTCGGAACTGAAATGGCCATTACCATAACTGAATTTGAGGAGACTTTTGAAAATGGAGATGTGGCTGCATTTATAAAGCATTTATTATACTGCAGTGGTTCTTAATCCTGGTCATGGTGACCAACCACTCTGCACATTTTGCATGTATCCCCTATTCAACCTAATGCAGATCATTAGCTGGTCAGACAAGAGATCCATGAGCACATTTGTTTTTTCTTGCAGGATTAAGATTTATTTATTCTAAATATCCCCAAACCTTGGGCCAAAGTCAGTGTATGTCTGAATCATATCAATCAAAAGGGGAAATTAAACTTAGGGACATGCTAAACATTTATCTAAATATAACAGCCTCATGACATACTGGGCAAATGTTCATAAGGGGCAAGGCTTTGTCTAAATCAAAGTAGGTTGTTGACTTCAGATGTGAGCTAGAATATAAATAATAAGAGTCGACTGAAAATGCAAAGGGGAATTTCTACCACAGTATAAACCAAATCAGCTGCAAAAAAAGTAATTATAAAAACAGCCTAATCTAGCCGAATGTGGCACACATGGGACCCTCAAAAAAACAATAATGACCAGTTTAACTGGGGCCCATATTCAGCCTATTAAATTGTCCACTCTTCTCCATTCCCAGATGCCACCGATATAACCCAGATAAAACCCACGTGGGGCCCAAATGGACATGTTGGCAGGTGGCTAATTGGTGTCTGTAGAATAATATGGGTTCATAGACAATTGGAAAAGTTTTTGGGGCAGACCTGACCTGTTGAAAACAGATGGTATTCTTCCCTCCTGGGGTGGTACTGCTCTTCTCTCTAGTAATATGGCACATAATCTTAAAGTTGAAACTTGACTAACTAGGGCCCAGGTCAGCAAGCAGACAGACTGGCTAAACTGACCGTCTGCCATCTCAGATCACAGAAATCAAATAAATCCCAACATGTAGAGAATCCTTCACCTAGATATCAGCATATATAGGTTATAGGCCCTAAGTATATGGTCTGAGGTATACTTAGGGCATGTGCTAGTTTGCTAGTTTAACGTCGGAAAAGGTGCGCCAGACACATGGTCCAAAAGGGTTGTCTCTTAATGAGTCATGGGTGTGTTTTGGGAGTAACATGCAATAATCCAGTCAGAGTCTCATCTCCCATTCTCTTTAATTCAGTTGTGCTTGCACCATGGCGGATTTGCTATTTAAATGGCGGAATATGCAAGTGGAAAGACACTAGACTGGCGTCGTCACATCAGATTCTAACCAGGATATGTGTCCTATGGGGTGTGTTTCAACCAAACCAGGAAAGAAAAAATAATGGTGCAGATTATTAAAATAATAATCTCTGGAATATAACGGTGCTTGGGGGTAAAATGTGTGTTATTTTGGCAAGGTTGCCTGCTAAAATTCGCACTCATGGGTCTATCTATCATATAATAGTCGCTTCAACCCGCGGACATAGAAAAGAACCCGCGGGGAAAAAACGCGGACTTGGCAACACAGTGCAGTTGAGCTCTGTTGACATTTGACAATGCGTCGCTTCATTGCTCTGATTGGTTGTAGGTCTATCCAATTGAGGTCTTTCCTGGTTTGGTTGAAACACGCCCCATAATCACAGCCCAATGGAGCAGTTTCAGACTCATATTCTGACTAGAATTGAGTATGACCACGTCAGGCTAAGTAATTATCTAAAGTTGATCACATTTGGAATAAAAAATAAATTATAAGCTAATGCAGCCAAGGCCAAACTCTAACAAAGAGATGATTCATTAATTGCTTAGCTGGGTCTTCAGGCTATGCAGTCTGTTAGTGAACCTCACCTCCGAAATCATGTTTAATCACGTCTGTTCCCTTGAAAGATTAGTACACCTCTCCTGTCTTCAGGTTTGAGTCATTAGTTAAAACTCAGTAGAGTTTTGCAGTAGCACTGCATTTACGAAGAAGTTCTCAGTTTAGGATTAGAACTAATTCAACCCAAGCACTCTTTGGTGACGTAAATTATTACTTACTGTTACTGTTTGTCATCTGTCCATCATCGTATAAAGCCCGCTCTGACAATTTGATTGGTAAGAACAGCTCTGGTTCCAGCATAGTTGCTCCACAACGGATCAAGTCCAGACCAAAATTCCCGACCTCAAACGTTGTGGGCGGGGCTAAGTTCTGTGGGCAGAGTTTAGGTGACGCAGTGACTATAGACAACGGATAAATGGCTATCGACCTGTCACTCAAAGTAACCACACACTTAATTATGTAGAATTTTAAGGCTTTATATACACTCTAAAAAATGCTGGGTTAAAAACAACCCAAGTTGGGTTGAAAATGCACCAACCCAACAATTGAGTTGTTTTAACCCAATGGTTGAGTTGTTCTTACCCAGCAATTGGGTTGTCTTAAGCAACATTTAACCCAACCACTGGGTTAAAACAACTCAACCATTGGGTTAAAACAACTCAATTGTTGGGTTAGTGCATTTTCAACCCAACTGGGGTTGTTTTTAACCCAGCATTTTTTAGAGTGTAATGTAATCAAATGAGTTATAAAAAATTCACCCCCCTCACAGTTGTCATGAAGGGCAAAGTTAGCCGTATAGACCCAAACCACAATTTGTACCAGGCTGGAAACATGTTTTTTTCTGCTGTAAATTTGGGAATTTTATCATGGGGCTCAATGAGATTCTGCTCCCTTCTGGAGCCTGTCCCTAGTGGTCAGTTGAGGAATGGCAGTTTACATTACTTCCATGTTGGCTTCAAGAGATCGCGTGAGGTCACGCCTGACGTTGTGTATGATAGAGACTGTGTCTGTTCCCACAAATTAGTAAATTCAAAAACTCCCAAACCCATTTAAGGTGCTTGTTCATGCACTACTTTTAAATAAATAACATTCATTATGCTTTATGTGTTATAAAAAACAATCAGAGTCAGGCTATATTTGACATTTACGTTTTTTTTGTTTGTTTGTTTTTTTTGTATGTTAACAAGGTCAAAATTGATACAGGTTAGATATTAACATTTGGTTGAGTGAAATGCATCCTCCACATGTAAATGCAAACGAGTGTAAAAAATATATTTTTTGAGATGAGAGATGTCACATATTTAGACACTTTAATATGGTTAAGCATGCTTATGTTCACAAATATGACATGAAGCATTAACATCTGTACTCGCAGACATTTTGTGCTGCACAGTAAATGTCAGCGTTAAGTTGAAATTGTTGAAATGTTTACTGCGCCTGCAGATTGGTTTGTGCAGATTGTTTTTTTGTTTTTTGGGGGGGGGGGTTGTATGCTGATTCTGCTTGAGTGATCTACGTTTGCATGGAGAGCCCGAGCCCTGATCTATGTTTCAAAAAATCATTGTGATTCTACACAGAACCACTGAACCGTACAGCTAAGCTGAGATCTCACACATACACCCTACCTCGGTAGAAAACACAAAAAGGCCTTTGCACACATGGACGTTTGAGTATTATACACACACAGGAATTTTTGAGGATTATGCACACACTGTATTATAGTCAGACACCCCTTATGCAAAGACAATATATTTCTCTATATATTATGATTGATCATTGTATTAAATTATCTAATAATATATTTGAAAATATACAGAATAATATATTGTGTTAATATATTACAATATTTTGAATAATATAAGGAATTGTCGCTTTTCATGATATTGAAAAATATGTAACAATATATTTTCTAATATATGATAATGTTTGTAATTTATATATCAAAAAACTTCAAAGATATATAGACGTCAAGACTAGATTTGTATAATTGTATGAGCCACCACAAATAAAAAAAAAAACGCTCTGTGGAAATCAATAACAAGGTTTAATCGATTCACAGACCGCTCGTGTAGAAACAGTAGAAGTGAAATGTCTTGAGATTCCCTACGAGAAGCTCTCATTAAACCTCCTCAGTGTTACATGATTAGGCCTTTTTCTTTCAACAGGAGAATATAGATATGTTCCAGCCACCTCCATGCAAAAAGCAGTGTGTGGCGATTAAAATCAACACAAGGATCAGAAGCTGGAAACATCATATTGCTATACATATTTTTTTTTATTTGTATAAAATATGTATATACCTGCATGCATGCATAACTTGCCTACATGTTTGTTTCTTTATTTCTCCCCAAAAAAAAAAGCCAAAATATCTGCAGTCTTTTATTCGAACATGTATGTGTTTATTAATTTGTTTGTGTACATTAAATCTAAGTCACTTAATCAGGTAAGATAATAAAGACATTCTTGACAAAAAGGAGCCACTGGCACACATTGATTATATGGTATAGGGGACATCTGTGATTGATGATTAAAGGCACAAGCTCGTACATGTAGCAGCCACACTGCCTCATCACGGATAGAATAATGAATTGCACCCCATTGAGCGCGGTCCTATTACTGGGGATGCCTTTTCAAGGCAAAGCTGATGTAACAGCAAGCTTTGGGGCTAATGGGCATCTTTGAGAAGCGATCATTGCTTTGCCGTATATCGCAGTCGCTGTGCTGCCAAAGATCCGCTCTGGCTGTTTACACCAGCCCACTCATCTGTCTGGCAGTATTGCCCTGGACAGAAGGACATCTGAGCATCCAGCCAGCAAGCCCACAACCTGCCTCCAGTCACCATCACCACTTCCCACTGAGAGAGCGCACAGGCATGTGCGTACTTGTGTATTCTGCGCTGTTGGGTATCTGCTGGGTTTCTGGCTAATCACTGATGTCTCTTTGGTATTTACACTATTGACCATTCATGCACCATACAAATTATGTAGCTAACCATTTGCTCAAGGATTGGCTGGTTAAATGTTCTTACTACACAATTCTGTGGGTAAAAAGTATGTTTTTTGATGAAGATGAAATAAGAGTTGTGCATTTTTTGTTTGTTTGTTTTAAAATAGATATTTTACCAGTGCTCAATGTTATAATAATAATAATCATAATACTATTAGTGACATAGCATGTGTTAGAGGGCTCTTAAAACATTTAATGAATTTTTCCCTCCGCCTTGTATTGCCTTGTAATTCCCTCCGTACTGTAACCGTTACAACAGTAGCTATACAATAGCTATTACCATTTTAGTTATAGTTTAGATAGGACATCTATCATATGCATCCAAAATAGCCATAATTTGATCAAATTGGCTACTGCACAATACAAAATAAAAACAAAAACACATTTTCAAAAGTGATATTTATAATTTATCAAAACATTGTTCTGCACTGATAATTTTGTCTACTTGGTAAACAGATACCAACAAACTTTATCAGTGGCAAAACTGTTTGTTGAGGTGGACATTATGCACCAAATAACAGACCAGGCAGGCCACTTATGCTGCCTTCGCGTGCTATCGGAATTATCTTAAATATGAGTTTTCGAGGTAAAACATGCACATGAACACCCTCTGATGTTGTGTTTACCACTGGGAAGTTCGGAAATAATTTTGATACCCAAGTTTCCGAGATGGGCGTGGCATAACCCTTAAAAATGGCAGATGACAATATTCTGCTGCGCATCATTCCAGAATAGTGAGCAAGCTGACTATCTAGATAGTGTGGTAAAAGTAGCTTTACAATAGGATGTATGGCTGAAAACTATTGCCATTTTAGTCTTTAAGCAGCCTTATATTGTCTACATTATGCCTTATTGTGAATGTGATTAAACTTTCAGGTTGTGCTAGTGTTTGCCAGTGATTCTATGATTTTCTGGGACCGGGAAATTACTGAAATGGTTATAGTGTTAAAATAACATTTTCCCAAGACGCACAAAAGTATGTACCTGGCATCCTCCATTCTTTGCGACAACAAAGTACCTTAACACAACATGCTCATAATTACGACTTCTGAAGTGGGAAGTAGGAAGCTTCCGATAGCACGTGAAGGCAGCATTGCGTATAAATAGCACGAGTGTGCAATGTCGTGGAATGTATACACCAAAACTAATTTCAGCGTGCATATGATACGCACTTTATGGCGTATTATACAAACGAACCACACACCCCACCACCCTAATCCTAAGAGCGTGTCATATACACGCCATAAAGTGCGTATCATATGCACGTGAAAAACAGCGTAGCATATGCACGGCAAAAAAAAAACTGCCATAGGCTATACATTTCACGTCATTACACACTCTTACTAATATGCATTTACATGTGATCGGGTTGCTCGAAAAGGGCGCCTTCAGTCTGCCTGCTTGGCTCCTTCCACTGCACTGCTTTGCAACTAAGGTAAGTACAAGTCTTTATTATGCTATGTCACTATGCATTGTTGTGCGATCTGCTTTATCAATTCCTAGCTAGCCAATACACACTACCACTGTAAATATATTGCGTCAAGATATTTGCCAATTGTCTAGTGTTCTATAATGTTAGGTTCAATGGTTGTTGGTGTTTGTAATTAAATGAGGTTTCATTTTAACTCTAAATTTTAATTCTAAAGAGCATTTGATTGAATAAAAATCTGTAGACAAGGGATAGAGCGAGCGAGCGTGAGAGTAAGGATATAACATGTTTAATTAATGACAGGAAACCATATTTCTTTTCAGACTCGGAGGTGGATTTTTTCTGTTCTTCATGTCAATCATCACTGACTAATCTGAGCACAACGCGGGGGCTTAATCAGCTGAACGTATAATTGGACATATCTCTGATAGAGAGGGCTGCCCTGTGTGTGTGTGTGTGCGTGTGTGTGTGTGTGTGTGTGTGTGTGTGTGTGTGTGTGTGTGTGTGTGTGTGTGTGTGTGTGTGTGTGTGTGTGTGTGTGTGTGTGTGTGTGTCTGACAGCTTTGTGTAGTCTGTGTATATGTGTGGTACCCTCTTTAGGCCCTGCCAGAGATAAATTAGGTGAAAATTGCTGTATGTCTTTAGTGGCAATTAGAGCTCCTCCTGTGAAGTGAAAGCAGGCATTAACTAATAAAGGGAACATTACCTCTTCAAGCTGATCAATAACTTTTCAAAAATTCTAAATGTCATTTAAATAGTATCAAAATCCTCTTTGAGGTGGGTTGGGTTGATCATCAGCAATGAATGTATTTAATTAGGAATATGAAAATTAGATAATTTAAAACCTTGAGAGTTCCTTATGTAAAAAAAAAAAAAAAAGCTGCCTGGTACATACGAACTTGAAAATGTGTATGACTGTATTTGCATTATGCAAAATATTAAACCAAGTTGCAAATGCTCAAAAGCATATAGACTAAACATTTTAAATGATTAAGGTGTTCTAATTTTTTTAAAGTCTTTTTTTGCTCACCAAGATTGCATTTATTTGTTCAAAAATACAGTAAAAAAAAAAAAAAAAAAAAAAAAAAAAAAAAAAAAAAATATATATATATATATATATATATATATATATATATATATATATATATATATATATATATATATATATATATATTGTGAATTTGTGAAATATTATGATGATTTAAAATAGCTATTGTCTTTGAATAGTCAGTTATTTGAATATATACAATGTAATTTATTCCTATGATCAAAGCTGAATGTTCAGCATCATTACTCCATGTCTTCAGTGTCACATGATCTTTCAGAAATCATTCTATGCTGATTTGATGCTCAATCATTGATCAATTATTAACAATGTTTTTTATTATTATTATCAATGTTGACCATTTTTACCATTTAATATTTTCGTGGAAACTATCATTTTTTGATTATTTGATGAATAAAAAGTTAAAAAGAAGCATTTATTTGAAATCTTTAGACATTATAGAATGATTTATGTAACACTGAAGACTGGAGATGCTGAAAATACAGCTTTGGTATCAAATTAATATAAAATAATATATGAAAGTTTATTTTTTATCATAACATTATACATATTGTAATATATAATGTAATGGCATACAGATTTTGGCATACAGCTCATGAAAACTCAAAAGATTAGCATATTTCATCCGACCAAAAGAAAAGTGTTTTTAATACAAAAAAAGTCAACCTTCAAATAATTATGTTCAGTTATGCACTCGATACTTGGTCGGGAATCCTTTTGCAGAAATGACTGCTTCAATGCGGCGTGGCATGGAGGCGATCAGCCTGTGGCACTGCTGAGGTGTTATGGAGGCCCAGGATGCTTCAAAAGCAGCCTTAAGCTCATCCAGAGTGTTGCGTCTTGCGTCTCTCAACTTTCTCTTCACAATATCCCACAGTTTCTCTATGGGGTTCAGGTCAGGAGAGTTGGCAGGCCAATTGAGCACAGTAATACCATGGTCAGTTAATACCACATTTACCAGTGGTTTTGGCACTGTGAGTAGGTGCCAGGTCGTCCTGAAAAAACGAAATCTTCATCTCCATAAAGCTTTTCAGCAGTGTAATGAAGTATGAAGTGCTCCAAAATCTCCTGATAGCTAGCTGCATTGACCCTGCCCTTGATAAAACACAGTGGACCAACACCAGCAGCTGACATGGCACCCCAGACCATCACTGACTGTGGGTACTTGACACTGGACTTCAGGCATTTTGGCATTTCCTTCTCCCCAGTCTTCCTCCAGACTCTGGAACTTGATTTCCGAATGACATGCAAAATTAGCTTTCATCCAAAAAAAGTACTTTGGACCACTGAGCAACAGTCCAGTGCTGCTTCTCTGTAGCCCAAAGTGGCTTGACCTGGGAAATGCGGCACCTGTACCCCATTTCCTTCACACGCCGGCTCTCATCAGACTCAGTCCACTGCTTCCGCAGGTCCCCCAAGGTCTGGAATCGGTCCTTTTCCACAATCTTCCTCCGGTCACCTCTTCTCGTTGTGCAGCGTTTTTTGCCACACTTTTTCCTTCCCACAGACTTCCCACTGAGGTGCCTTGATACAGCACTCTGGGAACAGCCTATTCGTTCAGAGATTTCTTTCTGTGTCTTACCCTCTCGCTTGAGGGTGTCAATGATGGCCTTCTGGACAGGGTCAGGTTCGGCAGTCTTACCCATGATTGCGGTTTTGAGTAATGAACCAGGCTGGGAGTTTTTAAAAGCCTCAGGAATCTTTTGCAGGTGTTTAGAGTTAATTAGTTGATTCAGATGATTAGGTTAATAGCTCGTTTAGAGAACCTTTTCATGATATGCTAATTTTTTGAGAATTTTGGGTTTTCATGAGCCGTATGCCAAAATCATCAGTATTAAAACAATAAAAGACCAGAAATATTTCAGTTGGTGTGCAATGAATCTAAAATATATGAAAGTTTAATGTTTATCATTACATTATGGAAAATAATGAACTTTTATCACATTTCTCTGTTTTTTGAATAGGATATATACATACCTGTATATATACAGTTGTTTTAAATTAATACTTTACAATATTACTGTTAAAATGCCATGTGTATACCATGGTAGTGAGTATAGTTTGGCATGCTATTTCCATGCTAAGTATAGAGCTATGCATAAAGTATATCCTAAAGTAAAACCATAATATTCCGATTATATTACCTTGTCCAAAAAAAAAAAAAAAAAACATTGAATGTAGTAAAAGAGGAATGTATGTGTGTGTGTGCATGTCACGGTAACAGGCCTGTTCTCTGATGTTCCTGAGGGTGATGAGATGGAATCATGGCTATCTGAGTGAGATGATTTGACCACAGTGTAATCACTGCTCTCTTCTCTGTGCTGTGATTCTCCAGGGATTCTCATGCATTACAGAGGACGAAACAGAGCAGCCTCTCGACGGCTGCAGTCTCTTCGGCTCCTGAACTGATCACATTCATTATCTCCCATAAGCCTGTTTACAAATGATACGAGTGTGCCATGGTTCCTACTGTGTCATTCTGGTAGCACATGCATCTGTCTGCATTTCTAAGCATGTGGATGTGACTAATTCAATTTATTCTGTAATAAAATGCTATGAAAATATTATAGCAGTGTTTCCCAACCTTTTGTCTTTTACGCCTACAGTCCAATCAGTAAAGCTCAAGTATCCCTCGATCCAAAAGATACATCAATTTGATTCTTTTGACTCACAATGATACAGAATATCATTATCGATATAAATAGTGTTAAAGTGCCCTTTTTTTATTAAAAAAGAAAGCCAGTATTTCTCTCGCTTAATAAAACACCTGAACTTGTTTTCTTTTTTCCTAAGGTTTAATACTCCTTAGGCATGTTTTTTCCAACTTTTTTGACATTAAAACCCTGTCACATTAATATATAAAAGTTTTTTTTACATATAACAATTTACAAAAATTGTGTTCATAAATTGAACAACTAAAATAGATTTTGGAGTTCAAGTAATTTACACAGTAAATGTATTTTTTATTTTGTACTGGATATCAGCTGTATGAAGAATGATGATCATTTTTATGCAGTGTACATTGGTATAATGTATGATTATGCAAATACTCTTGAAATGTGCAGTGTAAAGTTCATTATCTCTTCATATCCCTTTTTCCTGCCTGGGGTGCATTTCCCAAAATCATTGTTTGCATTGTTTGTGATCATTTATTAGTATTTGATCCTTTGACACAGCATCAGGAAATGCAAAACCTCCACACTTTTGGAAACACAACAATTGGCGTTGAGGCCACAACAATGAGGCCACCGTGTATCTTGACAAGTTGTAATTTAACCTAAGTGCTATATAAACAGAATCCAACAACGACTTGACTTGAACTAAGCATTACTTGACTAAAACAGACAAGAACATGAACCATTAACCATAAGCTAGTGATGGCAATTTCAGAACACTGCTTCATGAAGCTTCAAAGCTTTAGAAATTTAAAATCAATTGGTCCGGAGCATGTATAATTAAAACTGCCAAAGTAACAAGGCTTAGTTACTTCATCACTGTTTCAAAACACTTCGAAATATCAATGGTTCACTACTAGGGGGCGATGATCTCTGATGAGGAGTCACTGAGAACTGTCTGGGTTTTACCTGACCTGTGATCCGTTTTATTCATTTGTAGACATTAGTCATTAGTATAATTAGAAGGAATAATAGTAGCTAATTCTCTTATTGGCCTGTTTGAGCCATCCATGGAACAAACAAAGCAAGCCCTGACAATTGATGAAATAACATATAAGCAATATTTAATTTTATTACATTAGTTAATTGCATTTGAAAGGTTTTACTTTCAATAAAACACTTGCAATATTTTGTAAAAGGTCTTTTTGTGGATTATTAGCATAGGTTTATGTTGGATTTACAGTGTTCTGACCAGCAGGGGACACTTGAGACGGTGTCGAATTGTTTTGACGCTTCGGCACAATACGGCACATTTGCTTCAACTGTTTCAATGTTTCACAAAGCCTCGGTTTGCACATCACTACCATAAGCAAACTTGATAAACTCACCGACAGAGGTCACAGGAACAATACTCAACAAACTGACATGGCAAACATGAGGATTATATATACAGAGACTGCATATAGCCAGCAGCCATATCACCCTGTAGCCCAAGACTGGTTTCCCACTGAAGCTAAGCAGGGCTGAGCCTGGTCAGTACCTGGATGGGAGACCAAATGGGAAAACCAGGTTGCTGCTGGTAGAGGTGTTAGTGAGGCCAGCAGGTGGCGCTCACCCTGTGGGCTGTGTGTGTCCTAACGCCCCAGTGTAGTGATGGGGACACTATACTGACAAAGAGCACCGTCCTTCGGATGAGACGTTAAACCGAGGTCCTGACTCTCTGTGGTCATTAAAAATCCCATGGCACTTCTCGTAAAAGAGTAGGGGTGTAACCCCGGTGTCCTGGCCAAATTCTCTTGATTGGCCCTTACCAATCATGGCCTCCTAATAATCCTCATCCACTGAATTGGCTCTATCACCCTCTCTCCTCTCCACCTATCGCTGGTGTGTGGTGAGCGCACTGGCGCCGTTGTTCTGTGGCTGCCGTCGCATCATCCAAGTGGATGCTGCACACTGGTGGTGGTTGAGGAGAGACCCCTGACATGAGTGTGAAGCGCTTTGGGTGTACAGTAGTACATTTGAAAGCGCTATATAAATGCCTCATTTATTCATTCATAAAGGAACACATGACAATCACAACCAATGAACCACCAGAACTCAACCACATGAAAAAAAACAATAAACCAATGAGAACTATGGACACATGACAAGAGCAAACAATGAGAACATGACACATAAAGAAGGGAACCGTATCAGAAAAAGATACATGAAACTAGGGGAGCACATGACATTATCATAAAGGCAAGGAGGTCACATGACAAGAAGCACGAAAAATGACTGACACAAAACTACAGAGTAAAAGACATGAAAACATAAATGTGAACCAAATCCCAAAATCTACTGTGACACTCATGGTGTTCCACAGGGTTCTGTTATTGGGCCTTTATTCTTCATCATCTACATGCTTTCCTTGGGTCACATTATCTGTCAACATGGCTTTAACTTTCATTGCTATGCAGATGACACCCAGCTCTATATTTATTCTTAATGCACTGCTCATTTCATTCAATCATTCCATTTTGGCTTGTATTGATTAAATAAATGCATGGATGACCAGTAATTTTCTCAAACTAATCACTGAATAAACAAATATACTTGCCCACCTACACTATATATAAATATTTAGCAGAAGAATGTGTGAATTTAAAGTAAAAATAAAAAATGAACCAAATGATACCTGCTACATTATATCGTCAGACATGAATTGCTAATTTAAATGTTAAAGAAAATACAATATAGTTAAAATTTATAATAAATGCATTTAGTTGGAATTAAGAGGTTTTTTTGACACATTTAAGTAGGATTAAGTAGCTACATTCCCTTACGAAACAAAAATATATTGCAGTATATTGGAAAATATGTAATACATTAGGCAATATATTCACATATATGGGATTTAATATTTATATTTTCCAATTTATTGCAATATATAAAAGCGGCAATCATTTGTATATTTTGCAATATATTACAGGAATATATAATATATTGTATAATACCATCAATATATTATTCCATGTATTTATAATATATTAAAATATATTTTAAGTAGTATATTGGTAAATATATTTTCCTTTCGTAAGGGCTTCACATACTGATCCATATTTCCTCTTCCATTGAAGAAAAGTGAAGTCGCCAATGCCTCAGTATGCCACTGACATCTTGCACTGATTCGGGACCTGAGTCTGAGCAGAATAGTTATGGGAAGTGTTGGGAAGAATGACAGCACTGATAAGACAGCAATTATGTGATGAACGTTTCTAACATGTTTAATTTTGATACACTTGAAACATGCATTTCGTCCCTCTGAACAAATGACACGCATGCTCAGCTCATCGCCTCTCAGTATGTCAAAGGTGTCCGAATCCAGTTTGGATTTGAGAACTGTTTACTGGAGAACCACTGTACGTTCGGTAGTACACGCTCAGTATCTGCTCATGCTCTCATCAGTTCTCTCAGCACATGTCTCAGTTCAGTTATTGGTGACATCACTGGCGATGGAAATCCGCAACTTGTCTTGCAATATGCAAGAAATTGATAGCACTTTGCTGATTAACACACAATCAGCGTAGCATGAAGAACTTATCAGAACCCTTTTGGAGTTACTAGACATACATAAATATTTGCTAACATATACTTCAGGATATTGGTTTATTTCTAGATGGAAGGGTCACTCATGTCAGACAGTTAGTAACTTTAGTAACTCGTGTATCAGCGTTGACATCTCTAGTGAACTCGTGACCCAAATCTGCGCAGTAGTGGGTGTGAAGTGGAGCAGCGGTGTCAAGGCCTGGCCCACACTCCAGCAGAACCGGTCAGCACGGACCAACTCATTATGTCAATGTGAAATAATTAGTTAAATGTAGACAAAGCTCCAAGTAAAAATTTCCAATCTCCTCCCAAAAACGTCTTGGTTACATGTGTAAAATAAGTTTCCTGAATAGGGAATGAGACACTGCCTCATTGCTTTGGGAACACCTCTGCGGGATTGTCTCCTGAAGCACGTATGTAATCAACCAATGAAACGCTGGCCAGCCCCAAGTATGGTTCTCAGACTTAGTGTCTCTCCTCGACGGCTCTCCCATGGAGATTCCGATTAGGCTAGGGGAGCTGTCCTGCACCCTCACCCAGAGCTGTGGAAACTATGGACTTGTGTAGTGATGCCGTCCTTGGCTGGACTTGAACCCGGGTCTCTGGTGTTTTAAGTGTGACGTCTTCTCCACTGAGCTATCTCTCAGACAATGGAACCCAAGAGCAGAAGAGTAAAGAGTCTAGAGACTTGAGTCTTCCAAAAAATAAAAAAAATAACCTTTACTTGAGAAACCAAAGCACAAAGGAACTAGGAAAGTAGTCTTACAAAATCAGAGAAACAAAAATAGACACAAGGGTCAAAAAAATAAAATAAGAAAAAATAAATAAAGTTACAATAAGGCTCAAAACTTATCTTGAGATCTGGAGACTGTAGACTGGGGAACATAGGCTCAAGACTGAACACAATGGAAGGGTACAAGCCCTTATAAAAGGGCAAGGCACAGGTGAAGGGAATCAGGGCTAACGGGGAGTTCTCCGAGTACAATTAAATTACACAAGCGCCATCTGCAGGAGTGGAGAGCACTGAGCCTGTGGTGACATCTGTGCTGCGTTCCAATCCATTTTTATCATGCCCTTCACTCGCAAACTCGCTCCGTCCCGTTCACTCGGATGTGCGTCATTGCCTATGTTGCATGAGTGCCCACTACTGGCGGAAACTTTGCAATGGACTGAACTGGAACGCCCTAAGCCCTTGATCACTTGGAATCCACTATGGAGTTGATTTATTATTTATTTTTTTCCTTTACGAAATTGTTTAATGAACGTGGCGGAGAGGACGCTGGCGTTGTCTGTTCGCCGCTTCTCCACCCACAAATCATGTTACTGTACTATTAGATTTAGATTTTATTGTATTTTCTTGTGTTTGTGACTAGTCTAACAGTCAGAGCTACAATTGGGACTGTTGCTGATTGCTGGCAGCCACTGAGAGGACGTTGTTCGCCGTTCACCGTTTTCCACCGCTACTCTGATATTTATGTTTGAATTGCTGCGGTTGGTTCTGGTTTGAAGGACATTTGATGTTGCTCGCTGCGACTGCTCACTGGTGGTCTCCCTCGGGCTTGAGCTGCATGGTGGCTGAAGTTTGCACCGGGCTAGCGTGATCCGGGCCAGCGTCATCGGCGTCCGGCATGATGTTGGGATGTTCCGCTTCTCGGCTGCGCCACTGTTCCATCTTGCATTGCAGCCCTGGAGCGGCTTGGACTTCTGCGCCAACCCCGGTGTGTCCACAGAAGTGCCCGGAAAAATGTTCTGCCTCCTGCATTGTGCTGCGGTGATCCCCATCGTCATGAAGACCCATCATCTGGTCTTCAGCCGTCATGCATCGACGACATAATCAGGACACTGCCGCTGGGAGAAATTTAAAACATGGAGTGGACCACAGTGTGCTGCTGAGCTAACAGAGACTTCCACCATCAGATCTTTTTTCTGTTCACCATCAGCTCTGTTTCTGTTCACCATCAGCTCTGTTTCTGTTCTGTTTTCTGTGTTGGTTGTTTGTAGTATTCTATATTTTTACATGTTATTCATTTTTTTGTTATTTTTTTCCCTTTGTTGCACTTTGAGATTCTTCGGAATGAAAAGTGCATTATAAATAAAATCTATTATTATTATTATTATTATTATTATTATTATTATTATTATTATTATTATTATTATTATTATTATTATTATTATTAATGCAGCATTCTATATGTATATGGATGTGTTTGGGTTGTTTTAAATGTTTTTAAAAATATCATATAGTTGTTTGTGGTGGGGTAAATTAAACGTGATATGTGGTGACGTCACAATCGCGTTGCATTGTGGTATATGATGCTGCCTGAAGTGTACATATGAAGTAGACTCGCTCACTCGGTCAAAATCGAGGGAGCAAGGGTCTCTCCATATAAACTTCCCTTGTCCACTTCACGAAGTGGAACGCACTTTAAAATGGCGGCGGGGATTCCCCCAAGGGGAAGTGCTTAGGGAAGTTTGCAAGTGTGAGTCTTAAAGTGGAGTGAAACGCAGCACTGGAGACTTGGAGGGAGCATAACAGGGAAGCTTAAGGAGGGAGGCCTGCAGGCTAGGAGTGGAACAGCAGCCCAGATATTGGATCTTTACACCCAGTTCATGAGTTCAGGTCTCTCAACTGAGGTTGTGAAGACCATTCTACAGTCTACAAACTGGTTTGCTGCTGGAAAATGTGTTAGTGAGGCCATCAGGTGGTTCTGTGGAGATTTTGCCAAAAAAAAAAAAAAAAAAAAAAACATATTAGAATTTACAAGTGTTCCGGGGCCTGGGAACTGGTGTTTCAAAAAGCCATTATCAACTCTGTGAAAACAACATGCACATGTGTATCATGTGTTTAGTCTATACTATAAGCGTGCACGTTTGGTGCGATTCTGCTCTGTAAAAGAATGCATCTGTGCACAGGCTTGCACAGTCTGCTCCATCCCAGAGACACAACAGCACACAGTGGATGGTGGATCATATGCGTGAGTCGACGCAGACCACAAAATGCATCAGATGCACCCAATTGAAACATCTGGCATTGTGGCAGACATGGTCACTTTAAACTGATATATATTGAAAAGCACCATTCATTCTTTAGAATTAACAGTGTATAACAATACTATCGCTAATGGCTGGCCTGACATGAATAATACAGCAATTTTAGTCATTTTCGCAGATTGGTGTGAATATGGATCATTTTGAAAATGTTGCCAGCTATAAAAAAAACAAGCAAACAAAAAAATGTTATTGTGTAAAAATACCATTAAAGACATTACTTTAATGTAATTGGGGAATATTTACAGGAAAAAAAAAATGTTCAGTGGATTTACTGTAGACAAAGATCCATTTCGCGTAACCTGAATAAAAAATACTTTGAAAAAGTTGACAGCACAATTGATAACATTGGGGGTGATTTATTTCTGTCACAAAATGCCATTGCTCGCTGCCATTATTTCACTGTTATGAAGCAACCCTGTTTTGGTTGGTCTCGACATGTTAGACTGGGTTATTTTTTATGTAAAGGTGCCACTTGTTTAATCTTGGCATTGCTGAAAAATGCTAAACACTAACATTAGCATTAGCTCTGTGGAAAGAGTGGCACTGGCTCCGCTGTAAATATGACAGCCACATGCTGCTTTGAAGTGTCATAATAAGGTTTTTTGCAAGAAAGCACTTTCTTATTGCTTTTAACCCTGCAGCACTGTAACACATGGGCATCCAGCACCAAACCCATATAAACAGCGCCAGTGTGAAAGGAGACAGTGAAACTCTCTGAGAGTTTGTCAACCACTCAAGATCAGACAGGATCGGGTATAAATTAGCAATGATGACAGCGCTCTGGCAACTACTGCAGCAGCAGCGCTAGTGGGGTGAAAAACAGCTCTGGCTTACGTCCCAATCATCCCACTTGCAAGAATATATAGTCTGGATTGACCTCTTTCCACCTGAAATTATCGATCCAGTTTTTAGTATCACCCTCGGGTCACAGTGACAGGTAGGTAGCCACCTGAGGCGATGTGATGCATGTGTGTGTGCGTGTGTGCAGTGTTTGAAATCAGTCATAGTGAAGAAATGGCTGTCCGAGTCTTAACTGAAGGTCGTAAGAGGTAAACGGTGAGTGACACAAACTATCTCTGCGTCAAACGAACTCAAATCATAGCAAAAGTGCCATGTGTTTTTGCATCAGACTATTTTCTCGATAGTTATTGTGAAGAACTACTGTATCTACAGATAGTTTAAGGGGAAAAAAATGTCCTTATTTCTCACATTTTTGAGTCTTATTACTTCGTATCTCACACTTTCTTCAGTACATTGCACCAAACATCCTCTCTTCCACCTCTCTATTTTCTCTTTCATTCCCTTTCTTTTTTACCGGTGTTTTGAGTGTACTTTGATTTTCTAAATGCCAAGCTTTCCATCAACTTGCTAGATTGCTGGCTTTGACCCTCCAGCCATTCCTTAAATCAGAACCCAGCAACTGGTTATAATGTTACTTATTTTGCAATGGGTGGTGGTTAAAGCAGAGGCGAAAGCAGGATCCAAATGTATCTGTATTTTATTCAAAAAACTCAAAACTTACAGATACAAAATCACAGAGAACAGGAAGAAGGCACTGTAATGGAACAAGCAACAAAATGCAACAAAATATTAAACTAAGTACTGACCAATAACTAAGAAACACACAGGGCTTAAATACAAACCTGATTCCAGTGACACTGTAGAAATTGTGAATAAAAACAAAATGCAATGATTTGAGAGTTTCAAATTTCAATATTTTATTCAGAATACAACATAGATGACATTGCAAAAGTTTAAACTGAGAAAATGTATTATTTTAAGGGAAAAATAAGTTGATTTTCATGGCATCAACCCATCTCACAAAAGTCTGAACAAGACCATGTTTACCAATGTGTGGCATCTCCTCTTCTTTTTATAACAGTCTGCAAACATCTGGGGACAGATGAGCCAAGTTGCTCAAGTTTAGGAAAAGGAATGTTGTCCCATTCTTGCCTAATACAGTCTTCTAGTTGCTCAACTGTCTTAGGTCTTCTTTGTCACATCTTCCTCTTTATGATGAGCCAAATGTTTTCTGTGGGTGAAAGATCTGGACTGCAGGCTGACCATTTTAGTATCTGGATCATTCTTTTACGGAGCAATGATGTTGTAATTGATGCAGTATGTGGTCTGGCATTGTCATGATGGAAAATGCAAGGTCTTCCCTGAAAGAGACGATGTCTGGATGGGAGCATATGTTGTTCTAGAACTTTGAAAAACTTTCAGCATTGATTCTGCTTTTCCAGATGTGTTAGCTTCCCATACCACACGAACTGAGCACTGATAATAACTTGGGTTGTCCTTGTCCTCTTTATTCCAGATGACAATGTCACCCATTTTTCCAAAAAGAACTTCAAATTTCTATTCGTCTGACCACAGAACAGTTTTAAACTTTTTTTTCAAGTCTTGGCCCAGAGAAAATAACAGCGTTTCTGGATCATGTTTAAATATGACTTCTTTTTTGACCTATAGAGTTTTACAACAGCGAATGCCCCAGTGGATTGTGATCCTGAGCCCATGTTGTGATTTCCATTACAGTAGCATTCCTGTATGTGATGCAATGCCATCTAAAGGGCCTGAAGATCACGGGCATCCAGTATGGTTTTCCGACCTTGAACATTACACACAGAGATTGTTCGAGATTCTCTGAATCTTTGGATGATATTATGCACTGTATATGATGATAACTTCAAACTCTTTGCAGTTTTTCTCTGAGAAATTTCTTTCTGATATTGCTCCAAGAGCATTTACCCACATGCAACCATCAGCTTGAGTGATATACAGATGATTTAAGATACTTTAGTAATGTCTTTAAGTGGAACAGCGGTAATGTGTACACGTGCAGTGAATCCTGGGACGTCTACTGTAGCCTGGCTATGAGGATGAATGTCTTCAGCATTGAAGTCCATAACAGCTATGACTTGAAGTCTTGGTAATCTGAAAAAAGAAGACGACAGCCAAAATGTGGACAGTAATATGCTGATACTTATAGTGGGGAGGGAGAGAGGGTTGCAAGCAGATTAAGCATACTTCCCAAGCAGTAATTGCACACACACACACACACACACACACACACACACACACACACACACACACAATATTTATATGATATCTTCAATACTTTACATTTAAAAATAAACTGTAACACTTTATTTTACATCGTCCTTGTTACATATGTTACATCAACCCGATCACACATAAATGCGTATAAATAGTACGAGTGTGCAATGTCGTGGAATGTATACGCCAAAACTCATTTTGGCGTGCATATGATACACTGTTTTTCGCGTGCATATGATACGCTGTTTTTCGCTTGCATATGATACGCACTTTATGACATATATGACACGCGCTTGGGTAGGTTTAGGGTAGTGGGGCGTATATATGACACGTGCTTGGGTAGGTTTAGTGTGGTGGGGTGGGGGGTTCGTATGTATAATACGCCATAAAATGCGTATCATATGCACGCGAAAAACAGCGTGCCATAGACACGGCAAAATGAGTTTTGGCGTATACATTCCACGACATTGCACACTCGTACTATTTATACGCATTTTTGTGAGAATACCCTGGTTACATGTACTTACCATAGTAATAAATACCTAGCAACGTGGGGGAGAGGACGCTGGTGTTGTCTGTTCGCCGCTTCTCCACCCAAAAATCATGTTAACTGTACTGTTAGATTTAGATTTTATTTTATTTTATTATGACTGTGACTAGTCAAACAATCAGAGCTACTTTTGGGACCTTTGCTCATTGCCGGCAGATACTGAGAGGACGTTGTTTGCCGTTCGCCGTCTTTCACAGTTTCTCTAATGTTTTTCGTTGAACTGTTGCGGTTGCTTCTTGTTTGGAGGATATTTGATGTTGCTTGCTGTGGCTGCTCTCTCTTCTGGGTGTCGCCTGCTCACTGGTGGTCTCCCTCGGGCTTGAACTGCATGTTTGCTGAGGTTGCCGGTTTATTGGTGGTGTTTGCACCGGGCTAGCACCATTAGGTCCGGCATGATGTTGAGATTTTCTGCTTCCTGGCTGCTAGGTCTCAGCTGCGTCGCTGTTCCGTCTTGCATTGCAGCCTTGGAGCTGCTTGGACTTCTGCGCCGACCCCAGTGTGTCTACAGAAGTGCTTGGAAAATGTTGTTTGCCTTCTTCATGGTGCTGCAGCGATCCTCATTATCTGGTCTTCGTGCCTTGGTGAGATCATCAGGAAAGTGCCAAATTGGGAATATGTAGCAATAGAGCCTCTAGCGCTGGGAGAAATGTAAAACATGGAGTGGAGTGCAGTGTACTGTGGAGCTTACAGAGACTTCCACCATCAGCTCTGTTTTCTATTCAGAAAAAC
This sequence comes from Pseudorasbora parva, assembly GCF_024679245.1. NCBI lineage: Eukaryota > Metazoa > Chordata > Actinopteri > Cypriniformes > Gobionidae > Pseudorasbora > Pseudorasbora parva. The sequence goes on along the minus strand of NC_090176.1, from coordinate 19,823,350 downwards.
TTTTAACTGTTATGTGTCTGTTATGTTATGATTGTTTGTATTATTCTATATTTTTACTTTTTCTTAATTTTTTTTAAAATTATTTTTCCCTTTTCCATTGTTGCACTTTGAAATTCCTCGGAATTAAAAGTGCTTTATAAATAAAATCTATTTTTATCATCATTATTATTATTATTATTATTATTATTATTATTATTATTTATTATTATTAAGAACTGCATGCAACTAGCCCTCAACCAAATCATAATACCCCAATCCTATTGTAAGTACATTGTTGTTAATTAATATTACTCAGTACTCATCAGTGATTTTATTGCCGTCCATTTCCTACCACCCCCGTAAAAATCCCCTGCCAAGTTACCTACTGCTTTTGACAAACCAAGGTCGTGTGGTGATGTAATAGCTGTCCAAATCCACATCTCTGAGTTTTCAAGAATATATCACTTCCAAATTCACTTTTTATAATCATTTTTGACCACTGCAGAGCACCATACGCTTGCACTTTGCTGTTATTTGGATGCATTTCTAGACTTTTATTTCCTTAAAATGCTGGCGAGTATTTACAAGAGCAATCGGGCAAGGAAATAAAAGTCTAGAAATGCATCCAAAAAACAGCAAAGTTCAACCGTATGGTGCTCTGCAGTGGTCAAAAAGGATTGTCACCGCTCAAACTAATTAAAATAAAAGCAGGTAAACATTTGAATTGGTCAATTGGAATTTATAGCAGCATTTATTATCATACCAAGCATATGACATTTTATTTACAGCATACAATCATGTTACGGACCACGTGAGCGGCGCATTCACAAAACTCTCCTCTCCACAGTGGCGTGAATAAATCACAATCCGAATGCACAAGTTTTAGGTTTTATCATATGGTTTTATAACTGAGGTGGCCTGCTCAAGTGCACATTTATTTTGACGGATTTGTGTGAAACAGGCGAAGGGCATATGTCACGACCAAACGTTAGCGATTGGTTATGGCAGATTTAGAGTAGCTCAGGACAGATCCAATAGTTTTAAACTTCAACAGAGTGCCTGCCTTCACGGAAATAAACCCTTGTCAATGGAGAGTGGCCCGACTCTATAATGTACAAATGTAATGTACGAAAGTCTGGTAAGACCAGATTGATTTACATTGTTCTTTATATGTAAATATATAAAACTGAGTATTCAAGAGAGACCCAGCTTGCAACAATGCAAGTGAATCAATGGTTTAAGCATCAATATATCTCAAAAAAGGACAAATGAAAAACAGCAAAAAAGAAGTAACCTGACAAGCCAGACCCACATCAAGATGTTTGGTCTGGAAACTCACCATAGACAGGACTCAATCCGAGGGGCGGGATAAACGGTTGTCTTTCAAATTCCCTCTGCACGCGATAGGATAGCGCTACACCAACCACAGCAAAGAAGGTGAAGCAGAGCTTGTTGACAGATTAAACATTCGCCTTATCCAGTCGGCAAAACTCAGAACACATCTTACCTTCTTAAGAATGACTTCAGTGACGTTCTTTGTTCTTTTCTCAGAGAAAAGCTTAACTCCAAGTCTTCCAGAGTCGCAGTCAAAGCCAATTTGAAAGACCACCGTTCGCCAGTTTCTGTGTTTACTAGTAACACGCAAGCGCAACTCGGCCGTCATTATGTTAAGCCCCGTCCACCGACTCTATACACACTGTAAAAAGTAATTCAGGGTGTTGTCTGTAGGAATTTATTTTAAAAAGTATATTTATTCCAATAAATTGATTTTCTTTTCTTTTTGAATTAATTTAAGTTTTACATAAGTAAAAAGTGTGAATGTTTTTGCAACTTATTATTACCTATCAAAAAAATGATTTCCCTGACCTTCACAATAAATTGTTTCTACAAAACTCTATTTAAGTGTTTATATCTGAAGTAAAACGTCACGACACGCCCACATGCTGCAGCAGAACAACGAACGAGATCGTTGCGCGTTGTCACCTGGCTGTACCGGACCAGTTTCGGGTTTCTGTGGAGTTTTTGAGGATCTTACAACGTACAACCGATGTAAGTATAGCTATTTACATTGCAAGTTAGGTTTTAGCCGAATGAGCACGCATTTTTTAACTAAAATGTAAAAGCGTCGCCTGTTTCAGACAGCATTAAGTTTGTCAGTTTTGCTGGCGCCGCATGAGGCCTACCGAAGGTCGTGAAATTAACAATAAAAGTTACGTTAACTGTTAGGTTTGTAGTTACTGTTATCCCCGCATGGCTGAAAAATATGAGGACATGACATAATATATTCCTGGTGTCTCTCTGCAACGTGGTATCATGAAAATTCGTAAATGTGTTGTTGTGTTGCAAAGCAGCTGTTTATGGACCTAACGTTAGTCCGCTTCAACATTGTTTAATCAGTTTTTAAATGCTTTAACTTAATCTGTTGATATATTTGTCTGAAATATTTTGAAACCATTTGATCTAGTAAAAAGATTATATATTTATTTTGCGTTGCATTAACATCAATGATCCTGATATTTTCCTAAATAAACTTTTGTTTCATCTGTGTTGCTTCTTTAGAAGACCATCAAATCTATTGGGAGGAAAAGTTCATGGAGTAGGTAAGCTTTTTAGTAGGTTGAATTGAGATAAATGTTTCAGAGGTTTATTGTTATCTGTCATTTAAAGGAATTAAGGTAACCAAAAGTCAGTTATTGAGTGTCAGGAAAAAAGGAACGGAAAAAAAAGTATCATCCCTTTCTGATTTTTGGATTGCATTAAAATGAAAGGTTGTCAATTCTTGTGTTCCAAATAACAGTTAAACAATTGATGTATTACAGGTAAATGAAGAATTCCGAAGGTGTGCTGCAGTTCCACTAGAATCAGTGTTTATGTCCCAGCTGGACAAGTACTCCAAAACTTCTCGACCTGTTTAGTGCGAAGGGTGGAGCGGTTGGTCAACGCATCAATAACTTGTTAATGGAACTGATACAGGTGAGGCGAAAGTGGTAACAATGTTGCAGGGGCATATTCATACAATACGTACTTTATTCTCTTGTCTTGCCTATAGATGAATATTGCAAAAAACATTTTTGTTTACAGCTGCTAATTAATTTTAAATATAAAAGAAAGAAATATGCCGGTAAGCTCTGTTAAATAGGTAGTACAGACCCACACTGATAATTGCATTGTAGTCATATTGCCTGCAAGATTCAGTTTTTCATTATTCATTTGCCAACTATAGGATCCAAGTACCTCTGTGGTGAATGAGAGACTCTGAGATGTGAAAACATGGGAGAGAGTGGGCAAGAGCTCATCTCTGACTACTATGTAAGTATTGTTTAAAAAGCATAGTTTTAATTTTTTTGGGGGGGAAGCATTTATTCCTCAGATATCAATCTTATGTCTGTCTGAGTTTAATACGGAGCTGGAGTTGAGGATTGGTTAGCTTGTCTAAGAACAAATACTATAATTGGGTGGAAATGGCTTGTCTGATGGCTCAGTCAAAAGTTCAAAAACGCACCTACAAACAACCAAATGTCTGCACAGGAACCAGTTATCAAAATTAATCTTTTGGTCTTCCAGTGGCTAGTAAACTTGATTTAAAATATACTGTCATATTTTTCAACTGCAGCTTCACAGAAGTAAAATCATTGTTTACATGAATGCAGGAGTCATTATTTATCTGCTGATATAACTGTAAGAGTGGCATTTTCAGATACCTTTACTTAACCACACCTATGTGTTACCAGCTGAACCCCTCTCCCCTTTAAGGATTTAGGCCTTGGAGGTGACTTGTGTATGTGATTTAGTCTCGCAGGTTTGTTGTGTCAAGTGAGACTGTACTGAAAGTTGTACTATGAAGCCAGTTCAACAGGCCAGGCTTACTGTGCAGGAGCTGGCTCGTCCAAACTTAAAACCTTTTGTGAACTTTTAATGTGTGATTTTATTGAAGGCTTTTGAAGATTGTTCTCTGTTGCCATTTATTGTTCTGTTTATGTCTCATACAGGGAAAAACAGAGAGCAGTGTGCACAAGGACTTGCGCAATATGCAGATATATGTCTGTCGTGAACCAGATGCAGTGGGCATCATCGTTGAGGGAATCCTAGGGCATGTTGCCTGCTTCTGGGTATGACATATGCTCTGAACCTGCAGTATCCACCACAACTCTGCAAAACATCTGAGATGTTCCAAAGACTTTTTGTGGGACTTGACACACTGCGCCCAAAACCTTCCTCTTGATTCATTACATTAAAAAACAAACTTCTGATTTAGTTGGTCAAATGCCAGCCTCACACTCATAAATGGCAATCTTGTGTTTTTCAGAAGATTGTTCTGAATGTTTAATTGTTAATTGGCTAGTAGAATATGGCACAGATTGTACTTAAAATGTGTTCTTGTATTAATTTATTATGTTTTAATAAATATGAAAAGGTAATGTACTGTACATTTTATGTATCGCTCAGGTGAAGAGTCACTGTATTTTAATGTCAGTGTTAAGAGTACACAGATTGAACTTTGAAGGTGTTCAATGCTGCACTTAAAGATGAGGTCAGAAGTTTCTGTAATTTTTTATGTTACAAATGTTTACATTACCATTATTGTTACATTAAAATTGATTACAGAAAATGTACCCAATTGTTTATGACAGCTGTTATAGAGCAATAAACGTTGGAAACGAATACATCGCTTTCCTTATTTATTAAAGTTATGGCAATGGTAACTAATTATTTAAAGTGGATTAAGAAATAATTTGTCTAAATTAATAATAATAATAATAAATTAATTAATTTGAGTAAATTAATTAATTAAAATAAAAACAATTTTTATTTTAAATTTTACTTATTTTAACTAAGTATGATTTGGTAAATTAATTAATTAAAATAAAAACAATTTTTATTTTAAATTTTACTTATTTTAACTAAGTATGATTTGGTCGATATGCTGCTCATTAACACAATGGTTAAACTCAAATGTTTTACTTTATCTTGTAGACTCTACTTAATTTTTTAGCATACAGTAAAATAGATAATACTGATTTTTACCAACTCAAAAAACCAAGAAGTTCACTAAACTTACAAAAAGTAGTTGGAAAATGTTGCCTTAATTTTTTTGAGTTTTATTTAAGTAACAGTTTTTACAGTGCACGATGTGATTGGCCCGACCAGAGTTTGGCTTTTACAGCTCAGAAGTGTATTGAGAGTTTCTAGACCACACTCTAGATTTCTAGGCTAAGAAAGAAGTGCTTTGCCTGTACAAACACTGGGACACACACTGTTTGATTTTAGAAGGGTTATAGTCAGGTGAATAAAAATGTATCAGCTTTATGTTATCAATCGTTCCTTAAGTCTGTGGAAACACTTGGCCGGTTCGCAACATGCGAACCATTCCTGTGGAAAAGAGGTATACTTATATAACTCAATTGAGTCTTCTGGTGTATGAATCAGTTTTCTTCTTGATCAATAAAGGGAGTGCTGGTACTGTTAATAATTACTACTTACCTATTTGGATAATTAATTATGTTCATTCATCCACACATTAATTCAATCCAAACTTGCACTGACTGTCCATAATTCAGCTCTCTTTGCTCACCCTGAGCTAACATCTCCCCTCTCGCTGTTTTCTTATCTTACCCACAATGCTTTGCAAAACAATCTAGTCTCATTTTCACCTATTATTGATACTCTCACTCCCGCTTTACTCATCTCCTCTAAATAACTTTCTCGCATCACTCTTCCTGTTCGCCTGACAGAATACCATTTTCTTTTTGATGTTCCCAGATTTTTCTGTAGAAGTTATATTTTCACTTTTTTTCTCCAAGCTTTACTTTGTCTATGTACTTTGTACATATTCTAAGTATTTACATAGTACCCAAAGCACAGGAAAAAGGAAAAGAGGGAGTGAGGCACATTATGTTCTCAGAGAGAGGGGGATAAGTTGTGTCCTGTCCCACTGTCATTTGTGTTCAACTGCAACAATGGCTGTACACACACACTAAATCGCAAAACCGATGCCTATGAGGTGAAGGGTGAACCAACTCCAGGATAAGATGTGCTTCCATTTTAAAAACGAATTTAAATAGAATGTCATACAATAGTTTCAAATTATGTGTCACCTAGCAACAACCTACACATCCCAGCATAAACATTCCTGATAATTTTTTTTTTTTTATTGAAGCAGCTATGTTCACAATCCACTTATTGACCAGTGTAAAAATTGAATATTGTGTTGCATTTTACATAGTTTTGAATTTGAATTTTTAAATGTTTTAAATGTTGAATATAGAACATTTGAAATTGAACACATCTGAAATGTTTTTATGTCGAAATTGTATAGACATGTATTTTCAAACAGCAGATATTTTATTCTGAATTAAAGAGTTACTTCAGCGATTAGCATATGGCTTTGTATCAGTAGAAACCCTGGAGTATATTCAAATAATTGTGCTTTGCCCCCTCATATCCCCTGAGACAAGAGATTTATTGCATTTTATTTCTGGAAAAATTCCTCCTATGATGCAAATTGACGATATTTGCATCATAGGAGTAATGTTTGGCCAAAGGCTAAAGACTACAGCCAGCAGAGGGAGCCATTTCCGCATGTTTTGAACCCGCGTATGGGGGATGGGAGATCACACTCAGAGCTCAGCTCGCAGCTACAGGCACTCATTTAAACGGAGCTATGGTGAGCAATGTAAGTCTTTTAACATCTCAAATTAATTTCTATGAAAGTTAAGCTTGCAAAGGCATGAAGTGAAACGCGCTAGACTGAACTGGTGTTGTGAATGTATGCCGCGAGTGTAGTAGCGATTACCTCAGCTCTCATCACGAGAGCTCATCAGCTCATTTATCTCACTCATGCAGTTAGAGCTCAGTGCTGTGATACTCGCGCGGTTATATTGAACAGACACATTTAGATTTTAATTGTAGTGTCTTCTCCAACTCAGTCACAGTAATCCAGTAGTTGTGGCTTTGGGAATGGCCTCACAGGGCAGTGAAGCATTCTGGGAATTGTTGTCTTTCATCCCCATGAGACAAATATACATTGTCTGTCTTTTCTCAGTCTAGAAGGCACCAAATTCAAAAATAATTTCACATTTCTACAACATTGATGACCCAGTTTAAATACAGATGAATCTTCCAAGCGCTGAAGAACCCTTTAATAGACTAGAAATAATTAGTTTTCGAAAATACAGATTCAAGATTTCAGATGAAGAAGAAATTCAGAACATCATATTCAATATTCTAAAATTCAAACCGCAGAAATTCCGATCTTACAGAAAGTGGCCCAGAGGTCATCTTCAGGGAAGAGTAAAGGATGTCAGAAAAGTCTAACGGAGCACCATCTGATCATTTCATTTCCCATTTGTAATGGAATAAAGAGAAGATCAAACTGCCCTTTTCTCGAGCTGTCTTAAATAACTGGGAGAATAAGAGGGGTTTTTAGCGTTAAGAAATGTAATAACTTGCATTTATACTTAAGTTTAAAAGTAGGTGTAAATTTCATGAATTCTCAGCACTTAAGACTAAAATAGCACTTTGAGAAGCTTGATAAATACGGACCCTGATATTGTTTTGAAATTATTTTATTTACTTGAAATACAGGCAAGACATATTTTTGCGTTCCTAAAAATAGGCATATATTTTTACATTCACACGTGACTGTTTTAAACCTGTGTTAGACCCGTGTTTCCCCCTTGTCCAATCTGACCTGCACCCGTATCCGACACAGTTGGATGTTTTTCACGCGTTTCAGCAAAATTTGGGTTCCCGAACCCGTGCAGGACTTTGGTGCAGCCGTACTGTAAGGTCCCTCCTTTAGCCCAAGGACGGAATCTAACTGCCTGGTTGTAGGACTTCTGTGTGTAAGACTTAATTTATTCATATCAAATTTTAGATCGGACTCCATTAATAATTTTGATCTGATTCCAATTCTATGTGACTTCGTTAAATTTGTTACATTTGTAACTTAACAGCTGATAATTTTAGTTTAATTTTAATTTAGATCTTTGATTTCTCTTAGTAACTCTTATCCTCAATATTCGTTCCTCCATGGGACCAGGAGTCGCTCCGAGGATAATGCTCGCAAAATGTATTAATTCATTACATTACCTCGCGGACACAAATTAGCCAGTTCTGTTATTATGGAGGATTGCAGAGTGAATTATTGTCAATTTAAGTGAGTCACACATGCTTACTTATAACAAAAAGTATAATTGGAACAATAATCACGGGAACTGCAACGTATTAATAACAGCGACAGGCAGAAATCAGATTGCCCCTCATGCTTAGAGCTATGCTCCAGTTCATGGGGTCCTCCGTATGAATCTGTCCTGACAGAAAGTTTTGCGGAAACTCCTACAGACTCATGCGATACTACTAGAATCAATGATTTTGGACTGATACAAGAGGAATCAAGATTGACATTTATTTGGGCCAGACAGAACTTAAATAACATCATTAAAGAGGAATCCATGGTACATAACCGTCAACATAAAAATATACAAAGTAATATGAAAATAGTTTCTAAGAGTCATGATATCTGGCACAATACATACCATGTGTGTGAGTGCCACTAGGAGGTCTCTCAAGTGGTTAGGAGTTGCCAGTAGCGGCTTGTGATGGCACTGAGGAGACAGAGACGTGCGCAAATCTTTCAAGAGAGGGAGAATGTGTTCAAAATGTTTGACGACAAGCAGTTAATCAAATTTGGAAAGAGCAGGCATCTTTTTTTTTGCGCTGGTTAATGTTGAGTTTTATAATAAATAAATAAAACGCTGTTCGACTAATTCGGCAAGCAGTAGCGATCGCCTCTTCCTCTCGCCAGTTTGGTTTTCTTTTGGAATCCATGGTGGCTGATTATATATAAAAAATAGGCTATATATAGGCAGGTCAGTTATCAGCACACCAGTTTAAAAATAGTAATTAAGACATGGACGAAAACATGTTTATCTTTCATTTCAAATGTGTATATTATAATGTATTCTCTTGAAAATTCTTTATTGTCAAATGTGTTGGATGTAAACTCCTCTTAGGAACTTCACCATTCAATGTGAATTTATCTGAGAATTTTCTTAAATAAGGACATCTATTCAGTGATTGGTCCATCCCTATGACATCATCCAAAATCCCTTTTGTGGCACAGTCCCACACTTTACTTAAATTATGATTGGGATGCTTGACAACTAACTTTTAAGCTCAGAAGAGCTGCACGATGTGTGCAGCTTGTAGCACATGGTGAAATCAGTACATTGGCACTCTGTGGCTTTTTTATGTTGTCTACATGGGCAGCTGGCTAATTGTAACCTCATAAGTGGACAATTTTGAACACTACAGCATCTCATGACATAAAAAAAAAAAACAAAAAAAAACAATGAACCACTTCTACAGCACATGGGAAGCTCAGTTCCCAAATGCAGTTTGGGGATTTTCAGAGGAATTTGACATTAGCATATTGCTAAGATAATAGTAATGCTCTATAAGCACATACCACACTGATATTGGGTAAAATGTCAATTAATAGTACATGCAAGGCCAGGTTAATTGCCACATGGGCTCAGTCTCACTATACACACTGGCACATTGACAAAAGGAGCAACACTAATTAATGGAGTGTGACATTAGCACTAAATACACACTCCACTAAATATACACTCTAAGAAAAGTCCATAATAATAGGGACCAATGTACTGTTGTCACAGCTGTGGCTGGAGTAAAGTGCATAACAAAGGAACAAGGAACAAAGCAGTATTTAATAAATATTTCTGTTTTCCAGGATATTGAGGATATAGAAATGTAGGAGGCTGGTATGAGTGATTTTATGCCATGATTATATTCCATGCAGTCATCTTCACCAGTTTCAAAACATGTCTTCGTTATTCTAGTGTTATTCTGCTCATCCGGCACTTTGTAACAACACAACCTTGTTTCAGAAGTGTCTTTCAGTATGTTTCCTATAGCAACGTCTGACATTTATGTTTAATGTGGCATGAAAAAGTCACATAAACCAAGCAAAATCTGATCAGAGCAACTGAAATGGATTTCCAGATATGCAGTTTTGAATAGGATTTTAAACTAAATATGAATGTAGCTTGAAACGGCTTTTTTGCCTTTCGTACTTGCTAAATCTGATGGGATTTCAGTCGGATATTCACAAATATTGGGTTTGGACTGACAGTCTGAATGTAGCCTTGGTCTATGATGCCAGGGGGTGACTAAGATGGGAAGTGGAGAGACCGATGGAAGTAGAGTTTTATGCACAGACAGAGAGCCAGTGAGACTGGACTACACTGAAAGTCTTGGAGGCCAAGACAGCCACAAGTGCAAGCATCTGAGGTGATACTGAGGACAGAGGTTGAGCCTGAGGGAAGGCAGAGCCAGACTGAGCCAAATGGGTGGAGAGACTGAGTGAAAGACCTAAGAAAAACTCAGGGCTTAAATACATGGGGAGTAATAAGCGTGAGACGGGAAAAAAAGTGTTGTTCAACTTTTCAACAGCCAAGGAGACTGAGTGCAACAGACAGTTTGGAAGTCATGGTGTACATTACATCTGAGCAAGGTGAAGCCAGATGGATGAGGGATCCCGGTTGAGCCGTAAGGATGACAGTCTCTTGTGGAGCTGAGGGAGGAAGGAGCCAAGGTGTATCCTTGACAGGCCGAGATGGAATGGCAGGATCAGCGGATGGAGGTGGGGATTGTCTTTACTGGGTGGAACTGGGGATCAGAAGACCCAAGGTAAATCCCCACAGTAGATAGTGTCAGAGGAGGAGCAGAGGGGCAGAAGGGCATTAGCGGAGGTGGGGCTGAGGAACTGGCAGTCATTGGAGAGGGAGGCTGGGTGGTAACTCAGGAGACACAGGAGACTTTGAGCTGTGTGGAACCATCAGGGATGGGAGAATTAGGGAAATAACCTCCTCCAGTTCCTCTAAATAATATTCAGAGACTAGGCACAACCGATCCACAGTGGCAGGGGTATGGGTGAGCCGAAGTTCAGCCTAACCCACTCCACCAACTCACCGAAAGATCATAGAAGTAATAATAAACAACCTCATAAATTCTGATGTCAATGGACAAAGACCTAAGAAAAACTCAGGGCTTAAGTACATGGGGAGTAATTAGCATGAAACAGAAAAAAAGGGGGTATGATTATTTACCAGCCAACTGGAACAGATCTAACAGAGTGAAAACAAAATTCAAACAGAACATTTATGAAAAATGTTGCTTTGCATTGTGTTATGTTATAGGATGAAAGGAAATGCCCATAAACATAATCTTAAAAACTTAAAATAGTGCCTGCCAGAAAATTACCAATACCTTTTTTGTTTTCCAGTACAGGTATCCTAAATGTGTTTTAAGATTGGAAATGTTCTTTCTTGTTCCTTGAGGTACGCAATGTAATATGTTTTGACCTTTCAATGTTTAAACAAAACAAAAAATATATCTATACTTACTGCACTGAAATATATCTGATATTAGGATAATAACATCCTTTACTTTAAAATGCTGCCCAAACAGATCACTTAGGCTTTGAAACAGGTTTCTTTTACCGTATGATAATTCATTTAATTTGCAGAATAACTGTGTGTGTGTGTGTGTGTGTGTGTGTGTGTGTGTGTGTGTGTGTGTGTGTGTGTGTGTGTGTGTGTGTGTGTGTGTGTGTGTGTGTGTGGTTTATGAGCAATCCATTTTAATAAATACGAGCTGCTGGCTTTGTTTGGGTTGTGAGTACTCTAACATACACTCTTCAGTTTTAGTGGTTAAGGTTAAAAGCACCTACACAGTGAGCGGTTGACACTTGTGTCATTTGACCAGAGCGGGGAACTACTGCATGTCACGTTGTCCCCATATTACACACACACACACAGTAAGTACATAGCTCTGTTTCAATGTTTAGCTCTTTCCATAAATAACTGTCCTCCCGTATTTGAAATATGTTTACAGTCATATTGATGACCAACCCTGCAGCTCCAACCTGCATGATGCTGATGGCATTCATATTAATTGGAAAATAAGCAGCTATGTTCATTGTGAGTTTTGACAGTAGCAGGCTACATTTTTTTACAGTGAGAGGGGATAATGGGCTGGTTAGGAATGAATAGGAAAAGTGTTGGTCACTCTGAAGACTGCAGAATGAACAGATCCTGCCGCTTTTTGGACAAGAGATCATCTGGTCTCTTTCCAGCTGTGACACAGATACCTTACATGGACTCCCACACACTTTTTCATACTTGTCAATACATTTTAATCCATTTAAGAATCCAAATCAATTTTAGGATCCAAACACAGTCTTCCTTGCCAAGCAGGACTTGAGTACAATCCCAGTTCTTCAAAGGAAGGGGGTGGGGGGGGGGGCAGCATAGGTTACTCCGAATAAATTAATCTTCAGTTTTTAAGTTGACTGTGAAATTTTAGTAGTAAGCTAGTAATGCTGTATGTTCTATGCATACTTTGTGTAACATGGAATCAATTTATTCTGTTAAAGGTTCACGAAAGTAGTATTACACAAAATGTTCATGGATCAATGTAAATGCAGGAGGAGGAATTCTCTGTGACTTATGATGATTAATTAGTGATGTCGGTTACAGAGATAAAGCAAGTAGTATTTAACTGGCTGGTTATGTGATCCCAACATGTCTGCCCGCATGAGGGCTGGCTCCATATCACACACACTTAGATTTCACACCTTTTGTTTTGTTTATAGATTATAAAACTTTGTTTACATTCTGAATACTATTGCAATCATTGCAAATAAAGCAGCAGTCTTCATTTCAGTTTTATGGTGGTCTGAATTGCTGGACTAGACCACAGAAAAACAGGTGCTTAATAATATATATCCATATCATTAAAACATAATTACTGAATATGCCTCCATCAGTTAATCTGACAGTGATGAAACATGTTCATATTAAGAACTAACGGAGCTCCGTGAGGGCTATTATGATATCCATTAGCTTTTTTATTTAACAACCTCTATTTTGCACTCTTAAAAAATTCTCATCTTACGCCCAGTATCTTTTCCATCCTCTCTAGAAACCTGGCAAGCGCAAATGTATTCACTCTTGCACAGTCTGTGATCATCTCTGGGTGGCATGCATTCACTATTCCACATCTCCAGTGGAGGAGACAGGGGTAAGCAAGAGATCTGGGCTGGGATCCAGGCCTCTCGACCGGGATTCTGAAACACTCTCTCAGCCCCAGAACCCCTGGAGCTCCAGCCTTCTGCTGTTTATGCAAGAGCTTCTACTAGATCCAACAGGGGTCTGCTCCCTCCATCTGGCCAGGAATCAGAGACCTGACCCACCGCTACGACTCCCTGTGGTACCAGAGAGATAGGATGATGCAGAGAGGAAATCATGAGAGAAGGTGGGAGAAAGCATATGAGATATAAGGAGTGGATGGCTCATTAATTCAAGTCAACCCCCACAATTACAAGCACAGATATAGTGTTCAGATAGATGAGAAATTGTTCCACAGCTTTGTTTGGAGATTAATTAAACAATCTTGGGCATAGCAAGACCCACTTTACACCTGGCATGATCATGCGTTTTATCTGACTTGACATATTATTTGGAGGGAAATGAAAATGAATGCTCATTCATACATGAATGTAGGCAGAATCTGTCCTTGACAACCTCTGAATGTGGTTTCAGTGATTTGATCATAACCCTGTATGTCTTGGTTGTATTTACAGAACAGTCAGTGCAATTTTAAGATCAACAAAAATGTATGACAATGTCAGGTGTAAAAGAGGCTTAACAAAAATGGGATGGCCCACGATGCAGCCACACATCAGTGAGCGGTAATGTTTGACACACACACACACTCACACTCACACTGCTTTGTATGTAGGGTAGTATTTCTGTTCTCTCACTTAATGATTTTGTATTTATCATTTTCAGTTGATAATAAAACTCAGACACTTAATTTCTCAGTTAGATATTTATTTGTGGTTGTTGTACATCTTTGGCGGGCTGTACGGTGCACACATTAATATCGATTTCTTTGAGTTTAAGTTACTGTTGAGCTGCGGAGAGTCGGCGCTGCTGGTGGTGAGCGGTGACTTCTGGTACACTGTCCGTGCAGGATGATGTTAGGTTTCACTATGTTCATTTCTTGTTTCTTTCCTCTGTTTCTATGGTTTTCTAAGTTGAATTAAGATATGAGTTTAGGTTTATTCTGATCATTGACTGGGCCTGTTATTGATGATTGTATTTAGATTTTGAAGTTTGTGGTTTCTGTTTAATATCCCCTGTCCCTTGTGTGTTTAATATGGATAAGTCCATTGGTACAAATGTGGCCCAAATGTTTCATTTGTAGGTCAGTTCAGGTTGGTTTCAAATGTATTCAGTTATTTGAGTTTAGTGGGATCTGCCAGTAGGAGACATAGTCCCCCCCCCCACACACACACACACACATACACACACACACCACCACCACCTGAGATCTGCTCCAGTAGAGCCACCTGAGGAAGTGTGCCAGGATCTGGGGGAGGATGGAGAGGCACGAGATGAGGAGGTGGCGAGATGGAGTCTGAAAGCAGAGAGCCCACCATAGCAGACCTGACTGGCCTGTTTAGAGCCCACATGACAAAGGTGGATGCCCGAAAAACTCACCAGATTCAAGAGTATGCTCATCAAGAGTGTCGTTTTAAATCTCTGCAGTATCAGTTTAATTTGTTACAACTGGAGGTGCAGGCCCGCACAACTCCAATGTCTAATGCATTGTTGACTGATGGGGACCGTTTGGAATAGGAGGATGCAGTCTCTGGCCGCCCGCTGTCTCAGTCTACTACTGGTTAGAAGGATCTGTCAGAGACCCGTGATGCAGGTCAGTGTCAGTTTAAAGAAACTTGAGAAATTGGCTGATTCTGATGATATAGAACACTTTCTAATTACTTTTGAAAGGATTGTAGCCGTTTGCCGGTGGCCAAAGGATGATTGGGCCTTGCGTTTAATTCCAGTCTTGACGGGGAAGGCTGCATATGTCCAAATGGATAGTGATGAGGCACTTGACTATGAAAAGATGAAATCGGCAATCTTAAGAAAATATGACATAAATCAAGAAACATACAGACAACAGTTCCCTTCTCTGGAAATTGAACCACTGGAGAGTCCTAAAGAATTATGTGCGATTAAAAGAACTCTATGGGAAGTGGGTCCAGCCATGCGGGTAAAACAGTTGAGGAGGTTGGTGAAATCATGAATCTTGAACAATTTCTGAGAATGCTTTCCTCTGAGCTCCAGGTGTGGATGCGGGAGCATGATCCTAAAACTGCTGCCCAAGCTGCAACGCTGGCCGACATGTTTGTGGGCGCACGTAAGAGGAACCAGCCATGGGTGTGGGAAATGAGCAGGGATGATCATAGACAAAGCCTCCATCAGCAAACCCAGAGAAGTTTCACCAGTGCTGGTAAGCCTCCTGGAGGAGGACCTGCATTTCCGACTCCTTTTAAACCCCAAAGGAAAGTGCCCATCTGTTATCTATGTTGTCAGGAAGGCCACACAAAACCTATGTGCCATAAAAATACTGTAAAGACAACTCACCTGTGTTATGTGCTGAGGGGTTTTACAAGTCCACCTGTGCATGTCGACTGGTTAGAACTAACGACCACCGTGGAGGTAAATGGAAGCGAATTGCAGGCCCTGGTTGACACTGGAAGTGTTCAGACCCTTGTACATCACAAGTATATAGCGTATAATTTACTTGACTTCAGTGGGAAAAAATCAATCCGCTGTGTTCATGGTGAAGAAAAGTTGCTGCCTATGGCAGAGGTGTATCTAAAGGTAAAAGAACAAACCTATCTCCTAAATGTGGGTGTGGCAGACAACCTAGCATTTCCAGTGGTTATGGGTCATTACCTGCCAGTGCTCTTGTTACAGCCATTACTCTCCTGTAATATTGTCCTCACTCGATCAAAAGCTAGTCATGGGGAAGAAGGGGAGCAGTTGCTTAGAGCCCTACCTTTCTTTGACAATGAGGTAGAAACTGCCAAGTCTTTAAAGCCCAGGAAAAACTGTCGACAAAAAAGGTTGAACAAAATTAAATATAATGCTTCTAAAATGCCAGTTGACTCCATCTCTGACTGTCCCTTAGAATTTAAGCTGCAGAGTAACATTGTTCAGTTGCATCAGGAGGATGCCAGCCTCATCCCATTCTGGGAGAGTGCAAAGCAAGAGGAGGCAGGAAATATTGACACAGACTTCAACAGGGGAAGATTCTTCATTCAACAGGGAATCCTTTGCCGTCATTTTAGGGCTGGGACACAGCTGATGGTACCTCAAGGTGTCCACAATGCTATCCTTTTCCTGGGCCATTCGATTCCCTGGGCCGGCCACCTGGGGAAATCTAAAACTCTTTCAAGGATTAGAAGGCATTTTTATTGGCCTGGATTGAAGGCAGAGGTAACCCAATATTGTAGGAGTTGCCCAGTGTGTCAAAAGGTTTCTGCGCAGGGCCCGGGTCGGTTTTTCTCCAACCGCATCCCATCACAGGCAGTCTGTTTTAAAGACTGGGGATGGATGTTGTCGAGCCGATTGAGAAAAGTAGCTCAGGTAACCGGTTTATGCTTGTTGTAACTGACTATGCTACCAGGTATCCAGAAGTGTTTCCTTTGGAAAGTTGGATTTCCTTGTGAGATTTTGACGGACATATGGGCTCACAGAAAGGTTCAACCAGACCCTCAAACAGATGTTACGCAAGTTTGTTTGGGAATCCAGCAAAGATTGGGACCAATGGCTCCCCTATCTCCTGTTCGCCTATAGAGAAGTGCCCCAATCATCTACAGGGTTTTCTCCATTTTAACTTCTATATGGACATGAGGTGAGAGGTCCACTTGATCTGCTTTGATAAATATGAGAGGGAGGCCGGAGAAAGAATGAGCCGATGAATGTCATGTCCTATGTGGTGCAGATGCGAGAACGCTTGGAGCAGATGAGTACTTTGGCCCAATCCCAGTCTTCTAGGAACGTTGGATCAGGTGCTTGTAGTCAGCTTGCCCCCAGATGTGGCGGAGGTTCGATCTGCTGTCGCCACTTTTCAGACTCCGGTCCCCCAGGTAGATCTCACAATAGAAGAACAAATTAATGTTCTAGAATTGCCAGGACTATTGGGGAAGGCAGTAAGTCAAGTGAGGGCATTGCTTCATAGATATCAGTCAGTATTTTCAGCCCATGAGGGGGATTTGAGATGCACTAGTATGTTGGCTCACGATATTCCCCTTGTGGATGATGTTTCAGTTCGGCAGCGTTATCGTAGAATACCGGGGTATTTGATCACATCTACATTTTTCAGTTGGCCAAATTGAATTTCTGTGAATTAAATTGCATCAATTCACAGGAATTCAATTTGGTCAACTGAAAAATTTAGATGTGATCAGTCACTAGAACATTTTTCAATTAAATTTTATTTACAATGTAATGTTAGCATCTGCGATCCATTATTATTAATAGTATGCTGCTATTATTACTAGTATGCGGCCCGATTTTTCCCGTTGCATCTGTCATTGCTATGCAACCATGTAGCTTTACATGGGGAGCTTTACAGGGGGTATGGCTTATCTAAATTAGAGGTAAATGAGCCCTATTATCACTCCCAGCAGGTGAGAACATGAGAACTGCAAACATTTTAGAGGCCGTTTTCTCCCTTGTAAACATGTTAAATGCATACCTTCAAATGGCCACGACTTCTCCAAATATTATCAGATTTCCATGTGTTACACATTACTGGAAACCTTGGGGACTACATTTTCACAATCTGTGAATAACTTACAAATGCCCCAGAACCGACTTGTGTCCCTACTTTCCGGGATTGGTCTCTCACACACACATACACTGAAAATTTTGTTTAGGAGTAGATCTTTGTCTTTGTTTTCAGTTTGTGTTTGGCCGTTTTCCTTTGCTCCAGTTTTCCTATGTGTTTCATTGATTAATCCTATTCATCTGTTCCTCATTAATTAACTTGTTAGCATATATATATATATATATATATATATATATATATATATATATATATATATATATGCAAGACTGCCATCACTTCCACTGGATGAGGTCAAATTACACGATATGACGTATGATATGCGCAAGACATTACTTCCGCTGCTTGCATCCCATTGAGATATCCCATATTGTGTAATTTGACCTCATCCAGCGGAAGTGATGGCGTGCTCACAGCTGTTGGACATATATATATATATATATATATATATATATATATATATATATATATATATATATATATATATATATATATATGTAAATACTGTTTTGTTCTACTGAAGACACAAAGACACCTACATATTGGATGCCCTGGGGGTAAGCAGATAAACGTCAAATCTTCATTCTTGGGTGAACTATCCTTTTAATAGGACAAATGGTCTAGGAGAAGTTTTATCAAAAAGCTCAATATGACAGAATCATTTTATGCATGGCAAAACATATTTCATATCTCTAAACGCATATACATTCCATCTCTAAACGAAACCAAGACAACAGTCTCCTTCTGATGCCGTACATGACTTCAATTGTTCTTTTTTATTTTGTATTGCACATCACAGATCAACACAGGATGAACTCTTGCCAGAGGGCAGGTTTAGTGCGTGAGGAGAACAGTATGATAGAATAATAAATCCATTGACATTCAACCACAGAATATCCAGCAAAATCATTAACACAAACTGACAGCTCTCAGATACTGAGGTTACTTGAGATCAGAAAGCCGTAGATTCTCCACTCAGACCTAGGTAAATAACTATTTCAGACCTCCTCCGGGAACCACGGAGAACTGTCAGCATCAGCGTGGGCTCCCTGTTTGAAACCAGAGTCAGGGAGAAGAGGGTCCTGATTGGATTGTGGGAATCTAGGCCAAATCGTCAAGCTGTATCAGTGAGACAGACACCTGGTGCATTCAAGTGATGAGGAAGGCCACAAAAGGGGAGGAAATGCTCGAGGTTGAGAGTAATCTCTGCTTTTTCAGCCTTCATTTCTGTCCCCTCTTCTTATTGATCGACCCAATCACAGCATCCTAAAGCCACACAGCAGCCAATAGGAGATCCTCAGAGCCTAAAGGGCTTGATTGGGTGAGGTTGTAAGTAACTTGGCATGTGAACTTGAGTGCTTGAGGGAGAACACCTAGTGCATTTACAATGAGCGTTAAATGTGTGTACACACAAATTTGTCAAATAACACACATATATACACGCATTCCTGGAAAATGTGTCCGCAGTGTAATCACTTTAACTGCTTAAGAGATGAAGCCTTCCGTATTATATGATTGACCCACATGGCTTCAAATCAACTGCCGTATACATGATGCTGAATTAGCACAACATTGAAAGCTGTTTATGCTCGTTCATTCATATATCAATCAAACACTGCAGTATACTACTTGTCAAGAACAATGGGTTTCAAAAGACTAGTATTAAAACAAGCAATCATGGCCACGGTTTGAGGTCCACTCCTAAACGTAATCCTCAGTTCATACAAAAAAAAATTGAAAACTGAAAAATAGTTACAAATTTCCATGTGAGTGTGTAGCCAAAGCACCTTCAGAAAAACCTAAGGAGTGGACCATCTCCTTCTGAGTTGGGCGGAAACTACTGGAAAATGAAGAATTGCACATTTACATCTTTTAAAGAAGATAGTCATTAAATATTTGAACCCACAGGTTCAAAATGATAATTCGTCAAATATCAAATGGAGGTAAAAAATTGGCTTAAGTAAAAATGTAAACACACAAAAAAAGTTACTGGCAACTTTATTAATGACAGCATGGATAAAGTAGAAGTAGAAATCCTCAACTACACAAAACATCTGTTGTGTATTTTAACGTCAAACCTCAGTGGATATTTAACCATCAGACATCTATCTTTTTTTATTTATTTTTTACAGAACATGTGGCAGCCCATATGTAGAACTTTCCTTGTAAGAAGGCATCATGTTGGAAGTTTTTGTGACAGGTGCAGTCCTTTGAAGAGATGGAGACTGAGGGTACATCTCAATTAGCTCCCTAGTTCAGTAGTCAGGGCACTGATCAGGGAGTCATCCCATTGACTTATTTCCTGATCAGTGCCCAGTCTACTGAACTAGGGAGCTGATTGAGACTTACTGTGAGTCATCTTCTTGGACACAGTGACCTGCCCTGCTATGTTTGTCAGAAATAAGTAATAAATAAAGTGTGTGCGTTTGCGTGTGCACATGCATAGATGTGTGTGTGTTTCAAGTAATCCCTACATTATGTGTCCCCACAATGATGGTAATAAAAAAATTATAAAAATTATTTGACCTTATGGGGACACATTTTTGGTCCCTATAAGGAAAACAGCATATACATTATGCTAAATTATGCTTTTTGACATTTTTTAGAAAGTTTTCTTTGATGGGTAGGTTTAGGGATAGGGTTAGAGTTATAGTAGGGATAATATATACAGTTTGTACTGTATAAAAATCATTATGTAGAATGGAAAGTCTCCATTAAACATGGAAACCCAGCATCTGTTTGTGTGTACAATACAAACAGTCCTTTTATGCATGGAAAAAGTTTATCTTGGACACCAGAGTTTACAGAATATGGCGTAATGTACATGACCTGATAATTGGATGTTTTCTAAATGAATAAATGTAGATAATTTGAAGCACAAACATCTAAAATTCTGTGAGATTAAAAAAAAAAACTGATAGTAATCTGTATGTAAGGAATAATTGACGAGTGGCCATTGAATTTGTCTGTGTCTCTTCTTTTAACAGTGTTTGTTATCAGCTTCTTCTAATGCGAAGAACAGCGCATTTATGACTTTGCTAGTTGCCAGTAGTGAGAAATGTCATGTAGCTTTTAAGTTGCGGAACTATTTTACTCATAAAATTGTCAGAGCAGTACTGACAACATGTTTCTGTGCGAGTGTGTGTCTGTAGTGTACGTGTGTGTCTTTGACTGGGAGAGCAGATAGAGCAGAAGAAAGAAAGTATGTGCTTTTCATACATAATTAAGCATAATTTTGTGGAAAAAAAATGGAAATAATTTATTTTATTTTTTTAATCCTGTCGTTTACTATATTCCTTTGCTTGGTCAGTGTCGCTATGGGTTTTGGTTATTTTGCTGTTGTATACTGTAAAGACATTTATAGGGGTCATGAATTGAGAAATCAACTTTCCCTTGAGCTTTTGATATATAAAAGTTCATTGTGATATAATAATATCCTGTAAGTTTCAGAGCTGAAAACGTCCTTTTTAGTCAAATAAAAGATTGTATTGACACCAGGCCCAGAAAATGATCGATCTCAGCATGTACCAGGCTGTGACGTCAGATTGTAGTAAAACACCGACTCAACAGAAGAAGAAGAAATCCTGATTCTCTAGCCCCGCCCACCGACTCATGCCTCTGACAAGAGGTAAACCGGATCAAACTTCGAAGCAATAAACACACCACATAAGCTTCATTTGAATTCCAATATTATGAATGTATGGATAAACTTACATTTTAATAAATATCTAGCTCACGTGGGGAAGACATTGCATGTTTGTTCCTTCATTTCTGATCATCGTTTATCATTTGTAAACAAGAGACTGGATTTGCAAACAGGATGAGATTACATGAATGAATGTAGCAACACACTTATGTGAGTAAAACTTTTTTTTATGTGATAGTATTGCATTGTTACAGATCGTTAGACATCTGTTGTGTGTACGTGTCTAACAGAAGATACCTTAGCACGCTGTCAAAGGCTGAAGATGTTTCGGGGTCAGACTCGGACATGTATGTGCCAGGGCTCAACGTCCCGGGGTTATATGTTTTCCAGACAGGCTACCAAAATGTAAGCCCGGCCTACCGACAGGCAATGTTAAGTAGTGAAAAAACATTCCTTTCTTGATGTGCGTTGTTTACTCTCTTGACTTGATATTAGGAAAAATACAGTTGCAGTAGTTTTGATCCTGCTGTCTGCAACGTACCTGGTGTGTGTGTGTGTGTGTGTGTGTGTGTGTGTGTGTGTGTGTGTGTGTGTGTGTGTGTGTGTGTGTGTGTGTGTGTGTGTGTGTGTGTGTGTGTGTGTGTGATGCATGGTTTGCACTTATATCCACCGATCGGGCAGACCAAGTAATAAAAAATAACATTCCAGTCAATCGCGGGTGGATGAGCAATAAATCATTGTGTTTGTTTGATAAAGACATTTTGCGAGCCCTGAGGGAAGAATAATCTCGCCATTTCTTCACACACTTTCAAAACAATTCTCACATGTACTGATGAGGATACTGAACTTCATTAAATATGCAAATCTTATCCAATCATAGCCATGGGCATTTACTTCCAAATCTTCAGTGCGGCATACCCATAAAAATTCCGAAACTCACAAAAATGTGAGCATGCAGGGGAGATCCTCAAAACCAGTGTAGATAATAGCCCTATTGCTTATTCATAATTATGTTTTTGAACGTAAAAACCATGCAAACGTCAAACAAGTTGACCTCAGACAACAGTTTAACAAATGACTTTTAAAATAATTGAAATCACTTGGCAAAGTGATGTAGAACTGTTTTATACTGTTAATTTCAAACTATTATATCAGGTACATATATTTTAATGGAACACAATTTAATCAAAACAAATAATTTATAAGTCAGACACATAGTTATAAAGAGTAGCATTTGAGTAAATATCATGTTATTTTGTAAAAAATCTTGTAGTAGATAATATTTTTTTTCCACTCGCCCACTCACCCAACCAACCAATCACTCAATCTGGTGTCTGAATCGAGATCTGGCAAGTCTTTTTTTAATTTATGTAGTGTCCAAACATAACAAATGTAAAATGTCATGTTTAAGAGAGTAGAGCACATTTTAGTTGATTGACATTAACTAAAATGTTATAGAAGTGATTTATCCCGCTACGCTGCCATTCGTTAGGAATGTCCGTGTGTTAGGAAACCTGTGCTGTTTTGAAATCACATGAGCTACTGAAAGCGTTGTTATAGTGAGTTTCCCCATCATTGTTCCATGTATTCCATGATTGTTGGAACTTGTATAGAGATGGCACCTGCAGTCACTGAGGCAGATGACACCTGGCTCATTCTGTTTAGCACTAGATCTGTCCATTTTATCGCTATATAGGATATTAACGCAGTTGTTTTGCTTTGTCTAACAGTTAGACTATCTAACATTTGCACTTCTGAGCAGATTCCCAATAACCTTCACAAAATGCTGACTTGTGGGTGTGCCTGTATGAGTGCATCTGAGGCCTCTGTAAACACACCACCACCATCTCACTCCATCTCCTTTCATGTAGCATCTCTGCAGCTGTAGATCAAGGTAGAGCTCATCTGGAGGTCGGCTCCATATCAAAGGCTCCGTGATCAGGTTATACTATGCCACATCCACCAGCAAGAGGCTTGGGGTGAGAGCCTGTGTGGAGCGGTGCCTCTCAATCAAATATAAAGCCACAGTCATTGTAAAGAATAGAGTAAGAATGCTGAGAAAAATAACCGTTTTACTGAGTAGTTCAGTAGAACGTTACCCAAAGCCTAATTATAATGCATTATACAAGTATTTTGAATACAATAATTATACCTTTCAATGAACCTTATAATGCATTGTATGTTCTCATGTTGGGAAAGGCAAAGATAATGGCCCAGTTTTATTTACATTGTTTTCGGCCTGATTATTTGTTTATGAATTGATGTCTTTGTCATCTATGTGTGCTTATGAGACAAAGAGAAATACAGTCCCTGACAAAAGTCTTGTTGCTTATCTATTTTGTAGAAATACCTGATATTAACCTGACTTTTAATTAATCAATTGGTGTTAGAAATAGCTCAATGGAAAGCTAAAACCCTCCCAAATGATGTTTAATGCACTGAAATAAATAATTTTCACAGAAAAAAATATTTATCATTTAATCAAGACAGAAAGGTCAAATTTTGGCAAGACAAAAGTTTTGTCGCCTATACAGAAATTGAACATATTTACTGCAAATACAAAAATATGTCAGCAAATTAAGTTGTGGTGCTGTGAGATCCAAATTTAATATCTTGTATGACTTCCATGAGCTTGAAGGACTGCATCCATGCGGTTGCAGGAATAGCTAAGAAAGCAGTCTTGCATGTCTCCCAGAGTTCATCAATATTCTTTGGTTTCATCTTCCATGCATCCTCTTTCATCCTACCCCACATATGCTCAATGATGGTCATGTCTGGTGACTGGGCTGGCCAATCCTGGAGCATCTTGATCTTCTTCGCCTTGAGGAACTTTGATGTGGAGATGGAAGTATGCGATGGAGCACCGTCCTGCTGCAGAATTTGGCCTCTTTTATGGTTGGGAATATAAGCGGTAGCTAAGATTTCTTGTTATTTTAGACTATTGATGTTGCCTTCCACCCTGCAGATCTCTCGCACACACCCATACTGGATGTAACCCCAGACCATGATTTTTCCGCCACAAAACTTCACTGTTTTCTGGGTGAATCTCGGATCCATTTGGGCACCAGTAGGTCTCCTGCAATATTTGCGGTGACTGTGGGGTAATTCAACAGAAGATTCATCTGAAAAATCCACCTTCTGCCACTTTTCCAGCGTCCATCCTTTTAGCAGGCTGTGGGCCTTGGCAAATGCCACACGGTTTTTCAGTTGTCTTTTGTTTAGTGTTGGCTTCGGGGCACTGATTCGACCATGGAGGCCATTTCGAGACAGAATCCGACAAACTGTTCTGGTTGACACAGGGACTTCAGGTGACCAGGTGCAGTGGAAAATGGGCTGGCCTTGGATTTTCGAGCCAACAAACGGTCCTCTCGAGCAGTTGTCTTGCGGGGTCTGCCTGACCTGGGCTTGTCAAAAACGTCTCTAGTCTCTTCAAATCTTTTTTTTATCCTCTGTACTTGACGCTGAGACACATTGAAGGTGTCTGCCACATCAGCAGTGGATCTGGTCTTCTGCCTCTTGATAATCAAAACTTTAGTCTCAGGGTGAATCTTAGGCATGTTTGCAGAGGTCTAGTTGCAGTTGATGTGAAGGTCTAGTGTACTGGGGTTCTTTTTATACACACTTGAGACCTAATTGATCCATTATTAGTCACAGGTGAAGCTCATATGACAAGGCGACAACACTTATGTCTTTGCAAAAATTGACTCAATGGGCTTTACCAAGCTGTGAATATTAGAATACTTTTTGAAAGTTTAGTTTTTCACTGAAACATTATCAGAAAAACTGGTGGGATTAAAATGAGCCATTTCTTTAAAAAAAAAGAATTTCTTGATAAGAAAAAATGTTCAGTGGCACTTTATGTCAATTTGTTCACAAGCGACAAGACTTTTGTCAGGGACTGTAGTCAAAAAATACCTCAGATATTTCTTGACTATTTTTTTTTTGTCTCATAAGATTCTCATAATTAGTATTCATGTGATGCTGTCTTCACCTGTTCATGACCACAAGCACCATTTACATAGAAAGGAAGAGGAGCATATTAAACTATTTAAAGCCTCATAAATAAAGGGAAAAAGATAACTTACAACATATCCAATTTTTAACAAGTGAAAACTAGGCAAAGACGATTATTTTTACAATCAATAGGTGGATAGTTTTTCTTTCACCATGAATTTTATTTGATTACTATAAGGATAATTAACGATAACTATATTAGCAAACTTACACTGTTAAAAAAATTAAATAAAAGAATGTCTCCAATTGAAAATTTTCTAGTGAGTGATCACATCTAAATCTTTCAGATGGCCGAATTGAAATTTAATGAATTGATACATTTTTCCGTTGGCCGAATTGATATTCTGTGAATTGATGCAATTTAATTCACAGAAATTCAATTCGGCCAACTGAAAAATTTAGATGTGATCAGTCACTTGAAAATTTTCAATTGGAGACCTATTTTTTTTTTTTTTTTACAGTATACAAATAGAAGATAACAGTCGGTGTATTGTAATTATGCACTGCAGTTTTTTTGACTGTCACTTTAAATACTCAAACTCATTAAAGTTGGGTGACTTGATTAGATATCACCTGAAAAATAATTCCAACAATATCACCAATGTGTCATTGTGATTTATATAGTTATCATTATAGTTATCATCCTTTGTGTAAACACACCTTAAAGTGCTTTGTGAATTCACGTCAGAGGCCCACGGAAGTTAAGAATAAAGTTGAATAAAGTCGCTATTTATTTTTGGTTTTGTTTTTTTTCGCACAAAAACTATTCTCGTCTCTTCATAAAATCATTGTAGAGCCACTGTAATGAGAAGGGCTTTGTAATGACGTCTTTAGTGCCTTTTTTGGATCTTGAGAGAGGAAAGGACATTGCTGGAGATTGAGGCCTTTCTGAACCATCAGATTTCAACAAAAATATCTTCATTTGGGTTCCGAAGATGAACAAAGGTCTTACGGGTGTTGAATGGCATGAGGGTAAGTAATTAATGACAGAATTTTCATTTTTGTGAGTTTACATCCAACGTTTAAAATATTGACTGTGTGCCACTCATTCTGAGCAGTATTTTGTATGACAGTCACACTATAAATGCACTGCACGAGTTGATACAAACATTATGGCTCTTCCCCTCCATCAGGCGTCTCAGCATTACTCAGCGGCGTGTTTGCAGATCACTAACTCTCCTGGTGGGTCTGACTCATGTCTGTCGTAAAAGGAGAAAACTCCAGACTGCAGTGAGAGGCTCAGACGGGGGACACGTGAACACGGGCACTTTCCCGTGATCATCTCACTGCCAGAAAGCAGCGGGCGGCTAATTAAAGAGACGCCTTTTGGCTTTGGCACACCCCACACACATATGTTGTTGATTGGCCACCTTTCAGGTGTCGCGGGTGGTGTGTGTACGTGTGTGCTGATATTCATATTTAGTATGTTTATAACAGGGCGGGGAAGTGGAAGCAGAAATGGGCACGTGGGCAGACATGCTGGAGAGCGGCATAAGTTCAAGTTCACAAAGAGGGAGGGCGGGCTTGTGGGTGTGAGTGACAGTGACGTGTCAAGGCCCAAGTGACATGAAACAGAGGGGCGACACCTGATATAACAAGGGAAACCAGGCTTGCACAGCATTTTATGTGTCTCAGAACTGAAAAGTGCCTGTCCTTTTCTCTCTCGGTTCAATTTAAAGTGCTTAAATTGATTTCATCAAATGTGAACATTTGGCATTTTCACCAGAAATGAACATAGATTTTACATTGTATTTACTGAATCAGGAAACGGGCGGTTTAATTTGCGATACAACTGTTTTCTGGTTGTTTCATGTTTTAGCCTGTCATAGTGTACAGTCTCAAATACTTCTAGGCAGGACTGATTTATAGAGCGTGTGAGTTGGGTCAGTGCCCCGGGGCGTCAGACTGTCACAGGCTTCCAAAGCCTCAGGCTGGGCAGCCCGAGAAAATCAGCTCCTCATGCAGTGCTGACCACTACCTCATCATATCATAATGAAAATAAAAAATCAAGTCAAAAAGAAAAAAACATGCCTGTGGCAATATTTCTGAAAAATATCACATTGGTTCTTTCACATTTTGTGACACTCTCAAAGCGAAACCTCCAGTAAGTAGTGCAAAAAGCATGTTCAGTTTTTTATCCAAATCAGATGAAAGTGAATCTGGCAATGTTTTATTATGTTGGTTGTTGTTTGTATCATGAAAGTTGCCCTAAAAGGTTAATGCTCAATTGAATTTGAAAATAACATACCACATACATTACCCCTTTAATGCATATGTCTGTTCTATAGTGACCTGGGACATCATTAACTACCATCCACCTCATTCATTTTTTTTAAATTAGACATCAACCTTCTTAGTATTCCTCAATCAATTCATTATAAACAATATAGTCAGGAAAAAAATAAATGAAAAATAAATTGTATATATATATATATATATATATATATATATATATATATATATATATATATATATATATATATATATATATATATAGACACACACACACACACACACACACACACACACATTAAAGAATGTTTGTTTTCCTATTAATTTTTTGTCCCTTTCTTCCCTTCCCAAGGTCCCTTTCTTTGCGATTCCATCTTTCAAACTTTAGTTAGTGTGTAATGTTGCTGTTAGAGCATAAATAATACCTGTAAAATTATAAAGCTCAAAGTTCAATGCCAAGCGAGATATTTTATTTAACAGAAGTTCCCTTTCAAAGCCTACAGCGAACGGCCGGTTTGGACTACAGCAGGAAGTGCAGGGATGTAATGACGTCACTAGAACCGTTTGTTGACTAACCCTCCACCCACAAGAACACACAAAAAAGGGGGCGTGGTCTTTTTGCTCTCTCATGTGGAGAAGAGCTCGCATTCAGCGCTTGAATCTCCTCGTTATGGTAAGAGGCGGGACCTTTCCGGGCAAAGTGCGCTAAGCTGCTGTCCAATCACAACACGGGAAGCGCTGGCCCAATCAGAACTCATTACGTATTTTTGAAGGAGGGACTTCATAGAACAAGGAAATCATCAGGCCATTTTTAGGACAGAGAAAACAGCGCTGTACAGATAAGTCAATTGTGTAAAAATACTGTGTTTTTTTACACGCGAAACATGAACTCATGTTATATTGCACACTGTAAACATAATCAAATCTTCGAAAACACACGAAGAACAGGACCTTTAAAATCGTATAGTGTCACTAAATGACCTGAGGTGTGTAACAGTGTAAGTATTTTTTTTTTCTGCACAACAATAATTTATTCGTTGATGATGAATAAGTGCAGTTCACATTTATTTCACAAGATGACAATGTCTGATACACAATGATGAAGTGACGTTTACCGCAGGCAGAAAACAAAAGAATAGGAAGTATCATCAGCAAAACTTGAAATGGCTCAGCGATTTTCCAGAGCAAGAACTGAACACAATCAGATATTAGTGTCACTGTCACCTGATGGTGGATCTGGTGAAGAAGCTGTCAGTGATCAAAACATTGATTTTGAAGATGTTGAAAATAATAGTTTTGGATATGGTTGAGATTTCGGAATATGAGCTAGATGCTGAATGTACTGGGAAAAGAGCTCTGACAAGGACAGTAATGATGGTATAAAACATCTGCTCAAACTGAACCCTTCCAAGGTCCAAAAGTTAACAAAATATGTTTTATTTTATTCTTCTGTAATTGTTACTCTTATATCAGGAGAGTTTTTATTATCACAACATGCAGATATCCATCCGTGTAAGATAAATCGGGGTCACTAAAGACCCAAATATGTGATAATGACAGGTGAAACATTCAAACATTCAAGGGTTAAACCCTACCAATACTCATTGACCCGCATTCAGAACTGAATAACCACTATGGTCCCTGGCTATTACGTTTAGCTGTCTCATGTTAACCTAATCTGAACATGTTTTAAATGTATTTATTTATTTATTTTCTCTCTCTGCTCGGCTGAAAGGAACTCACTAGCTGCATCGCTCCTCTGCATAAACTGCAGCCCAGGGCTGGATGACGAACTGAGCTGGACGATGACATCATTTTATGCAGAGCTGCTTTATAGAGGAAATTGTCAAATTTAATAATTAATGATCTTTACAACGGAACTGAATCAACACTGAACAATAGCCGAAATGCACAATTTTCCTGTTATCACTGCATCACTATAAATCTGTATTTTATATATAAATAAAGGTGACTTGACAGGGTCAGGACGGTGTGTTTATGTACTTGTGATTTAGTTATTTGAAAGCTGTGATGTGAAACACTGGGGGAGTCATGTGTTGATGCTGCGAGGGTGTGTTTGAGAGCTGTGAGGATGGCAGGTCAAAAGTCACACCTCAGGTATTACCCACAGATCTCGTGAAGTAAATAGCTGAGCCTTGAGCTTTCACAAGCTCTGTTTGAATGCTCACCGTCTCATGCACCGGCAAATTACTGCAGCACAGTTCGCCACGAGCCGTGAACAGAACCGACAACATTCTGAGGCTCTGCCACCAGGAGAGCTGGCTAACGATCAGATGTACCTTCATGATTCTGTCACTACACATTCAAAGGATTGTTGATCATACTTAATGATATTTTGTTGTTGTTTAGATGTATTTTATTTCATGCTGACTTTAATACTTTTTTTTTTTTACCAAGGATGCATTCAATTGATCAAAAGTAAAAGAAAAGACATTTATAATCGTTTTACAGATGCTGTTCTTTTGAATAAAATGTATTCATATAATCCCACATTCATTTATATATTTAAAATGTACAGTTTCCAAACATATTAATTAGCACAACGGTTTTCAGCATTGATAATATTATTAACACATGTTTCTCGAGGTGCAAATCAGTATATCAGAATAATTGTTTCATACTATAACAATATTACTGTTTTACTGTATTTTTAATCTGCTGAACTAGATCATAAGCCTACTTCTTTTAAAAACAAGAAAAATATCATAATGACCCCAAACTTTTAAAAGGTTGCGTATTTATAAAATATAAATATTTATCTAATGTTATAGTAGGGTTTTTCTTAATTTAAGAGCTAGTACATAAATTATGTTTTTCTCCATGGTTGAGTATAGTGAGAAATTTTAGACTTGTATTATTTGTTTGAATTGCTAAACAAGCAACTTCCAATTAAAACAACAACAACAACAACAACAACAACAACAACAACAACAATAATAATAATAATAATAATAATAATAATAATAATAATAATAATAATAATAACAATAATAATAATAACATTTTTTATGACAGATGTTAGTAGAAAGCTCAGAATTCTGACTTAAAAGAGAGAAAGAGGTTAATTTCACTGTCACTCCCATAGAGAGAGTGTGTGTGTGTGTGTATGTGTGTGTGTGTGTGTGTGTGTGTGTGTGTGTGTGTGTGTGTGTGTGTGTGTGTGTGTGTGTGTGTGTGTGTGTGTGTGTGTGTGTGTGTGTGTGTGTGTGTGTGTGTGTGTGTGTGTGAGCCTGTTTATGTGGTTTATGAGGACACAAATTTGTATAACTACATGGGTATTACACTGGTATTACACTATAAAGGTGGTTTATGAGGACATATCAAATGTCCTTATAATTCAAATGGCCTTAAAAACATACTAAATGATGTTTTTTTTGAGAAAGTAAAAATGCAGAATGTTTCCTGTGATGGGTAGGTTTAGGGGCAGGGGCAGTGTAAGGGGATAGAAAATACGGTTTGTACGGTATAAAAACCATTACGCCTATGGAGAGTCCCTGTAAACCAAATAGACCAACGTGTGTGTGTGTGTGTGTGCGTGCGTGCGTGCGTGCGTGCGTGCGTGCGTGCGTGCGTGCGTGCGTGCGTGCGTGCGTGCGTGTGTGTGTGTGTGTGTGTGTGTGTGTGTGTTTGCTTGATTTTGTGAAATATCAGGACACAAATGTGTATGACACAGGTATTACAAGGAGAGGGTGAAATATGAGTACATTACCCATAAATCCTACAGAACTATTTATTTTTTTATTTTATTTTTTTTATAAAAAATGCTGAATGTTTCCTGTGATAGGTAAGTTTATGGGGTAGGGGCAGTGTAGGGGGATAGAAAATATGGTTTGTACGGTATAAAAAACATTACGCCTATGGAATATCCACACATTTCACAAAAAACATCAAGAAGAAAACTGTCATGATATCTTAAGTCACGTTACTCTCATTACACATTTTCCTGAAAGCTGTGAAGTTTATCTTAACTTCCGAAACTCGTATGCAAACACCATCCACTATTACCTTTCACATTACTGTACATCAGAAATCCAGAGCATCGTAGCAACACAAGCAGTGTCTGTTGTGCATGAGGCTTCTGACATTCCCATTCATTCCTCTATGACTTTCGTTTTTTTCTGCAGAACACAAAAGGAGATAACATGTCCAGGATGTTTTTTTTTTTTCTCCATACAGTGAACGTGAATGATCCTTGAACATTCTGCAGAAAAATCTCCTTTTGTTTTTCACAGAAGAAAGAAAGTCACACAGGTTTGAAATGACATTTGAAATGAAATTTCATTTTTGGGTCAACGGTCAACTAAATGAGACATTTTTAATATTTGTGCTATAAAGCGGTGAGTCAGCGGCCCTGTCCCTTTCCATGTTATTTCACATTCATTTATCAAGTCTATGATCTACTCATTCATTTAACACAGGCCTCGGGGGCGGTGCGAGGACCCCGAGACTCACAACGCATTTAATTACAGAACCCCTATGATACCCGGCTCTTTAATTGATTCAAGCTTCCTTTGTGTGCTTCTGAACGGTAAGCGACATAAACACAATAAATGAATGTGCACAGCACAAGATTCAGTCTCTACAAAGATCTATACAAATGTTGTTGTGTATCTCATCGTCTTGCTTGCTCAATTAAAGGATGAGTAGCCCAAAAATGAAAATTCTGTAATTTGCTCACCCTTATGCCGTTCCAAATCCACAAGATTTTAATTTATCTGCGAAACACAAATGAAGATATTTTTACCTCATAGATTTCTATCCTGCCAATGAATGCACATTCCACCAAAATGTTAATGAGTCAAAAATAGATAATTTAAGAAATCCATGTGTTCCCAATATCGAGGGAACTTCGCACTGCGTCGAAACAACGAATTTGGGGATGCTCCCTAAGCATCAACGCATCTGAAGTATGAATGAAACTAGTCCAATCCTGATTGGTCCTACGTCATGACATAGATATGACAGCATACCCGGAAGCTATAAAGGGGAGCCTGGCGCATTGTAGCGTCAGTTATCGCTCTTGAGCATAACGCTCTGTGTGTGTTTGAAAGACTGTCTGTTTATTTTTAAAAGTGACCTATAAAGTACAATGGTGAGTTCTGAGTTCAAGAGATGCGTGCACCTGTGTCCCCGCTTCATTTCGGGAGCGGACACGCATTCTCTATGTGTACAGTGCCTGGGCGTTCAGCATGCTCAGGCGGCTCTCGAGGGAGCCGCCTACAGTCATTGTGAGCTGCTGACGCTCAGAATGCTGAGGTCTCGGTTGGCGGTCTTTAATGAGGCCGGCCAACCACATGAGCCCTGTGGTTCTGGGGCTCACAGCTGGACATGTCAGCGGAGATTGAGACTGCTGAAGCACTTTCTCAATCTTCCTCTGACAGTTCAGAGGTTCTCCCACCTCGTGTGGAAGCCCACGAAGCGGCTTCTTCCCCCGGGGTGGAGAACTTCGATGTTGATCCTCTCCGGGTCCGAGGATCCGGAAGAGATCAACATCGAGGCGGGTGGAGCCGCAAATATGTCACCACTGCATCCACCCGCCCATGAGGAGCTAATAGAGGTGCTGATTCGAGCCGTGGCCAAGTTAAATATCGACAAATATATAAATATTGGCCACAAGAGAGACAGGAAGTTCAGCCATCAAGCAGGCTGGACGATCGGTTTCTCTCGCGCTGGGCTCAGTCACCTCGCCTGGGCTTGTCGTTCTTTCCGGACCTGCACAATGAGTTGTGCAGGTCCTGGAACAGACCATATTCCGCGCGCATCTCCAATCCCCCCGTGTTAGATTATGCAAACATTGTAGGGGCGCGCGAGGCCGGCTACAGGACGATGCCGTGGGTGGAAGATGCTCTCGCGAGCTATCTGTCACTCGAATCGGCATCGTCCCTGAAAGCCCCGGTACTGCCCACCAAGCCGTGCAGGGACACATCGGCGTTGATGGGCAGGGCTTATATGGCTGCGGGTCGGGCTGGTAGTTCCCTGCGCACATTATCTATTCTGCAGGCATCCCAGCCCGACCTCCTCAAAGAGCTTGACGAGGGTGAAGGTCCCTCTCGGGAGGACATTCTAGAGCTTAGAAAGGCTGCTGACTTGTCTCATCTAGGGGGACTGTGGAGAGAAATTTATGGTTTTAAGGAGGATTTAGGAGAAAGATAAGACTTTTCTCCTAGACTCGCCGATCTCACCTTCTGGCCTGTTCGGTGACGCTGTTAATTCGGTCGTCGACAGGTTTCAGGAGGCGAGGAGGCGAGGAAGCAGTCAGCGGCCTTTTGACAGTTTCTCCCTCGTCGGCCGAAATCTGGGAAGGCTGCCACTAGTGGGCAGCCTCAGCCGTCAGCCAGCTCCTCGCACCGTCAGGTGCAAAAAGAGAGCGTCCCCTTTAGAGCCCTTCCTCTGGGAGCCTGGCAACAGAGGCGGCGCTCTCACCAGCAGGCTTCCGTACAGAAGGGCGATCTGAGGAACGTCCTTCTCGCTAAGAAGGCTGCTGGGAAGAAGTGCTAGCTGCGGTGGGTCTTCTAAGAGCGGCCTCCCTCACGCGAGAACAACCGAGGTTGCTTCTCGCGCGACGCTCTCGATGGGAAAATGATGTGGTAATCCCGCCGTCACAGACCCTTTGGGCCACATCGTTTTCCCATGGACACGTGACGCTCCAGTCACCTCAAGTAAAGACCTTCGACTGGGCGGGACGAGTGTCCAAATACCGAAAATCGTATTTCGCTCTCTGCCAGGCATCCGCTTCAGGGAGCGAAAAACGAGATTCAATTAATTTTCAGGTTTAAGATGTTGACTATTCCCACCATCGTGAGTCAGATACAGCCCAAGGACTGGTTCATCACGATAGATTTAAAAGACGCCTATTTTCATGTTTCCATCCTTCCTTGCGACAGGAAGTTTCTGAGGTTCACAAGAGAAACTGTTATCCCTCAAGGCAATGTATATCCCGGGGATACAGAATCAAGGGGCAGACATACTGTCGAGGCAGGGGCTGAGGCCTGGGGAATGGCGACTCCACACAGAGGTGGTGGAGTTAATATGCAAGAGGTTCGGCCCAGTGAAAGTGGATCTGTTCGCGTCTTGAGAGATGTCCCACTGTCCACTGTGGTTCTCCCTCACGGATTCAACCCCTACTATTAGTAATTGGATTGTGCAGGCTATAGCTGTGGCATATCAGGTGCACATTCTGCCTTCACCTATTGCCTTGAGAGCCCATTCTACCAGGGGTAGGGCCTCCTCGGTGGCCCTTCTCTCCGGAGTCCCTATGCAGGACATCTGTGAAGCAGCTGGTTGGGCTACTCAGCACACGTTCATAAGGTTCTACAGCTTACACCTCCCTGCGACACCTGGACGGCAGGGTACTCCAGTCCTAATTGTGCCTGGTTTTTAGTTTCACAATAGGGCAGGCGTATCCTTGGTGTGGCCTTTTGGGCACTCGTTCCCCAAATTCGTCGTTTCGACGCAGTGCAAAGTTCCCTCGATATAGGGAACGTCTCGGGTTATGTATATAACCCTTGTTCCCTGAGAGGGAACGAGCACTGCGTCTCGTCACCACACCGTGTATCGCTTGAGAGCATTTTGCTTCATCGCGATAATTGACGCTACAATGCGCCGGGCTCCCCTTTATAGATTGCGGGTATGCCGTCACATCTACGTCATGATGTAGGACTACTCAGGATTGGACTAGTTACATTCATACTTCAGATGCGTTGATGCTTAGGGAGCATCCCCAAATTCGTTGTTTTGACGCAGTGCTCGTTCCCTCTCAGGGAACAAGGGTTATTTACACAACCCGAGACGTTCTCACATGTCAAAAAAAAAAAACTCTAAAGAGAAAAAAAGATTCAAATGAGGTTGCCATATAGACCTATTTAACAGGTTATTTATAAAAAAAACAACTGATAAATACTGATAAAGTATGTTTATGAGTTGTTTCATTCATAAAATGCAATCAAAATAAAATATTTATAAAAACTTAATTAATTAAAACTAAATTCATAAAGAAATTCAATTATCCAGAAATATGATTTTTATTTGTTTAAAATTAAAATGCCCCTATTATTCCAATTTAAAGGCTCCAAATTTAGTTTTGGAGGTCTCCTACCATCAAAGATCAGAAAACACTTACATTTTCTTATAAAATATATTGCACCTCACCACATTGTTCAATGATTCTTAAAAAACGACTCGTTGAATCAGTCCCCCTAAATCCCTCCTTTCTACGAGCCTGCTCTGCTCTGACTGGCCAACTGGCCCAGTCTGTTATGTTTGGTCTACCGCTGTGTTATATGAAGTTAACGCCCATAACCATAGCTGAACTTCAACATTGTTACTGTCTTTCCTGTTGAAAGAACCAGCATATCCTGGTTAAGTATGTTTTGAAGCATGGCAGCTGGTTTGGATCGTCTAGCAACTCTCAATAAACTTCTGAGCTGTAAAAACCAAACTCTGGTCAGGAGTTGTGCTTGTGTGCTACTAGTAAACACACAAGCTGGCGAACGACGGTCTTTCTAATCAGCTTTGACTGCGACTCTGGAAGACTTGGAGTTAAGCTTTTCTCTGAGAAAAGAACAAAGAACGGCACTGAAGTCATTCTTAAAAAGGGAGGATGTGTTCTAAGTTTTTTTTTTCAACTGGATACGGCGAAAGTTTGATCTGTCAACTAGCTCTGCTTCCCCTTGTTGCTCTGGTTGGTTGTAGCGCTATCCAATTGCGTGCAGAGAGGGAGTTTGAAAGACAACCGTTTATCCCGCCCCTCGGATTGAGCCCTGTTAATGGTGAGCTTCCAGACCAAACATCTTGATGTGGGTCTGGCTTGTCAGGCTAGTTAGTTCCGGGTCCCTAATTCATTTAAAGTCCCAGTGAACCGGAAGTAGCGAGTGAGTTTTCTTCAGTGCTGTGACGTACTTCCAAGTGAAATGGAATATTGAACAGAGGGCAGGGTTTTCAGAGCTCCTCCTCTCCATCTCTCGCTCATTGCAAATGAACGGTAGAGGGGAGTGGGTTAAGCATTTTCAAACCTAAGCCATCAAACAGCCTTCATCTGAGAAGGAACACCATCTCCA
Source organism: Pseudorasbora parva (assembly GCF_024679245.1). Lineage (NCBI taxonomy): Eukaryota > Metazoa > Chordata > Actinopteri > Cypriniformes > Gobionidae > Pseudorasbora > Pseudorasbora parva. The sequence continues at coordinate 19,786,669 of NC_090176.1, read as the reverse complement.
GACCGGAAATTACTTTTCAGATTTTGATTAAAGATTACCGCGACAAACATTTTTTTTTCCTTCTGTGTATTATCACGGATTAATTGTTTACTCTAAGACGTTTAATATGTGCTAACAAAGTAAATAGTGTACATTTTGATTTCATTAAGGACTTTAATGGTTAAACCAGTTCATGACCAACTAAGAACCAGCATAAACCAGCTTAAACCGTATGGAGTTTTTTAATTTGTTTTAGGGAAGACAGTAACAATGTTGATTTGTTACAGAGTCGAATTATACCATATCAATCAAACTGCGAAATTTGGGACCGGAAAATTATGAAACATTGGAAGAACTATTTATTCAATCCGAACCTCCATCATAAGGACTACTTGAGCAGGACGTTTCTCTGTGATAAGATACTCAGTTTGAGGTACATTATGAGATGTTTCAACTGCAATTCCTAACTATGAGCAATAACAAGTGTATGTCCATCAACAAACTGATGTGTACATTTCTCATTTATTGCGGTGCACATGCGGGAAATGTATCAATAATGGTGCATATGTTAGCAGAGAACTAACATGAATGACTGATGTAACATTACAGTTTGCAAAACAAATCTTGCTCCAGCCTTTATCTTTACTCAAAGTAGTAAGAGCGACAGACAATCTGCATTAATAGACACAGTTTCAGTTAATAGTGGCCCAATGGTGATTAGCAGAAGTATTTCAGGAAGACAGTAATAACGTGAGTTAGCTGATTAGCTGGAAACCTACACAATTTAATACAAAACTGCATATTTTGAACACCCAGTATAGAAAAAAAAACAAAAAAAAAACATCAATAATTAATCATACTTACAGGTTGTAGTTCTGAGGAGCAAGTTGGTCCAAATAATCTGGGTACTGTCCCATTTTTTATGAGCAACAAGTTTACGAATCCTGCGTTGAACTCTGAGATTTGAGAAGCAGTCTTCAGTAAAATTAAGTTTGTAGGTATGTTAAATTGTTTGTGGGCGCACAATGTATAACATAGGTGGGCATTATGCAAATGTATTTTCTACACTGTAAAAAAATATTTAAAAAAAGGTTACCTGGTTGCCTTAAAATTTTGACTTCTTTGAAATTAAAATTTTAAGTTAATACAATGAACATTTTTTGAGATGGGACAACCTTTATTGAAATATTATTAAAAGATTTTGTAAGCATATTGGGTAATTGTGTGTGTTTTATTTCTGATGATGCAGTGAAACATGCCAAATAGTTCCTACATTTTTTTATGTGGTCCAGACACAAAAATGTTTTGAGTTTCTATATATTAAACAAATTTCCTTCATTGTATCAACTCAAATTTTTAATTTCAGTAAACTCAAAATTTTAAGGCAACCAGGTTACTTACTTTTTTAAGTTAAACTAACAAAAAACATCTTTTTTTTTTACAGTGTAGTGGCATAGAACTGTCAGAGAGATGATTTTCTCTATAACTATATTAGACTATAACTATTTATCGTGCACTTTCGACTTTGCGGATTATTAACAATCACAAACAGTTTCAACAATCACAACAATAAAAAAAACTGTTTTCACAATCACAAAAAAAAAAAAAAAACATAATAGGGGCACTTTAAATCTATTCGTTACATATAAAGCCTTCAAGTCTTTTCGGTTTAATCCTCTGGATTAAACAGCTTGAATCATATTGGCTACTTTTACAATCTCTTGTATGGAATGACAAGAGTTGTCATGTCTGCTTTAAGGAGAACATATCAATGTCTTTGCTGTGGTCTAGTAAGTTGTTAGAGATGCTTGGCCATATTTCATTATTTTCGGGCAGAAATCAAGCTCGAGGCAGAGATTGCCTGTGGGGTAAATCATCTCAATTACTTAATATATCTGACTATTCATACAATTGCCCAAACCACAAATGCAGTCTACAAGACTAGAGGATCCTTGGTTCTGTTTGACAAATATATATGTACCCTCAGGGTGTTCTGTCAGGTCTTACAGGTTATTCTGTTGCTATGACGATGGAAGGTGAACCTGGGGTCATCTTAAAAAAAAAATAATTCTGCAAATGATTAGTTACTCAAAAGAGGGGTGTTCCCTGGGATCATTACATTGATTTCCCATATTAAAGTTTGACAGGGAACGAGCAACTGTGACAGATGGGTAAGGGGGGACTGCCCTCCTCCTTTTCAGCACATCACTGTTTGCACTGCCTGCTAGTGAAATAGCTGGTCCTCTAGAGAATGTTTGTTTGAAGGGGGTTCATTGAGCTGTTATATCATTAGATTTTTACTGCCCACTGGACACGGGATAACATTGCCGTAACTTATTGATTGACCGACAGCAAGACCAAGACCATGTCATGATGATAAGTCCATAAAATCATCAAAATTAAGATAGAGACATGCTCTACAGGTACTGCTCATCCTCATGATTTTTATGCAGACACAGTGCTCAATTTTCACCCCGGCTTGTCTCACAATTCATAATTTAGATCTCTTGATGAGTATGCTGAAAGTCTTGTGTGAGAATGCTGAAAATATTCGAGGAGTAGAACAGGGCATTTGAAACTGTTCCACGGGGTATAGATGAGATTCTAGACTTACAAGACAAGAATTGTCTTGAGGGAACATTAACTTGTGCTACTATTTTTTGTCTCAAAATATATATTTAAAGAAGAGAGATGTTCATTCTATTTAATTTTGTCCTTTTAATTCTAACTCAGTCCATAAAGTATAGAGTGCAATAGCGGCATTTATTCCGGAAGTATTTTTTACATTTATTTCTCCAAAATGGAATTTAAAAAAAAAACGTCTATATTAAATATGGGATAATATACATCCAGCCGGTTGTTATCACAGGATAAACCCTGACAGAGTGATTTTGCATCAGCCTGAAGGTTTTTTTTTCTGCAATAATAACCGGCTTGATGTACATTATCCCGCTTATTACACGGCTACTTGCCAAGTAAATAATTTGACATGATACACTGATCTGAGTCGAAATATTATAGCTCTTTAAATGCAAAGCATCCAAGGAGAAAGCAGTTGCTAAAATGGGAAGTTCAAACTACACAGACATTTAAGGGGTACAGTAAAGTCATACCACTTATTACATGAAATTTAACCATATAAATAATTATAGGCATAAGAGATATGGATTCGAGATGAAGCTGGTTTAAAATCATACCTGTTTGTTATCGTATAATCCATTACTGTGCACTATTAGTTTTTCATGTTAGTATGATTTAGTATGAACATGTTAGTACAGTTCCGGCCACCTAATATAAAGTGGGTCCAAAAATATTTACTATGTAATTAACAGATTTCGTGAGGGAAAGAACTATAATCCCATGAATCATTGCGAACAGCATAATCAAATTAAAAACAATAGAAAAACTGTTAAACACAATTATTTTAAAACTAAGTTGAAATAATGTGTGCTGACAGCAACCTTGTAGCGCACACCGTAAGGCTGTCTTTAAAGGTTTATAATTAATCATTAAAAATCTATTTCCCTATGGAGGAAATTAAGGTTTTACTCCTGGAACCCAACTGTTGCACTCTATTGGGATGTGTGTGTATGTGTGTGTTTGTGTGTGTGTGTGTGTGTGGGGGGGGGTGTTCTGTTCAGATCGGCGACAGATGATCACTCTTGGCAATGTTAATCCTCATTATTTTCCATGTGAATCTTTCCATGTGAATTTCCTCTTGCTCTGCCAGCTGATTTTCTCTAATGAGTGATAAGCACTTCCTCTAAGAGTGCATCAGTAATATTATCTGGTCATTACGAGAGCTGCACTGACAAAAGCATTTGCAACAGCTTTCAAACAAGTATTTGTTTTGCTCCTTTCTCGATTAAGGGTCATATAGGGTACAATGGGGATGCAGTTTAAGTTAATTTATTTATTTTTTTGCCCAAAAGTTAAGTATGTTTGTCTTTATGCACTGCACTGCAAAACTGATTTGATCCATAATAAAATTTTGAATTGTATTTTGAAACAAAATATTTTTACAATGTACATTTGAACAATGTTATTGTATACATTTTGTAATATAAAATGTTATGAAATCCAAGTGATTGGTTATTTATTGCTTTGTATTTATTATTATTTGAATTTCCCTTGAGGAAGAACAACCAAAAAAGTTGGGGCACTGTACAAATAGTGAATAAAAACAGAATGCAATAATGTGGAAGTGTCCATTTTAATATTTTATCCAGAATACAACACAGATGACAGATAAAATGTTTAAACTGAGAAAATGTATCATGTTAAGGGAAAAGTTAATTTTGAATTTCATGGCACCAACAAATTTAAAAAAAAGTGGGGACAAGGTTTTGTTTACCACTATGTGACATTCCCTCTTCTTCTTATAACAGGGTGGCAGTGGCTCAGTGGTTCATGTAGGTTGTCTACAAACCAGAAGGTTGGTGGTTCAATCCCCGGTTCCACCTGACCAAGTGTCGATGAGCAAGACACCTAACCCCAGCTGCTCCCGACGAGCTGGATGGCGCCTTACATGGCTGACATCGCCGTCGGTGTATGAATGGTGAGGCAAAAATGTATAGCGCTTTGGATAAAAGCGCTATATAAATGCAGTCCATTATAACAGTCTGGAGACTGAGGAGACAAGTTGCTCAAGTTTAGGAATGTTGTCTCATTCTTGCCTAATACAGGCTTCTAGTTGCTCAGCTGTCTTAGGTCTTCTTTGTCACATCTTCCTCTTTACGATGCACCAAATGTTTTCTATGGGTGAAAGATCTGGACTGCAGGCTGGCAATTTCAGTAACCGGAACTTCCTCTATGCAACCATGATGTTGCAATTGATGAAGTATGTGGTCTGGCATTGTCATGTTGGAAGAAGCAAGGTCTTCCCTGAAAGAGACAACATCTGGATGGGAGCATATGTTGTTCTATTTCTTGGATATACCGTTCAGCATTGATGCTGCCTTTCCAGATGTGTTAGCTTCCCATACCACACGCACTCATGCAGTAACAACTTGGGTTGTCCTTGTCCTCTTTAGTCCAGATGACATGCCATCCCAGTTTTCCAAAAAGAACTTCAAAATGTAATTCTTCTGACCACAGAACAGTTTTCCACTTTGACACAGTCCATTTTAAATGAGCCCTGGCCCAGAGAAAACACCTGCACTTCTGGATCATGTTGAGATATGACTTATTTTTTGACCTATAGAATTTTAGCCTGCAATATGAATAGCATGGTGGATTGTGTTCACCGACAATTTTTTCTGGAAGTATTCCTGAGAAGAATTTCCATTACAGTAGCATTCCTGTATGTGATGCAGTGCCGTCTAAGGACACGGAGATCAAGGGCATCCAGTATGTACTTGAAACTCTTTGCAATTTTTTCTCTGAGAAATTCCTTTCTGCTATTGCACCACTATTTTTCACCGCAGCATTGGGGAAAATTGGTGATCCTCTGACCATCTTGACTTCTGAGAGACACTGCCACTCTGAGAGGCTCTTTTTATACCCAATCAGGTTGCCAATTGATCTAATAAGTTCAAAATTGGTTCGCCAGCTGTTCCTTAACTTTTCCAGCCTCTTGTTGCTACCTGTCCCAACTTTTTTGGAATGTGTAGCTCTCATGAAATCCAATCTGAGCCAATATTTGGCATGACCTTTCAAAATATCTCAATTTCAACATTTGATATGTTATCAGTATTCTATTGTGGATAAAATATAAGTTTATGAGATTTGTAAATTATTGCATTTCTTTTTTATTCACAATTTGTACAGTGTTCCAACTTTTTTGGAATCAGGATTGTATTTGCACATTGCTATTGATCGTTAAACTGAGGAAAAATAGAAAACTTTACCCCCCAAAACATTATGTTGACAAAAGAGGCAAGCGTTGTGAGAACTGTGATGTAGAACCTCGAGACAGTGAAATATATTGTACATGTATTCCCTCACAGGAAACAGAAATATGCTGTCCACATGCTAAAGCCTGTAGCCCCTGTGGGCTTTTGCCTCAGGCTTTGGGGCTTGTTAACCTCTGACTTCCTTTATATTTAATCAAACGCCTTTTGTTTTTACACAGTTTAGGTTGCTCTCCAATCATTCGTTGAATGATTAATCTCGTGCAACTTGAATTGCCTTGTGTTGCCCCTAGCGCAGTTAGCCAAATGACACCCATCTTATTTCAGTTTTAAAATAAAACACTGTTTTTTTATGTTTTTAATATGTAAATCCACAATAAAGTGATAATTACACCCTTGTAGTAACCATAGCAACGCTACTGGAGCATTTTCTTTTCTTTCTTTTTTTAAGAATCATCATTTGGTAGAATCCTTTTACTTTGTAAGTCACCCTAACCTTTGGTTTGGAGTTCAGTTGGGGCATTGAAGTTATAAAGGGGGCAAGGTGCCAATTTGTTGCTTCATTAAAATTAAAATAATATAAATTCATATTAAATAAATGTAATAATAATAATAATAATAATAATAATAATAATAATAATAATAATAATAATAATACAGAGACATATAGGCTATACATATGTATCAGGGGGGAAAAATCCAATTCTCCTAGGGGTGCGATTTATTTTAAGGAAAGGACTCCAAGCAAGTCAACCTGACAGTGATTTGGCTACTTTAAGGATGCAAATGAAAACACTGATTTACATGCCGTCCTCGACTCTCTCCCCACGTTACAGCACCCAGATACTGACAGCAAGGCAGAAGGCAAGCGCGTGGTGATTGTGCACTGCACGCACACTTTGTTTGCTTGGAAATGTAGGATCAAACAGGGCCATGCCGCACAAGGTTAGCCTGTTAGAGGACAAATATACTGTATCTGTCTCTCTTTCTCTTTTCCGCTCTCACACACACTCGCCTCACGTTTCCGCGCACGCTTTCCAACGTGCTGCTTTGACGCCCAGATGTCTCTCCTGTGCCCGGCTCCTTACACAGTTACACGCTGCATACTAATAAACTTCAGCCCGAACGGGATGAACGAGACATACAAATGTCGTTTCATCTCTGTCATCCGCTGATTCCCCTTCACGCAACATGTTGTGACATCCTTTCCTCCCGTCTTTGCGCATTTAAGGACATTACGCATCGCGAAAACGATGTTATTTAGCACCGCGTCTTTAAACGTCCACGCTGCGTCGTTTATTTTCCTCGGTGCTTGTAATGAACGGGTTGCCTTTGACTGGAACGTTTGACTGGTAGCTGAAGATGAATGGACCGTGAACGTGGACACGGGGAATGACAAGGGGGTGCCCCGCTTTAAAATCTAAACATGTACTGGATAAATGTGCTTGTATTATGAGTGATCTCTCATATTGACACGTCCTGTGCGTGTGAGGTGAGTGAGGGAGGTGAGTGTGTGTGTGTGTGCGTGCGTGTGTGTGTGAGAGAGCGGGCGCGCGCGCGCGTGTATCCATCGCCTGTAGTCTATAGATCTGTGTTACTGCGCCAGGATGGAGATGACGCAAATGACCCAGCTCCCCAAAAAGTGTTTCAAGACGAACATGGCGGCAACTTAACACAGGACCCAAGATGATGATGATGGTGATGATGAACAGCAGAGAAGATCGAAGGCAATCCGCCCAGATAGGGAAAGAGCAGCTCGTTCAGCGTCTTTCCTTCCCTTGAGGAGATACGGGGACACAGGCAGGAGCTTCGGGAACAGAGGAAGCATGTTGTCACACAGAAAGCGATTTTTCTCCGGGGAGCCATGCGGAATAACGGAGATATGACCGCGCGCGGCTTTATCTAGCCCAGAGAGTCGGATACAGCTGCCGGGAGCGCTGTTTAACGGGAGGAAAACATTACAAATCAATGCATTTTGTGGCAGAGGAGCCGTCGCGGTGGAGTCGGCCAGTGCTGCTCTTTCCTGAAATATGACCAGGGGTGCTTGGACGTGTCGGCAGCAAGATGACGGCTTAAAAATCTGCTTCGCACCCCGAGAGGACCAAAAGCCATTATTCACCGATTCGGAAAGGGCCCAGAGATGGCGACTGTCCTTAGCCTCTCTTTTGTTTATCACCGTTTTGCTCTCTGATCATCTGTGGTTCTGCGCCGAGGCGAAACTGACGAGGACGCGAGACAAACGGATGGAGCACACGAACCATATACTTTCATCCAGCCATCAGAGTGAGCAGAGTCTTATTTTTATAGGCAATTCTACCAAACCTCTGTGGAGACTTGAAACTTGTCATCCTGACAGCCTCTCCAAAAACTGCTTGACTTTCGCCGAGGCGGAAGCCGTGTGCTCGGGCCTCTCCGAGTGGAACCTGAGCGATTTCTATCTTTCTTTTTGTAACTCCTACTCGCTTTTGGATTTGTTTTACGGGTTTACGAGTCCAGACAATTTGACCTGTAGCCTGGACATGGCTGATGCGTCGGGATGCAGCCAGTGCGTTCAGGCTTACCAACGCTACGACCGACGAGCTCAGGAGAAATACCAAGAGTTTGAGCTTTTGGTTCAGAAATATGAAACGGATGTATATTCGGTGCGGACATGCATGGAAGAGTGCACGGTAGGCGTACGCTGCCTTTCTCTTTGGTGTTGGTTTGTCTGTCGACTCTACTTGTGACAAAAGCTCGTGTGTATACTGTGTGTTATCACAATTATTTCACGTTACGCGTATGAAAGAGCACTGCATGTGTAGGGTCCGCTGTTTTGTCATCTGCGCGCGAGAACGCGCGCGAGTACACTGTGTGCGCGCGCACTTGTGGATTAACTGGAGGTGGATTATTTTGGCACCTTGAAAGCACAGGTTCAACGATATGTTTTATTGTGTGGTGTGTGCAGGTTATTCCTCCCTTAGTTGTATCAAAATTATGCAAATTCACTAAAGCGCATAGCCTGCAATAGGCTAAGTGCTGGGCAAGCTACTCAGAAAATATAGCCACTGAATGCTACTGGTTAGGAAAGGTTGCGTGTCATCTACCTCATATATATATATATATATATATATATATATATATATATATATATATATATATATATATATATATATATATATATATATATATATATATTAAATGTCAGTTGTAATCTGATAATTGTATGTAATAAATGTTTTTATTATTATTGAAGAAGAAAAAATCCAGTTAGTGTGAGTGTGCCCACGTGACAGAACTAGTTGAAACAGGCAAATGTGGGAATACCTCTGTACATTATTAGATGGTTATGCCATAGTACTTTTCATGTAGTGACATATTCCTATATATACACCATATTTATATACCTTTGGATAGCATGCAAATTGTATTTCAAAGAGAAACATGGTGCACTAATGCATAATGCAGTGGTTCATTTTGAGAAAACCTTTTTTTTTTGTGTGTGTGTTTTTGTTTTTTGCAATGTTATCATGGTACATGTAATGGTTTAATGAGCGTCAAGGCTACTCTGCTAACTTGAAAAAAATAGCTTGGCTAATAAGAAACATAGTCAAACTGGTTAGACTAGTCTTCCATCCTTTCTGTTTTCTAGGTTGGTTTTGGGCACTATCAGCATGCCTGGCAAAAAGGAGACCACCTTAAAGCTGAAAACAGTTTTGGGTTTGTTTAAGAGGCTTTTGTCCACAGGGGTTGCTCTCATAGTTGGTAATTACCCCAGTATGTTAGAACGAAGCTGAGGGCATGTCCTCTCATTTGAAACAGTCTGAGATTTATGGTTGTAGGTGTCCTGCAATCTGGAAAGAGATAGAACAGTACAAAGATTGCGTGTATTAGAGAGGGAGATGGTGCAGTGCTTTATGGAATTTCAATAACGTTAATAGCGCAGCAGTTATTTTTCTGTGTAATCCCCGGAAGGCTATTCTGTTCTAGTCATTGTTCAGGTGTTTTTCCTCTTCCCCTTTAGCCATGGCATTGAATAACACTGCTGTCGCACATGCATGAAAAAGGACTCTTAATAGAGCGACCGCCAATGCAAAGAAGGACATATGAAGCATGTCAAACGATTAGCTATGTCAAGGTTTCTGAGTTCATATTTCCTGTGCTGTGGAATGAGAAAACGAAGGTAAAATAGCCTGCTAATGCCCGCAGGACACTTTGTAAAGTACATTACACACTGTTTCAGTGAGTGTGCAGCGGATTGTTGCATATCTCATTCTGTTTTTTTTTCTTACTCTCTCTATTCTTTGTCTTATACATTAATTATTTATGTGCTTATAGTTTTACCGAGGTTTACAGGCAAGAATGACTTGGTCCCTGTCCATGGTTCTGAAACAAGCTCATAGTAATGAATAAAACACACAATCACACCTGGAAATGCAGAACAACAACAGTTCTTGTTTAACACCCATTTCTCCCTAGTAACAGTCTAAAATATTTCATTAAAGCTGCATTTACTTCTAGGTACTGCGATGCTTTATAACATTTTTAAACATGCTTTTCATGGCTGAACATTACAGAAATGTTACTGAAATTAATATATAACATGTTGCTGTGTTTAGGATGTTAAAGTAGTTGATTACTTAAAGCTACACTTTGTAATTTTTTCGCCTGCTAGAGGGCGCCTATTCAAAACAAAGGTGTAGCTTGATGATGCCAAGTTTGAGCTCAGAATCTTGGGATGTGGTTTTCACCTCACAGCCGATCGAAAAGAATCGGGATAGGACTCGGGTAGAAATCATGTTCATGGATGCGGTTATTAACGTTACTGTAGTATGAAGCAGAGCAGGAGCGAGTGTTGAGGGAGCTGAGCAAGGCCGCTGGAGCGATTGTTACACAACACGGCTCACAAGCAGTGGGACTTTTATTATGACGGGACACAGTCGCCGGCGCCATTTACGCTTTTCCGGTCATGAGTATGAGGTAACGCAGCTCTGTTTATCATATTAGATACATTTAAGTGTGTTTAAAATGATGTTATGGCATTACTCTGTGCGTTCGCTCAGCGGCTGCTGTGACATTGTTCACACTGCTAAAAGTAAAGCGCTTCTGCCAACGGAAACCGAGGGTAACACAGATATGACGGATTTGACAGGCGACTCCCTCAAACGTCCCGGGTCCTTGGTGAAAATAGCAATTTTCTCACAATTTACAAATAGTTGGAAACATTTGGGATATTGCAAGAACTCAACTGAACAAAATATATAACACTGGTTTGGTGGTTTTGGGATATTTTACTGCACAAATCCTACATAGTGCACCTTTAATTTAAATAATTTATCTTTAAGCAAAAAGAGTAAAAGGGTATTTTAGTGCACATGGGATTGACTATATGAACTATACAAAAGAACAGTCTTTGTTGGTTTAACTGTATTACAAATTAAAATATAATTCTCAAAGTAAATGTTTTAAGTGCCAGCCTTCCTTGACACAGCATAGCATTGTCATTAAATAATAGTAATGGTGATGATGATGATGATGATGATGATGATGATGATGATGATGATGATCCATATGTGTTTTCCCTTTGAGTTGTTAATGTATTGAGGAATATTAGCTTGCCTGGAATGCTATATTAATATAAATTAAATTATAAAATGATATCTGTTTACTAATTAATTTTGGTAACATTTTAGTTTGGGAACCAATTCTCATTATTAATTAGTTGCTTATTATTTTGCACATTACTAGTATATTAGCTGTTTATTAGTAATTAACGTAATTAATGCTTTATTCTGCACAACCATATTCACATCCCCTAATCCTACCCTATACCTAAACTTAACCACGACAACAACCTACTAACTATTAATAATCAGTAAATTAGGAGTAGTAAGTAAATAAGTCAATTCAACTTTATTTATATAGCGCTTTTACAATGATGATGGTTTCAAAGCAGCTTCACAGTGTTAAACAGAAAAAAATATTGCTACAAAATTTGATTCGGCTGTACAGTCATTCTGGAGAAAACGGTGATGTTATCAGCTTATTTTAATTTATCATATAGTGACAATGTGGGCAGATCAGTGATATAGTTGATACAGTTAATTTAGTAATTCATTTTATTTGGATATTTAGTTGAAAAATTTTGTTGAAATTTGAGTGTCCCCAACTGAGCAAGCCAAGCCAAAGGAGACAGTGGCAAGGAACCAAAACTCCATCAGGGCGTGATGTAGAAAATAAACCTTTGGCTTGGGAGAAACCAGACTCAGTCTGGGTTCCAGTTCTCCTCTGGCCTTTTAACAACAAATGTAAGATTATTATTCTGGCTTCCTTACAGGTCAAAAATCATATTAGATTGGAATATTCGTAAATTTGGGGTATCACTCAAGAGACGGGTTTATTGAGGATGACGCGTCACAAAAATATGTGATGTTTACACAAATATATGAATATTTGAAGTATCGGGATCATCGTGCCGGAGATGGGTATATTTAAGATGACGTGTCGTTAACAATTATTGAATATGAATATTTGAAAGATCAGAGTCGTCACGCCGGAGACAGGTTTATTAAGGATGACGTGTCGGTGAGGCAAATTCAGAGGAGATGCCAATTGACACAGACTCAGCAGACACTCCAGGAGGAGCGGATCATGTCTGGGCACAGGTCCACCATCCGATCCGGACACGGCCTGGATCCGGCCGACTGTAGTAAACCTCGGGATATACAGAGAGACTAACTTTAGCGTAGATGCCACTCTTTTTATGATGTAACGAGTACATCAGGTGTTATGCCGTTGTACAGCAGATCCAGGTGAAAAGAGTGTCATAGTCCAGTTTAAGGAAGTTCAGTGAGGAAGGCAGATCAATACTATTATTTAATATTTAGTATTCCTCATTCCTCAAGGTGGCAATGTCGGATACACAATGATGAAGTAATGTTTCACTCATAGTTACCGCAGGTAGAAACCAAAAGAATAGGAAGTCTCATCAGCAAAGCTTGAAATTGCTCAGCGATTTACCACAGAGCAAGAACTGAACGCAATCTGATATTAGTGTTACTGTCACTTTATGGTGGATCTGGTGAAGAAGCTGTCAGCGATCCAAAATATTAATTTTGAAGATGTTGAAAATTATAGATTTGAGAGGATAATTGAGAGTTGCTGAACGTACTGGGAAAAACAGAATGATGATAGTGATGATGATGATGATGATAAAAAGCATCTGCTCAAACGGAATCCTCCCAAGTTCCAAAAGAAAACGAAATATGAATTAATAGTTAATAAATACTTAAAATCAATACAATACATTATTTTACGATGCCTTCATTATTAGATATTCAAGATTTAATGAGTTTAGAATTAAAACTGAAGCATTAATATGCTCAAACTGCATCTCACCAATGATTTACACTACATCAGATGGCAGACAAATCCAATGCATAATCCATATTAATCCATAGATTGTTTAGACACTACCCAAAATTACTCTTCTATATCCCATTCCAAAATCCAAGGCTGTAAAGAACCTAAGGCAGAACAGCAACTATCTGTAGGAAATAGATTCATAATCCTCCATCTGTCTAAATGTGTGTGCATGCATGCTTGAGAGGGAGTTAAAGAAAGTACAAGAAAACGAGGAGAGAAATTTGTGTTTCGTTACCTCTACCCTAGTTTCAGCCTGAGGCTGCGTGGGCCGCCCACAGTCCGTTCACTGACCATGTGATGCATCTGCACACAAATCTACAAAGCTCTAATCTGATTGGCTAGCTTTGAGCAATATCCATATGTTTTTTTTTTTTTCAGTTAACTTGCAAAAAGAGCAGAAATACCCAATATATTATACATAGTTGTCCTTATAGTCATGAAATAATTTGTATTTATTAATCTAATAAATGGACATACATTCTGATAAGAGCCTATACACCTTTACCATAATTTGTTATAGTGTTTTCTGTGCAACCATCAATTATAGTAGTTTAATAACACTGTTATACTCTTATACAGGAGGTATAAACAAAACAAATTGTGATTGGTCACGTTACATGTCAATCATAAAGTCTCTTCCTGTGTAAGTGGGTGGTTCTTGGCCAGAATATGCTGCAATGTGTACCGGATCTTAAGCTGTTAGTCAAACGTCTGGCTAAACAAGACCACTATTTCACAAGAACGCTTAGTGAAGACATGCTTGTTCTTGCCAGGCTTTGTGTCGGTTAAAGGATTCACATTGACTGATGTTGATTGACAGCTGCTAGTGGATGTGAAGGAGCCCAGGTGTCCTCCTTTGAACATGAGCAGATTTTTTGTCAGAGGGTCTGTCTCAGGTCAGCAGAGACTTGAATTTTTTAACTCTCTAAAGCCTCACATAAATCCTCTTTTAAAGGGATAGTTCACTTTAAAATGAAAATTCTGTCATCATTTACTAACCCTCAAGTTGTTTCAAACCTGTATGAATTTCTTTCTCCAGCTGAACACAAGGGAAGATATTATGAAGAATTTCAGTAACCAAACAGTTACCTGGAGCCATTGACTTCCATAGTAGGAAAAAAAAAAAAAAATACTATGGAAGTCAATGGCTCCAGGTAACTGTTTGGTTACTGACATTCTTCAAAATATCTTCCCTTGTGTTCAGCTGAAGAAAGAAATTCATACAGGTTTGAAACAACTTGAGGATGAGTAAAGGGTGACAGAATTTTCATTTTAAAGTGAACTATCCCTTTAAAATGAAACAGTTTAGTAAATCTTTAGACAACCTAAAGCAAAAAGTTTGAATATTTGAATATGTGTGTTATTTTTTGAGTATCACATTTGATACATCAGACTTTTATGACTAATATAGTATAGATATAATAGTATAGATATAATAGAATAGATTTTGATGTATGAGGATATGGAGATACAAAAGGATCCTGATGTATCATATTTTATACTCACATTTAACAAAATGATATATGGATAATCAAATAAGTTGCTTCAGTCCAAAAATATTACTAACAATATAAGTATAAAATATGTACACTGAACAACATGTTTAGACAGTTCAACTAAGAAAATGTACATCATGTAATCACATCTGCATTAACTGGTTTAGTAGAAAGGAAATAAATGATGTAAGATTATAATACTGTTTATAACTTAATTCAAAAAAAAAAAGAAAAAAAAAAGGTTTTATTAAAAGCATAACTGTCAGTTAACTGTCACCTGATTTGCACAGTAATGTAAAATCACTTAATGACTTTGATGTGATATTTTTTGTTTTATATGAAGAATGTAATTTCCACCTTGATATAAAAACACAAAAAATGCATTCATTATTCTTACCTTAGTACTTAATGTAATTTAATTAACTTTTACACACAATTTAATTTAGTTCATTCAAAATAAATCTTGTTGGTTTAACACAATTTAATTGGTTTATGTCAACTCAATTTACTCTATTTTCTTTAATATTTTCTTATTGAATTATTATCTTATGCTTTGAGTAAGACAAAGAATAAGATAATCACATTGAGTGCCAACAGCATAAGCACAAGCGCTCTTCAGCACAATGGTAACCACAAAATCCACTGAATCATTTTTTTGTTGACAACTAACTGGGCAGCGTTTCACAAAAGCACCATAAGCCAAGTAAATCGTAGAGCCATTGCCACCAATGGTTTAAACGATCAGCTTAGCTCACAATGCTTTAGAAAAAAAGCAGCCCAGTTAGTTGTCAACATAAAAATATTCCTGTAGTTTTAACACATGAATTAAGAAAACTTTTAACTTCAACTTCAAAGCAGATGTCCTGTAGCGGACATGAGTTTTGACTATACTGCCCTTTAGAGGTCTGGTGCAGTCATACACTGTAAAAAAATTGTGGTGGTTTTTGTTGGTTTAACTTAAAAAAGTAAGTAACCTGGTTGCCTTAAAATTTTGAGTTAATTGAAATTAAAAATTTGAGTTGATACAATGAAGGAAATTAGTTTAATAAATAGAAACTCAAAATATTTTTGTATCTGAACCACATAAAAAATGTGATAAATCATGAAAAAAGCACAATTTGGCATGTTTCACTGCGTCATCAGAAATAACACATAATTACCCAAAATGCTTACAAAATCTTTTAATAATATTTTAATAAAGGCTGTCGAATCTCAAAAAATGTTCATTGTATTAACTCAAAATTTTAATTTCAATGAACTCAAAATTTTAAGGCAACCAATATACAATTTTAAGGTAACTTTTTTTCTAAATTATTTTTTACAGTGTAGTGTACATGTCGAATGTGTCTCTCCTGAGCTTTATTGGAGATTGTGGGTCAATGTAACTCAGTTAAGTTAAAACAGCATTCCCTTATTTTATGTCACATAAACCTGATTGAATTAGGTTACACAACACAATTCAATGTTGTAGAATCAGTTCGAAATACCTCACTGGCACTTGTTCAGTTTACAGTGTAAAGAAATAAGGGGGTTTTAGAATTTTAGAATCATAAAAAACGGCCTTGTGCTTGCTAAAAAAATCAGAAGGCATGTAGAACATTGAGTACAACAGGTTTTGTGTACTCAGCAAAGTTTTGATCATGTTGAGAATTTATAGTCCTTAGAAATTTGCATTTTCAATCTGACAGTTAATTTTTGCTCGGAAGAGAATATTTTCCGTGATCTGCATACATAAAAACCCTTATATTTAACAACAATGCACTGAAAATCCTTTCAGTGTTTCATAAGGAGACATTTGTAATCAACATACTAAATACTTAGTCTACAGAAAATGACTGGAATTGATACCTTGTTGTTTTGTGCGTCTGTGTGTTTGCATTGTAAGCTGTGTGTGAATCACAGCTCTCCTTTTGTCCTCCTTTTCATCAGCTAATCAGCGGCAAAAATGCAGACTGTAAAAATTGTTGGAAGAATCAAGTCGTCCTAATGATATAAAAATCTGATTCTGGGGAATTGGCAGCCTTTTAACACAATCTGAATTGCAAATCTATTCTTATGTTCGCGTGACCTTTTGTCACATGCCTGTCCTGTCTTGTGTGCACTTGTGGGTTTTGTTATGTTGAGCATGTGCTCGTGTCCCTGTCAGTTCCCTCCCCCTTGTTATCTGATTATTGGTTAATTTGCCCCACCTGTTCTCCCTCATTATCTGCCTTGTTTGTTCCCTTTATAATCTCCTTGTGTTTGTCAGTCTGTGTTGGATCCTTGTGTATGTTATGTCTGCGTCTTCCGGTTCCCCGTGATTTCTCTGTTGGTATGTTTTTGAGTTATGTTACAGTTCTGATTATGTGTTTTTCCCCCTCGTGGGTTTTTGTGTTGAGTTTATGTTTTATTTTATAATAAATTATAATTTTCTCACTGCACTTGAGTCCTCGCACCAATTTCCTGTTTCCTCGTGTCCGTGACGTAACAGAAGGATCCAACCACTTGAGGACTCAGCAGGACTTGTTTTTTTTTGTTGTTTTCGTTTTTGTTTTTGTTTTTTCTCCCGGTATCCTCCTATGGAGTGGGAGAAGAACCTGCGGGTAATGCGTTACCTGAACTCCCGGTACATCCGTCAACAGGGGACGGATGTGCAACAGTTCGCAGGCAGGTTCCTCAGGGAGGTGGACCATTTTAGACTCAATGAGGCAGAGTGGAAGGAAGCTTTTAATCTCTGCCTCGACATGCCCCTCTCTCCGGAGGTAATGGATAGTATGGGGAGTCTGGGATTCTGGGAATTCATCAGCCGCCTGGGCCCCAGTCCTTCCATGGTCCCAGTACCGGCGGATCGTGTTCCGGTGGTCCCGATTCCGGCGGATCGTATTCCGGTGGTCCCAGTACCGGCGGATCGTGTTCCAGTGGTCCTGAAACGGAGGAGGAGAAGGAAGTCTCCCTCCGTGCCTTTTCCGGTGGTCCAAGTTTCAGTGGTCCCTGTGCCGGTGGTCCCTGTGCCGGTGGTCCCAGTGCCGGCGGATCGTGTTCCGGTGGTCCCAATGCTGGCGGATATTATTCCGGTGGTCCCAGTGCCGGCGGATCATGTTCCAGTGGTCCCAGTGCCGGCGGATCTTATTCCGGTGGTCCCAGTGCCGGCGGATCATGTTCCAGTGGTCCCAGTGCCGGCGGATCTTATTCCGGTGGTCCCAGTGCCGGCGGATCGTGTTCCGGTGGTCCCTGTGCTGGTGGATCGTGCTCCGGTGGTCCCTGTGCCGGTGGATCGTGTTCCGGTGGTCCCTGTGCCGGTGGATCGTGTTCCGGTGGTCCCTGTGCCGGTGGACTCCGTTCCGGTGGTCCCGAGTCCGGAAACGGCCTGGAGGGCTGTGATGGGATGCTTTGTGGTGGCAGTCCTGCATGCGTGGAAGGAGCACAGGGCTTTATCCGAAGCCCCGGAGGCAGTTCCGGTGGTCCCAGTTCCGGTGGATCGTGTGCCGGTGGTCTCAGTTCCGGCGGATCGTGTTCCGGTGGTCCCTGTGCCGGTGGATCGTGTTCCGGTGGTCCCAGTTCTGGCAGATCATGTTCCGGTGGTCCCAATGCCAGCAGATCGTATTCCGGTGGTCCCAGTGCCGGTGGATACTGCTGGACTGGAGAAGTTTCCCCAACGCCCTGCCTGCGCCGCTGAGGCGCCCTGCTCTCCCTGCGCCGCTGAGGCGCCCTGCTCTCCGTGCGCCGCTGAGGCGCCCTGCTCTCCGTGCGCCGCTGAGGCGTCCTGCTCTCCGTGCGCCGCTGAGGCGTCCTGCTCTCCGTGCGCCGCTGAGGCGTCCTGCTCTCCGTGCGCCGCTGAGGCGTCCTGCTCTCCGTGCGCCGCTGAGGCGTCCTGCTCTCCGTGCGCCGCTGAGGCGTCCTGCTCTCCGTGCGCCGCTGAGGCGTCCTGCTCTCCGTGCGCCGCTGAGGCGTCCTGCTCTCCGTGCGCCGCTGAGGCGTCCTGCTCTCCGTGCGCCGCTGAGGCGTCCTGCTCTCCGTGCGCCGCTGAGGCGTCCTGCTCTCCGTGCGCCGCTGAGGCGTCCTGCTCTCCGTGCGCCGCTGAGGCGTCCTGCTCTCCGTGCGCCGCTGAGGCGTCCTGCTCTCCGTGCGCCGCTGAGGCGTCCTGCTCTCCGTGCGCCGCTGAGGCGTCCTGCTCTCCGTGCGCCGCTGAGGCGTCCTGCTCTCACCGCGCCTCCCTGGCGCCCCCTGCACTCACCGCGCCTCCCTGGCGCCCCCTGCACTCACCGCGCCTCTCTGGCGCCCTGCTCTCACCGCGCCTCCCTGGCGCCCTGCGCTACCCGCACTGCCCTGGCTGCCTGAACTCTATGGGCCGCCCCGGCCGCTTGAACTTGGTGGGCCTCCCGAACTCGGTGGGCCGCCCTGGCCATTCGAACTTTGTGGGCCACCATGGCCTCCTGAACTTTTTGTTTTCCTCGTTCCTCCCTTGTTTACCCCTCCCTTGTCTGTACCTTCTTTGTCTGTCCCTCCCGTGCCCCCCTGGTCTGTCCCTCCCGTGCCCCCCTGGTCTGTCCCTCCCGTCCCTCCTTGGTCTGTCCCTCCCGTGCCCCCCTGGTCTGTCCCTCCCGTCCCTCCTTGGTCTGTCCCTCCCGTCCCTCCCTGGTCTGTCCCTCCCGTCCCTCCCTGGTCTGTCCCTCCCGTCCCTCCCTGGTCTGTCCCTCCCGTCCCTCCCTGGTCTGTCCCTCCCGTCCCGCCCGGGCCTGTCCCTCCCGTCCCTAGTGGAGCGTCTGGTAGCCGCTCCTTAAGGAGGGGGTAATGTCACATGCCTGTCCTGTCTTGTGTGCACTTGTGGGTTTTGTTATGTTGAGCATGTGCTCGTGTCCCTGTCAGTTCCCTCCCCCTTGTTATCTGATTATTGGTTAATTTGCCCCACCTGTTCTCCCTCATTATCTGCCTTGTTTGTTCCCTTTATAATCTCCTTGTGTTTGTCAGTCTGTGTTGGATCCTTGTGTATGTTATGTCTGCGTCTTCCGGTTCCCCGTGATTTCTCTGTTGGTATGTTTTTGAGTTATGTTACAGTTCTGATTATGTGTTTTTCCCCCTCGTGGGTTTTTGTGTTGAGTTTATGTTTTATTTTATAATAAATTATAATTTTCTCACTGCACTTGAGTCCTCGCACCAATTTCCTGTTTCCTCGTGTCCGTGACGTAACACCTTTGCACAAGCACTGCACTTTGTGTTTGAATTGTGGAATGTCAGTTTAATGACCCCTGCGCTCCTTGAACTGAAATTATATTTCGGGGGAAAACAATCATATCTCTCTTTGTCTCTTTTTCCCTTTTTTTTCAAAGCGTCTTTTCCACTTCTTCTCCCTCTCCATGTGTGTTTGCTCTCCTCCTCACCTTCGTGGCCTGCGCATTGTTGCACACAAGTGGGAAGATAATGACATTTTGGCGAGAAGCTGCCCTCTTGACAGCGCGACAGTGTGACTTTGTAAGGGCGCTTTATTCACTGCCTAAGCCATGGCGACTGCAGAGGGAGCAGAATCCGGCCCTCCGCATCCTCTTCCCTAGGGCATTAAATATGTATGGGGCTAAAGAGGCATGGACCTGCCGGATCTCTGTTTGCAAGGGAAATTAATGAGACGGAAAGACAGCGATTTCCACCGTGCTGCCCCATGTACGCATCCGGGAACAGGCACTTTTGGCACTGAATATCAGTGGTGATTAACATACAGAGGGTGGGTTTACACCTTGTGGAGATCCATCATTTAGTCATAAAGAGATCTTAAGTTGAAGTGCCATGTAGATCTACCAGCACCTAATGGAATGGGGAAATTATTATTGTTTTCAAGCTGATTTCCTGAACGCCCTCCCCTCACCTACCACATTTAAATAGTGAATAGCCAAATTCACGCCATTGGCCAATTTTGCTAGGTCAGGCTGGTCAAGATACATAAAACATAGTAATGTCTGGATAGTGCCACAGTGATTGCACCTTTTAGGACAGGGGGGCAATTCCAGTCCTGGAGGGCCACTGCAGAGTTTAGTTCCAACTCTAATCAAACACACCTGAACCAGCTAATCAATGTCTTCAGGATTAAAGGCTACAGGCAGTAGCCTTCTAGTAATCCTGAAGTTTGATCAGGGTTGGAGCTAAACTCTGCAGGACAGTGGCCCTCCAGGACTGGATTTGCCCACCCCTATTTTAGGGCAACCTGTTTACTTCAGTCTGTGAAATTTATGGTAAAAATATAAAACTGAAGATTACTGTGGAAAAAAAATATGGTAGCAAGCAACAATTTATTCAACAATTTGCTTCATTCCGAAGAGGGGTGTGTACTACGTGCCGGCGTCCCTTTGAAGCTTCCGTGTGTGCCGTCACATACTATGTCATGAGGCAACACCAATCTGGATTGGAGTGAGATTTATCATAGGTTCTCCACATGGAATTTAATGATTAAATTATTGTGCTTCTTCGATGTTCTTCCATATAACATTGAGCCCAACACAGCGGTAAATCTACATCAACTACATTCATGCACAGGCTTATCACCTTGTTAGTAGTAGTGGGTGACTTGCAAGCTAACGTTACCAAACTATAATCACTAAAACATTGGACTACATCGCTATCATAATTGTTTGTCTTTGGGGATGTATTAATGACTCAGCATAGCATGTATCAAAAGAGAAATAATTTAATTTGACGTTTAAAATGAATAAAATGTACATTCCCTTACTGGAATTCCGCAACTACTGAACTTTGCTCTCTCCCTCCTCTCCCGTTCAGGCAACTGTCGGTGGAGTGTGTGTGTGTGTGTGTGTGTGTGTGTGTGTGTGTGTGTGTGTGTGTGTGTGTGTGTGTGTGTGTGTGCGCGTGTGTATGTGAGAGAGTTGCATGGTGGACCAATCCACTGTGAGGCAAGAAATGGAGGACTCAAAATGTGTCTTAACTTAAAACACTTTTTTTTGCCCGTTTGCATTTTTAGTGTTTTACTACTTACACAATTAAGTATATATAATGATTTTATTGTACAGTAAAAAAAAATGCTGGCCACAGTTAAGATTTTAATAAATAAATCTACCTCAGTTTTAATAAATTGTTCACCTGTTTGGGAAGTGTTTGTCATGTTTTGACAATAAACGATAGTTTAAAACCACAGTTAACTGTCTGTTTTCTACCTCTTTCACTCAGGAGCAAAAATATACCTTTAAACTTTAAAGAAATAAAGATTTTACATTTATCGTGATTTATCATGATATTTATCAATATCGAGTGAAATGGAAAATTATATCATGATAATTTTTAGGGCCATATCGCCCAGCCCTACGTGCACATGGTAAGAACTTTTTTGGAAACACTATAAAAGTGTTCATTTCTGTTGTCCTTTGGTGCGACACCCTTTAGTACTCATGGAAGAGATAGGTTTTCAGCTGTTATATTCTGGATTCTGGTTGGAGGCGGGGAAATCCCCGCCAGCAAAAATGTTTATTTTACTTTTTTTCAAAAAAAATGTTGTTGTTGAAAAAAATGTTGTTCCTTGCTGTGATGATGCCACGAACAATCGCTCATTTATCATTCGTAGGCTTCTGGTAAGAGCAAGTGGAAGTAGGACCCTGACCCTGTGGTAGATCTGCAAGCAAGCATCAATGCCTTGAACTTGATGCAAGCAGCGAGTGTTAGCAAGTGCAGAGAGATAAAAAAGAGGTGTGACGTTGGCACTTTTGGCCTTGTTTGAAGACAAGTCTTGTTCTGAATAATTGTTGAGGTTTGAATGCACACGATGGAAGTCCAGCCAGAAGACCACTGCAGTATTCATGGCTGGATGAGAAATTTTGTTGCATGCTCAGTTAGGAAAGGCCTGATCTTCCTGATGTTGTGTAGTGCAAATCTGCATGGGTTAGGTTAGGGTTAATGTGGTCTTTGAAGGTCAGTTGGTCCTCAAAGATTACTCCAAGACTTCTGACTGACCTTAATGGGGTAATTGATGATGAACGTAGCTGGATGGTGAAAACTGTAGTAGAGTCGGATTGGCAGGGAAGATGAGAAGCTCAGCCTTTGGCAGGTTGAGCTGCAGGTGATGTTCTTTCAACCATGCCAAGATGTCCACCAGACAGTTTGAGATCTGTGCAACTGCTGTGGGGTCATCTGGTTGAAATGAAAGGAATAGCTGTGTGTCATCAGCATAGCAATGGAAGAAGATCATTGAAGTTCCTTTATGATGGGTCCCAGTGATGTAGTGTATGTAGAGAAGAGAAGAGGTCCAAGTACTAAACCCTGATGAACTTCAATGATCCTTTGATGATGCCTAGTCACAGGAACACCACAGGAACTCAGCTAATGATATAATGTTAATATTCCAACCTACATTTACTGTAAAATTGCATTAAGGTCTGTTGGATTTTTTTCTCCCAATGTATATTGTAAGGAAACATACTCTTAACCAACATTTTCACCGTGGCAGTTTTAATCTTTTAAAAGTGTTTTTTTACAGTGTACAGTTGACACTTTATATTAAACTGGGATAGAAAAAATATATTTGAACATCCAAAAATATCACACAATTAGTGTCACTCATACCTGCTTGGAATAATCATATTTATATGGAGGAGAACTTCTCAATAAAAAATGTCACCTAATTCACAAAACAAGCATGCACATATATTAGTTTGTAACCTGGTTCTAATGTTAATGGATCTGGAGTGCTCTAAATGAGTGAGTGTGTCCTCAAGGTTAGTCATTTGCATAAAACCCGCCCAAACCATCTCAATATAAGGGCTTTACTCACAATCTTTCCTTTACAGCCTTTTTCACTCTCAGCAAACATATGATGCTCTCTGAAGATGCACTCTTGATGGAAATCATGCACAGCAAGATCCTCGAGCAATGCCAAGTGTGTCACTTTCAAAACTAGTTCAAACACAATAAATAGCTTTTATACAGATTACGACCTCTCTTTAGCCAGCTGTAGATAAATGTCCATATTTTTTTAGAATACAAATTAAATCAATATACAATTACATTAAAAAAAATGCTTTTATAAGGCCATTTAGATTATATAATTTATGCATATGTGTGTGTTTTAAAAGCACAACATGTACGTTTTTTTGATTAACTTATTATATTATTATACTTATAATTTTATATTAATTTGAGTACATTTTGTTGACTTGTGTACTTATCCCAAACTTGTTTTTGGATACATTCATCGATGGAAAATGAATTATTGTTATAAAGCTCAACACAGAGTAGTATTATAACATAACTTTCAACACACTCAAATATATCTAATATGATAACCCCCCATCCCATAAGCTCTGTGAAATCAAGGCGTCATCAAGCTCCGCCTGTGTTTTGAATAAGCGACATCTAGCGGGAGAAAGTTACATAATTGTACCTTTAAGTTAAGTCCGGCATTTAAAAGGAAAACACAATTTAGAAAGAATTTTAGCATGGAAATTATTGATGAATCGTTATTTCAGTCCCTGCTCATTGTAATTGAGTCCTTATTGTCAACCCGATATCACGGCAATTCATGCAAATTTTACGAGGTGGCTAATTCGAACAAATTTGTACGACCTCATTCGTACAAATTCATACTTTTTTTGCAGCGTTGACAAATTTGTATGAATTCGTACAAATTACCTACCTCAAACCCCGCCCCTAAACCTCCCCATCACTGGGGTTTAGACTAAACGTACAAATTCGTACCAGTGAGGTTGTATAAAATCGCACGAATTAGCTAACTCGTAAAACACGTATGAATTGGTCGTGAGATAGCGTTGTTATTGTATGTTCCGCTGAAGAACGTCATGCTTTTGATCCTTTAAACATGAGCAACTCATGCACAATCCACATGAGAAATATCCTCTCCACTGCACAGGCACATCCAAGCATCATTACTGTTATGGAAATATTTCTTAACCTCACCTACCCCTACACCAACACGCCCACCCACGCGCACTCTCACACACACTGAACCCGAAGTAGAGAAAGAAACTGGCAAGTGTGAGTGTTTACTCTCCTCAGGTGGAGAATAATCTAGCGGCAGGGTTCGTTCACCGGCATCTAGGCACAGAAAACCAAACACATGGCCATAAACACACAGTAACCAGACCTTTCATTTAGCCCTGCCACTGCCCGACCAGCAGGAATCTCCTTAATCCTTTCCAACTAGACCAAATCGTTGAAATCAATGCTTCCTGCTTGAGTCCTCTTTAACCTTTCCAGGAAGGGCAGATGGCGAAAGGAGGGCTGGCGGATGAGGCTTCTTTGGCTCTGAGGCTCATATGCCACTCCGTGTCCCTGGAGTTGGCTTATCGTCCTCAGCCCTGGGGCCTTTTTGACACGGCACAGAGGCTCAGCGGAAAGCCAGAGGACAAAGCCAAGGATCACGATCCTATTCTACTGCCTCCGCGCGGGCCAGAGATGCGCTCCCGGCACTCGTGTGATCGTTGTTTCCCCTGCCTGGAACACTTGTAAAACCACAAGCAATTACTGCTACCTCTGTGCACACATGGGCATATTTACCAATGTGTTGCGAATTCCCATTTAGAGACAAGACAGATATGAAATGGAAGAGAAATGAAGTTGGATGTGGGAGTGGTCTTTCTCTGTTTAAATGAATGGTCATAAGAGAGCATAAAGTTATAACAATGAGGAAACGAGTTAAAATAGACAGAGTTGTGTGTGGAACTGCATGTAAAGAGACTGAATACCCAGATAGATCAGAGATACTATAAAAACAGAAAGTGATAAAGTGAGGTCAGCATGAAACAGAACTGCCATAGAATTGTCTTCCCTGTTGTAATGTATATCTCAGTGGTGGAAAAAAAAGAAGTAGGGCATGTCAAGTGATGTCCTTTGAGTGATAGGTTGTCCCACTCTTGCGCCAGTAAACACAACATCAGAGAAGAGATGTCCCTGCAAGAGGGAGGGAAAGTTATTTTGAGGGTTAAATATTGTATGGGAAAAATAATGATGTGCACAGATGAATCATTTATAATAAATACTGCAATATTCCATAAAAAAATAAAATAATAATAATTGCCCATCTTTATTTTACAGTGACTTTAATTGCATGTAAATCGACTCACCTTACATTTGCTGAAAAGTTAGGCTGAGTTTTTTTTTTTTTTTTTCAGACACCCACGTTTCTACAGCACGTATAGATTTTTGGGAGAATTTCAGCAGTTGGCTCAGCACAGTCATTATAATGAACTGAATCCAGGTTACTGCCAAAAATTCAGGCCTCAACAATAATTGATGGCCCAGGGCCCAAGGCCGGTGTGAGAGAGATTCAGAAAGGTTGACCACTTCTCCTATTGGGCCAGCACTATTTATTACATTTTTGATCATTTGTGCAATTTTTATGCTTATTTTTATTTTTTTTAAGTGAAAGCACTGCCAGACCATATTGTGACTAGGGTTGGGTACCGAAGGCACAGACTTTTAGGGGCACAGATCGAATTACGTCGGTACTACAGAGTACCGATTCACGTTAAACCTTCTGCACGTATGTTCTAAATACGCCTGCCGTGAGTTTTTTGATGCAACCGTTATTATAAAATGACGTGTTCTAATTTCCATGGTAACACATCAAACTTTACACGTAATGTTTTATTTTGTATTATTTTTATACAAAATATGTACTGACTAAATTTAATACATGCAAGTGACCTCCTTATGGTTTAAATAAAAAACTAAAGAAAATTATATGTTTGTTGATTTCTAAGTTATCACAGGGCGTCGCTATTATATGTTTCCAACACTGACTGGATGTTTCCATCCCTGCCGTCTCAAATGAGGACATGAATGCATGCAACTTCATCTCCAGAGCCGCTCTGAGAGCCACTTCATGAGCATTTTACCATTTCATTTGAGAAAAACTATCGTCATATCATAAACACACTCAAAGGCCTTAACAGCAACCCAACAAAATAAAAGTTGGGTTTAATGCAATATTACTAACACTAATGTAATGATACTAAATTATTATCAAAACTTGTTTAAGTAATAATCACAATTATCCTTCATATTTTAATCTTTTTAAAAGTTTGTTTAATTTAAAAAATTTTTAGCGTGAGATAATTTATCGGGCGATAAAAAAAAGTTGGGTTGGGAGCTGGGTCTATACAAAGCAAAATATGATTACTTTCACATTGATATTTTTAGCGCGGATGTATACCTAGCCGGATTGCACTGTAGGGGGTGAGAACAAGTTTTCGAACCTTTGTTTGCCTACTGTGAAATTACCACATCAAACGTGATGTGCTAACATGGATGCTGTTATGAAGCCGCTGGGTTTGCTTAAGGGAAAATGTATTTTTAAGAAGCTTCCCAATGGAAACCTTGACAAAACTAAGGTTGTTTGCACCTTTTGCAGTGCAGAATTAGTTTACTGTTGTTCTTCCAGTCTCAAGTACCGCCTAAATGCACGCTTTTTTGTCATTCCGATTGAAAGATTCAGTGGACTGTTTACATGAGACGTTATATAAACCAATCTGGGGTTTACGTGTGCTGACCATAGACCGCTGACTTTCAGTCGGAATCATTTTGTGACATGTTGTGACAGTTTTTCCTCTCCAACAGCTGGAATGAGTTCACAGTTGCCATAGCTACTCCCAACGGCCACCATGACTTTTTATAAAAACGGTTTTATAAAAGCTATTTATTTATTATAAGTGTAATAATCATCTCAGAAAAAAAAAAAATCTTCTGTCAGGCGCAGCTGAAGTAAAAAGTGCCTTGGACAAACGCTGTCAAGATGAGAGAGTGTAGGCAGCCTCTTTCTGTGTCATTATTCCAACATTATCTTCATAACTAGTTACGAAATAAAAAGTTTACCCCTCAGGAAAATTTACTTTCCTGTCTTGTCAACAGCTGTGAGCGGCTGGCGACACGCACTCTTCAGTAGTGAAGGCGTGCACTGTATATAACGACAAATCAACGCACACTCAAAAGTAATCGGGTAGTTTACATGTTGACATTTTCCTTTTGATCGGTTCATGAAAATGTTTATCCAACCCCTCTCAAACAGATTAAAATGTTATTCGGTTTGGGCATTTTTATTCCGATTGAGGTGTTTATATGGAGCATTTTCATTCGGATTGGACTTTTAAACTACTGCTCCACGAAAATGAACCTATTATTTGGGTAGCAAATGCCTTCGGCAGAATTCAGATGAACCATTTTAATCCAATTTTAATAGATTAATCTAGATTAAAAGATATATATATATATATATAAGTAGCAAGTATAGCCTAATATTTTAGTGGGCTAATATTACAGTATACAAACATCACAGACAGCAACCAAGGCAGCTCTGACATAATGTCATTAACACTTCTATAAATGACTTAAAGTTTCTTTAAAATTATTGAGGTAAACATCACTAAAGTACCGTGGAAATGTACCATTGGGGACCGATTAAAATGTGAATGGTACACATTTGAGTGTAACTGAATATTGCACAACAAAAGTAGGGTGCTGGCCTAATTCTGTCAATCGGTGGTTTGGATGGAGGTAGATCTGAATGTGAGTTTGCTGTCGACGCTAAGAAAGAGGTGGAGTTTAAGCAGGCAAAATGTTTGGAGAAGTCAGGAATATGCCAATAGTCAATTTCACTGTGCATGAATATGAAATATGACATTTTGATTATATAATACCAGGCCAAAATAAACATATGAACAAATGAATGGATCAATAACATGCATTTTTTTTTAAATCAATAGATTTTAGTTTTCTCTGACATTTGTTTGCAAAACTTATTTTTTTACTTTAAAGGATGTCACATGGATGACCTATGATATGACGTATATGACATAACACTATAATAGAACACATAAATAAGTATGGATACACATGACACACACTTCTTGCCACACACACATTAAATCAAACAAGCAGTAATTGTGTATCTCTGGAGTGCTGTTTCCTGCAGGTCCAGGCCTGGCACTTTCTTCCGGTCTAATTCAATTTGTGACCTCCTGATTCTCTCTGCTGTACTTAGTGCTAAAGGAAGGAACCATCTCTTTCTGTGCGCTTACATGCCTCATCCACTGCCTAAGTTTTCGGTTGTACTTGCTCTAGGAGAGATGGTTTAGCCTCTGAGACATACTCTCTAAAACTCATGTACGTGAGTAAAAAAAATCGTTTCCCCATCTATCCTTCACAGTCCATCGCAGGTCTATATGTCAGATTAGCTCTATATTTCTATTACAGGCTAGAGCTAATCCGACATATAGGTCTGAGACGGACTGTGAATGATAGATGGGAAAAGAAAGATTTTTTTGTTTTTGTACGAGAAAGAGTGTCTGAGACTAAATCACCTCTCCTAGAGCAAGTACAACAGAAG
This sequence comes from Pseudorasbora parva, assembly GCF_024679245.1. Classification (NCBI taxonomy): domain Eukaryota; kingdom Metazoa; phylum Chordata; class Actinopteri; order Cypriniformes; family Gobionidae; genus Pseudorasbora; species Pseudorasbora parva. Next base: position 19,757,630 of record NC_090176.1, on the reverse strand, counting down.
ACGTCAGTTCCAGTAGTGTCCACACAGGCCCAGACAGACTCCCTGAGGTCCCTCAGGACTGCCTCTAGAACATGGCAGTTAAGACAAGCCTTTCTTCCTTCTGTCTTCCCGCATCTCTCTTCTTCTCTTGAGTGGGGGATGGATGCATACTCTACCAGCGATCTGTTTTACCAAACTAATCTTTCCTGTAGGCTACAGTCTGTTAGAGGACATGTACCTTGTAAATCTAGAAATCTGCACTCTTAAATACCATACAATCAGTTCAGGTTGTGAATTACAATGCTTACGTCATTAATAAGCAGCACAATCTAATAAGGGAAATGTCACTGTAGAGCTGAAGATACTATCACTTGTTTGAATGATGCACAACATAAAAGCAGATACAACTGATATTTGAGAAATTGAGATATTTGAGGGTAGAAATCATGAAACTAAATCAAAAGAAGGAAATAAGAATTAAACTACTGTTTATAAGTTTGGGGATTGTAAGGTGTTTTTCTTTTCTCGAAAGAAGTCTATTGTGATTTGAATATAGTTTAAAATGTATTCCTGTGATGGCAAACCTGAATTTTTAGCATCATTACTCCTTCAGAAATCATTCTAATATGATTTGATGCTCTATAAACATTTCTTATTATTATCAATGGACATTTCCAATGGAAAAACATTTCCATTTTTGTGGAAAGCATGATACCATCAGGATTCTTTTGCAAATAGAAAGAACAAAATAAACATTTTGTAACATCATAAATGTCTTTACTGTTACTTTAAATCAATTTAATGCATCCTTTCTGAATACAAAATATACATTTCTTTCCAGAAAAAAGATATATAAAATTAAGCTGAATTTTTTAATTGTTAGATATTCATCAGGCTATCAGAGTTTTTGCTAAATTTTTGCTTATTTTTATAAAAATTCTGCATATTTTCCACCCAAAAATGTCTTACCTGAATTGTATAAACAGGTCATATTTTCATTTCTTTAATGACATTGTGGCAAGGTGGGCGAGCAAGAGACATGGGAGGAGCGAGCGAAACCGGTGCATGATTGAGAATGAGAGTCAGCTGCGAGGCACACCGTTCTCGAGGCATATAGTCCACTATAATCCTGAAGGTGTACTGTTGTCTATTAAGTCCTGTAAGTTGAGAGGTGGGGCCTCCATTGATTGGTCTTGTTTGTTCAGCCCATCTCCCAGATGCTCGATTTGATTGAGATCTGGTGAATTTGGAGGCCAAGTCAACACCTCAAACTAATTTTTGTGCTCCTCAAGCCATTCCTGAACCATGTTTGATTTGTGGCAGGGTGCATTATCCTGCTGAAAGAGGCCACAGCCACCAGGTTATACCTTTTCCATCAAAGGGTGTACATGATTTGCAACAATGCTTAGGTTGGTGCTACGTGTCAAAGTAACCTCCACATGGATGGCAAGACATAAAGTTTCACAGCGAAACATTGCCCAAATCATCACACTGCCTCCACCGGCTTGCCTTTTTGCCATAGTGTATCCTGGTGCAATGTGTTCTCCAGGTAAGCGACGCACACACGTGATGTAAAATAAAACGTGACTCATCAGACCAGGCCACCTTCTTTCATTGTTCCGTGGTCCAGTTATACTAATGCTCACGTGCACGTGGCACTTTCAGTGGTGGACAAGGGTCAGCATGACTGGTCTGCGGCTATTCAGCCCCATACGCAACAAGCTGTGAGGCACTGTGTATTCTGACACCTTTTTATCAGAACCAGCATTAACTTATTGAACAATTTGAGCTTCAGTAGCTCGTCTGTTTGATCGGACCACATCAGCCTTCGTTCCCCACGTGCATCAATGAGCCTTGGTCGCCCATGACCCTGCCCCTGGTTCACCACTGTTCCTTCCTTGGACCACTTTTGATAGATACTGACAACTGCCGACCAGGAACACCCCACAAGAGCTGCAGTTTTGGAGATGCTCTGACCTAGTGGTCTAGCCATCACAATTTGGTCAAACTTGCTCAAATTATTACGACTGGCCATTTTTTCCGGCTTTTAACAAATCAACTTTGAGGAAAAAATGTGCACATGCTGCCTAATATAGCAGGTGCCATGATGAAGAGATAATCACTGTTATTCACTTCACCGGTCAGTGGTCATAATCTTATGCCTGATCGGTGTGTTTCATCCAAAGCTATTTATATCTAACAATAAGCTATTATAAGCTATTTATTGTACAATAATTCCAGAGACAATACCCTAAAGCAAGTTGAGTGCCTTGGTCAGTAACTCTCCAGTTAATGGGTGTCAATCACCAGACGATTACTATTTTGTAATCAGTTGGGCTGCATGAAACAAACGATTCATGGTTTGGGTAATTAGCATAGTCCAGTTAGCCCACTGACAGCCATTAAAAACTAGTGTACCATGTACTCTGACAAATTTCATCATACACACCAAAAAATAATGGTTCTTTGACAATGATTGTTCCATGAAGATCCTTCTTTCTGAAGATCTTTCCCAAAACAGCCAAACTCATGGAGGCATGCTGTGGGCAGAGCTAATGTGTCACAAGCACACACACACACACACACACACACACACACACACACACACACACACACACACACAATACATCATGGCATTATCACTGGATGATTTTCGATTCACCATGCGTTAGTGTAGTTTACATTACATGCACTGATTGCCTAGCCTGACAAGCTAGACCCACATCAAGATGTTTGGTCTGGAAACTCACCATTGACAGGCCTCAATCCGAGGGGCGGGATAAACGGTTGTCTTTCAAACTCCCTCTGCACGCGATAGGATAGCGCTACAACCAACCAGAGCAACGAAGGTAAAAAAAGAGCTTGTTGATAGATTAAACATTCGCCGTATCCGGTCGGCAAAACTCAGAACACATCTTCCCTTGTTAAGAATGACTTCAGTGCCGTTCTTTGTTCTTTTCTCAGAGAAAAGCTTAACTCCAAGTCTTCCAGAGTCGCAGTCAGAGCTGATTCGAAAGACCGCCGCCATTCGCCAGTTTCTGTGTTTACTAGAAGCACGCAAACGCAACTCGGCCATCGTCATTATGGCCCCGCCTACCGACTCTATACACGATGTGGTTGGCCCGGCAAGAGTTAGGCGAATACAGCTCAGAAGGGTATTGAGAGTTGCTAGACGACACTCGCGGGCAGATTATATTTGCTGCCGCTAGGGTGCGTCTAGGTTTCTAGGCTATTGATTTCTAGGCTGCCAACAAAACAGACATTTGAGGCAGTTTAACTCACTGCCTGCTGTTTCGACTCATGACTGGGAACAAACACAGTGGCAGAAATCAAAACTGGGGATCGCAGCCCTGGTCAGGTGTTGTCGTGTTCAGGTAGTGTAATGTGGGCAGCAATGTCATCCTTTTTAAAAGTCTCAGTTTTGGTCCGTATACACTGAAAAACAACCAGGAGACCTAAAACGGGGTCTGCAGTGTTTTCAAAAGTCTCCGTTTTTGAGGTTCGAAAAAGCTGGCGTAGTGTAGACAACAGGCATAACTGTAGCAAAAGTTATGCGTTTTAAAAACAAAAACTGTAAACTGGACCTTAAAAGAATGAAATGCAAGTAGAACCCAATCATTTTGACCAATCATTTTTTTTTTTTTTGCATTTGGGGTGTCTTTTAATTGTCTCTGGTGAATCTGCAATTGCAGTCACAAGGCTGCCCGAGACTGAGGATTGTCCATAGGGACTGAGGTGGCTGTTTAGCTGGAGGTGCTGTGCTGTAGGTAATTAAAATCAGTGTGTGCTGGTTATAATGAATTAGAATAAAACAGAGCAACTCATTAAGACTCTCTCCTGGGAGTTCTATGAACAAAAGTAACAGTATTTATTTATATGACCCTGAGAGGGAGACTTCAGTCAAATCTGATTAACAGATGTCATGGCAATCCTGTATTGACCTGTGTGTAGAGAGACCTCAAACACACCAGAGCCATTAATGAGGTCAGCTTGCTTTCTCTCCCTCTTCATCGGTTCCTCTTGCATGTCTGAAGCTGAAGTCTAATTTAATTAGAGCATTGTTGGTTTTCCATTGTGCAAACAGCAGAACGGAAGGGAACTCTATGTCATATGAGATGGCAGTGTTTGTCCCACTCGAGAAATCACACGAGAAGTCACAACGTCTCTGGTGTTTTCCCTGAACGTGTGTGGGATTATGGCTTTCAGGAAGAGCTGTGCTGATTTTATGAGAAGCTTAATGATAAAGCCTCTCATTTCATTCCTTCTATGTGATATGTTTTGCTTCTCATCCATTTTATATAAACAGTAATATCTTGCAACCACACAACGTTTGTGTCATGCTTTGAGTTGCTGTTGCCCTTTTAAGTTACAAGAAATCAGATATCCCTTTATCTTTTTATCCCTTGATAAAATAGTTCATACTAACAAAGACTATGTTTTCATTGAAAAAGGCCATTTATTGTACAGCTGGTTCTAGAAGTTTTTGACATCAGACAAAAAAAAAAAAAAAAGAACATTATGGCAACCTACTGGTGAGGACGAGTAGCAGCAAGGATATGGAAAATTTCCAACTGAACCACTGAATATGTACATTTGTTGAACAAAAACATTTTAGTCTAAATATTATCAACTTTTTGGATGAAAAAATCGTATTTTCTAAAAACTGAATATTTTTAAATAAACTTATAAATAAAAATATGAATATACACTGTATACTATACACAATATAACAGGAAAAATAATGCATGTTTTTCCATACATTTTTTGTAAAAAAAAAAAAAAGTAGTTATAGAGAATGATTTCTGTAATATTTAAGAAATCAACCAATAATTTATGACAACCATTCTGTAGAGGTTTTCTTGCGGTTATTTAAAAAAAGTTTGCAAAGCATTTTACATTAACAATTTTACGTAAAAAATTGTTCTTTCTTTTTCAACCTGATCTCACAGAATTCCGTGAAATGAACTCAAAAGTCCATGGTAGTTTCACGGCATCGCCGAAAATTCCGTGATGGGTTCACGGAAGTGATGCCTATGCAAGTCAATGACAGACAGCATCTGTGCTCCACACACGGATTCCCTGTTCAACACCTTATATTCGTCAGTTTGGTTCAGTCAGCAGAATTTATTTACATTTATTTTGTTTTTATTCAGACACGTTTTGAACACGTAACTCAATCCCTTCCCTAAACCTAACCATTTGTGTATTATAAAAAAAACCCAGGATATAACAGGCAGATACACAGATACTGCAGGCACAATTTATTCAGAAACTAGAAATATTCCAAATGTTCCGAGGCCAAACGATTGATTTGTGTGAAGAAAATCCCCAAAAACGACCAGTAACATCGAGTCCATCCGCCGAATATTAATAATATTTCAAATATTGCCGCCGGAAGAAACGTAACGTCAGCTTTGAGAGCATTGGCTGTTGTATATCGCGTGACCAATTGCGTCATTACGTCCGCTTTGATTGTAAAATGCCATTGGCTCTCGTGTGTTTCGTGACTGATCGCGTCATGCTGAAGAATCATTTGTATCATTGGAGCGTGATCATCATTTCAACAATTAAAACATTAAGATCAACTCTGTTCTTCACATGAAGATATCGTCTGACTTCAGAAGACTTGGAATGCAACATGAGTTAATACTTCTAGACTGTTTCTGGTCCGTTTTTGCAATAAATAATTGTGACTGTACATTTATTTGCCTGTTATGTGTTTTATATTGTTGACAGTGGGTAGGTTTAGGTAGGAGTGGAGTTAGTTGCTCCGAAATATAAAAGTTGGCCATAAATATTCATAAAATCATGTCTACTTTTACAAATGCAAATAATGTAATGTGTGTTGGGAATCCGTGTGTGGACCACGGATGCTGACTGTCGTTGACTTACATAGGCATCACTTCTGTAAACCCATCACAGAATTTTCGGCGATTCCGTGAAACTACCACGGAATTTTGAGTTAAGGGTCCGTGTTCATTTCACGGAATTCAGGAGAGTTTTATATCGCGACAGGTAGATATCGATCTGTGTTAGATATAGAAGCGGGTTGCCAAAGCCCGGAATATGTAAGAATGATTGGTGTAACATTTGTGTATTTGAGGAATAAGTTGACCAATACAATCAGCTGTGGGGTGGAGTTTGCGCTTAACTGTTTTTTGGGGGGGCACGAGGGACAAATCTAAGATGTCTGTCACATTAATGTGACGTTCAGTCAAATACGATTTAAGACCTGAATAAAAAAGTCCAAAAGACTACTGAACTTTTACTAAAATTCTAAATGTATCCAAATACTGTTAGTATACCAGTATGACCGGATAAATATCCAAAATGGCAGACAAAGTAAAATAAATGTTGTTTATTTATATGGCCTAATTCATTCAATAACGAAAACTATAATAAAAATAGTATTTGATACTAATAAACCAATATTTTTGTGTACTATGTATTCTTATGGTTATTAGAGTATCACAGTGTTAGCTAAGCAACATGCTACTGCTAAACTCTATTGAATTCAATTATGAGTAAAGCCTTTGTGAGACTTTCATTGCATGCCGCTTATGTAGAGTGTCAAATCAATCTCTTATAAGGTTCTAGTTCAGTTAGGATGATGTCTTAAAAGGCATCTGCTAATATAAGCTTTTCACTATGTTTTGGAACAGAGCCACTGCGCCCCTTTCACAGACCCGTGCCTTTATGTGTCTCCTAACACAACGTTATGTGGATTGAATATAAGCGCTGACTTCTAATGTACAGCAAATGCTGCTGCTGTTTTTGTGGGCAATTACCCATAATGCAGGTTGCTGACTGGATCATAATCCCACAGCTGTTTCTTTATACCGTTGTGCTCACGCGCGGCATTTGCATACATTCGCCTTTCTGCTTACATAAAATGGCCTCATTACTGTCTGTCTTCAGTGCCGGCACAGTGTCGGTTCTGTTCTGCCGTTGCCTCCTGTTGACATTAGCAGTAATCATGTCATTTCCTGTTGACTCCTCCTCGCACGTGTCGTGGGGTGCCAGTCTTTTCTCTGCAGCTCTCCTCTCCTGTCTCAGGCTGGAGACGGTGCTTTATCTTCCCACCATACTCTGCTCATTTGCGGCTGAATTTTGCCGCTGGGCCGGCGTGTCAAACGGATTACGGGGCAGAATGAGATTAAGGAAAACAGCGTGAGAGTGTGACCAGCCATTATGACTATTTCAATGCTAAATGCCTCCTTCTCCGAAGCCAGTGCAGTGAGCTGGAGCAAGCAGTGGCTGCCTTTATTGATGTCTATGCTGACGGTGTCTTAACACACTGAATTCCTCACTGCCAAAAAAAATGTCTCTTTTATTCATTCCGCAATCTCCCTCTCCACTCGTAATCTTCGGTTTGTTAGCATGGGTGCCTTTTTTTTTTTTTTCTGAGTGTCGGATTATCTTCAATTATTCCTTCATTGTATGGAATATCATCTTGATTTTAAAAGGAATATTTTACTTGAATGAAATTCTGCCATCGTTTTCATGTCGTTCAAAACCTAGTGGTTTGGTTACTATATGTGTGTGAAGGAATGTGTTTGTTTGAACTGCTTTTGGTGTGTGTGCTCTTGCAGTGCAAATCTATAATTTCAGTACCTAAACAATGGCCATGAGGGAGCAGGATCTCAGTTGATCTGCAGTGTGTACGGAGCGCCTCAGATAGCTGCTGCTTTGCTGTCATTAAAGACGTTATCAGCTGCGAGGTGCAGACGGGAACCAGGAGATGCTGTAATACTGTTCCTAATGTAAAACACAGGCTTTTTATCCCACAGACTCCCACAGATCACTATCACTGTCAGATAAAATAGTGTCATGCACATGAAGTAAAAAGTAATGGAACTTTGTCAGTCTGTGCTAATGATATAAGATGTACATAGCGACAGCGTTATGGAGGATAATCAGATACTTCTTTTAATTCGATTATTAATTTGTGTTCACGTCGCTCAAATAGCACGCTTAGCCAGCTACAGAGAAATTGTTAGCCAGCAGAGATGGCAAAAGTACACACATCCTTCTCTCGTGGGTCAAAATGATCCAAAGCCCTACATTTATTTATTTATTTATTTATTTATTTATTTATTTATTTATTTATTTATTTATTTATTTATTTATTTATTTATTTATTTATTTATTTATTTATTTATTTATTTATTTATTTCCAGAAATTTCATTTTTAATGTTGTTTTATATTTTTAATTGAATTTGGAGATTTAGTTATTTTATTTCCTTTAACTAGATTTTTTTCAATAAATTATAAATTTTAATTCTTTAAATAGTTTCAACTTAAATTCAAAATAATTTCATGCATAACCCTTATAATTTCATGCATAACACTGGTAGCGTCGCATCGACCAATCGCGATGAGTTTCTCAAGGCACATGGGTATGATGTCATTTCATGCATAACACTGTCAGAAATCTTGGAGTAATCTTTGATGACCAGCTGTCCTTCAAAGACCACATCTCGAAGACGGCTCGGTCATGCAGGTTTGCATTGCACAACATCAGGAAAATCAGACCGTTCCTTACGGAGCATGCAACACAGCTTCTTGTCCAAGCCCTGGTCATTTCTAGACTTGACTATTGCAATGCGCTTCTGGCTGGACTTCCATCTTGTGCAATCAAACCGCTGCAAATGATCCAGAACGCTGCAGCACATCTTGTATTCAATGAGCCCAAAAGGGCTCATGTCACATCTCTATTCATCTCTCTGCATTGGCTACCACTCTCTGCCCGGATCAAATTCAAAGCCCTGACTCTTGCTCATGGATCTTCCACAAGCGCAGCACCCGCATACTTCGACTCACTCCTACGCGTCTACACACCCACCAGAAGCCTTCGCTCAGCTAATGAGCGAAGGCTTGTGGTACCATCACAGAGGGGCATGAAATCCCTCTCTCGAACTTTTTCTTTCATTGTTCCGGGTTGGTGGAACGATCTTCCGTCCTCCATACGCACAACAGAATCACTCACTTCGTTCAAAAGACAGGTAAAAACTCATCTCTTCCATGAGCACTTAATCTTACATAAAAAAAAAAAAAAAAAAAAAAAAAACATCTTTCCCCCTCTATTTCTCCTTTCTTCTTTCCTTTTCTGGTCTTTGCTACTCTGAGCAGTGTACAAATCTTAGTATTTAGGGCACTTTTTGTGTTTCGTTGCCTCTTCTTGACGGATCGCTTCCTGTTCTCCTGAGTTGTAAGTCGCTTTGGATAAAAGCGTCTGCTAAATGCATAAATGTAAATGTAAATGTAAATTTCCCCTTCTATATGTGTGATTTTTCCCCAAACCAGTTCAGCGGAAATGCCCTGCAACCGATTCTAAACATTTCATTGTCAATGTCAATCACAATAACGATTGCCTACACCCAACCCTGATCCCTAAACCTACCCATCACAAGAAAGATTCAGCATTTTTACATTTTCAAAAAAAAAACATAATTTAGTATGTATATATATCCCTTTACATTGTGGACACACACACACACACACACAAATGTTCGTTTTGGCGTAGACATACACGCGGAATCACATGCGGAGATGATGGATCGATGTATCGTTACATTGTTTCACTAATTTTCTTGTGCCTGTCACTTGTTCATCAGCATGTTTACTGTTATGAACAGAACTGTCTTTACCTTTGCAAGACAATCACTGCATTTGTTTGCACATAATATACTTGTATTTTAGCTACATTTAAATGATTATATTATGCCCATGTTTTATCTTAAATGACTTAAACTTAAAAAGCTATATATTTTTAAATGGCATAAATGTCCAAAATTAGTACAATAACTACATCATGACAATATCGTTATAGAAAATTCCAAATCCTAATAATGTTATTACATTATCATGAGTCATATTTTTACTTACTAAAATTAACTGTGGCTGTATAGTAAAAGTATACCTTTTTTGTTTTTGCGGATTGATTACTATTTGTATAACCAGAGTTTTACTACACTGTAAAACCCAACAAGTTACGGTAACTCAAACCATTTGAGGAAACCGATTGCTTCAAACCAATTAAGTTTTAAAACCATTAAGTATGAGTACTGAAAACTCATATAGATTGAGTTAAATTAACTCATATTTTAGTGTTGTTTAAGTGTTAAAACTTATATTTTAGTGTTGTGTTGATCAATTATTAAGAGTAAACTGAACTTAAAGATTTTAAGTTAATTTTATTAATTCAGTTTGAATTCAGGTAACAAATCTAACTAAGTCTTAACAACTACATGGTTACTTAAATGGTTTTAGGAAACAGATTGCGGCAAATGGTTTAAGTTCATTAAACTCAAAGTGATTAAGTTACATAAGACTAAGCACAAGCTAACATTGGTACAAAATGAAGACAGAACAGGAGGGTATTTTTAAGTAATTTATTGAAATATAACATTTACATCATAAATACAGTATGCCATATGTTCACAAATATAACTAGACAAAAAATATTAGACTTTTTCACCAAATAAAACAGCACAAACATGTTTAAAAAAGTCATAACATTTAAATAACAAAACATATAAAATAAAAAAAATTATGTAAAAAGGTACGTTTCCTCAAAAAGCAAAAGCACTGTATGATCTTTAATGTACTCTAAGTGTATTGCACTGACCGAAGACTTGGCAGACATCACCACCTCATCTTTAAAGACAATCAAAGCATCCAGTGGGTTTAAAGGTAACGTTCCCTCTTCCTCCTCGACAGTAAGGATGGTGACTGTTGGCTTCTGCACCTGGTCAAGCTCCTTTTTCTATATGCATTGGAAAAAAATATGTTAGTTTATGTCACCACATACAAAAATAACCCTTGTCAGGGCAGACACCATATTTCAATTTTCATAAATAAAAAAAACGTTGTTATAAGGAACGGATTATTGTTGATTTAATTGGGCGTGTGCTTATTTAAAACCCTGTAGTTCAATTTTGTAAAGATGTTAAGTTGTTTGTCAGCAAGGTTTAATTGGGGGAAAAACATTTTCAGGGGTGTATCAGCCGAATGTTCTAGACCTTGAATTGAATGACGAATTGAATTGAATTGAATTCAAGCGATAATGCACACATTGCAAAACATTTGTTTTTCATGTCAGGATGTCATAAATAGAAAGAGGCAACAGTTTACTGTCAAAGATTTGTCGCTCACATCACGCCGCATCCAGTGTAGACAACATAACGGACTATAAGGGGCTCTTTTGTCCTGTCGCGCTGCTCACATCCGGTGTAGACAAGGTGAAACAAGACAGATTTGATTAACAAATTTTAAATGGATAATGGCAAGACATCCTTGGTGTAAATTACGTTCTTCTTTCAGATTAATATAATCAGAGCGGTATTAATAAATGTCCTGGTTAATCCAAGCATTATAATGGCAGTAAATGGCTGTCCAAAATTTGAAGCCAAAAAAGTGCATCTATTCATTATAAAAGTAATCCACATGACTCTGGAGGGTTAATAAAGTACTTCCAAAGTGAATCGATGGGTTTATATAAGAAAAATATCCATATTTAACTCGTTATAAAATAAGAAAATAACTAGTTTCCGGCGCAACGATGACGTCGGATATAGCGTAAAAAAGCATAACAGCCACGGCGTTGACGGCGGACGCAGCGTAAAAAACATAAATGATGTGACGATGATGTCGGGCGTTGCACAAGCGTTTTGAATCACGAGAGGATATTTTTCTTACACAAACCCATCGATTTAATTCAGAAGGCCTTTATTATTCCCCCGGAGCCGTGTGGAGCACTTTTAAAATGGATGGATGCAATTTTTTGGGCTACAAATTTTGGGCTGCCATTCACTGCCATTATAAAGCTTGGACGAGCCAGGACACGTATTAATATAACTCTGATTGTATTCGTCTGAAAGAAGAATGTCATTTACACCAAGGAGGACTTGAGGGGGGGAGTAAATCAGGGTGAACGATTCCTTTAAGCTTGGGCTGAGATTGGTTTATTATGTGTCAAATAAGCTTTTGCTGTGCTCAATGTATATGCTAATGAAAGCCTAAATTAAACGTTTTGAAGACTAGATTTTCAATGGACAGATTAATAAAATTCTTATGTGTTTGGAACAATATGAGGGTTGGTAATTTATGAATCATGACTGAATTTGTATTGGCAAGTGGACTATACATTTAAGACAACTTGAATGATCAACTATCAGTCACTGTAACCACACCATGCATTTATGCTGGTGGCAGCTGAAAGGTTAACATGTTGCTAAATAAATGTAATGTAGTTCTGACATGTGTCCTACCTTGTGTCTTGAAAACATCTCTTGACTCTTCCTTTTAAATAGTAACAGACCTGCCAGGATCGTAGTTTTTTTTATGATTCATGACAAGACTTCTTTCAACCACTGCAAATCTAGCATTGCCCATTACCTTACACCTTTACAAACCCAAGGCAACTTCAGGATAACTGCCAGTGAAAATATAACACACGAAATGTTTCTGTTTATATTAGGAAAGCCGACTATAACAACAACTTTCAAGACTTGACCAGTATTCTCCTGAAGCAATACAACATGACTTTGAATGATAGACAGACTGGACTTTGGACTTTAAGCCTTTTAAAAAAATCATATTGCTTCAGAAGACTTACAAGTTGTGCTAAAAGACATTTATGGTCATAATTACGTTTGCAAAAATAGCAATTCATTCAAAAATTAAAATTGAAGAACAAACGTATATTTGTATGAACATTATGTAACTGTTCATAACGTTATCATTTGCATTTTGCACAGTAACGTTACAAAATTCCATTGATTTGTTCAATGTTAATTCTAACTTACTTACTCATAGAATTGTAGCCACGTTGCTGCCATTGCACCTTCGTCTTTGCTCTGAAAAGATTTAAAAGCATGGCAACAATGTGTTAGTGTGAGTTTCAAATGAGAAAACGTCATTAGAAACAAATAACAGTTTAAAATTTTATCTAACGTTAGCAAAACAGGATCTAAAATGCTCCTCAAGTCACTTTGTTCACCCCGGAGCTTCAGCTGCTTTAGTCAAATTAACTAGCATCACATATGATAGAGGAAACTCGAATTCGATTAACAATACATTTAAAACGGTTGTAATATAAGGAATGCGTGAGTTTGCATTAACGTTACCTTTTGCTTTAACGTAAGTTAGTTAACGTCACTGTGGCACGAGACGAGAGACATGGAAAGATGGCCAACTGTTTCAAAAGCCAGCGTTTATCTGTCCGACTGTGAGAAAGCACAAACATATATTTTTTAATTCCCCGCTGACAAACTGCAGTGTAAAACAGCATAATTAACTCCAAACGTGTACATTACCGTTGATAACACTGGTGCAATAGCGCATTTGCTCCTAATGTTAGATTGTTTGCTGGCTAACTTTACACACAACATTACTGAGCTGGTTAATCTTCGGATAAACATAAAAGAGGTACGAAAATAACACTGAAAACGTTCAAACATGAGCGAAATATGAATAAATAAGTTTGAAACGCTTACCTTTTGTTTTTCTTGACTGTAGCGCGAGCCGTCCTGCTGTGACTGGACTGAAGGAGGGAAAATGGTGCGGTTTTTTTTACCTCGGAAACTCACTGGGATGATACTTTGACATGACTAAATGTAATGACTTTAAAAGAGCTTAATGTAAGACTGTAGGCTTAATATGAGGTAGATTAATGTATATACTATTGTTTATTTATTTATTTTATCAGCTTTTAGTTATTTAATTGGCCATAGATGTAAAATACTAGATTAAATAAATATCTGTAACTTAAACCATTAGAGTTAAAAAGTTTTAGTAACTTATTTAGATTGAGGTTTGCTTACAATAATACATTTTTGAGTTAACATCACACATATTTGTTAAGTTGAATTAACTTTTTTGGTAACATTAAGTAAAATGAACTTATTTCATTTAGTGAATTTCACTGTTAGGTTTTACAGTGTACCAATTCCATGATTAAACTTAGAATAGCAAAACCAGGCTTAATTTGTGGTTACCTATAACTAGTAACCATGTTTTTATTTGTCTTTTTTGTTTGTTTGTTTGTTTGTTAGCTTTTTATATGTAGTAAACATAACACTAATTTTCACAAGGGTTGTTTATTCTGCCCTATCTTCCTCTAAACCTATTCTAAAACCATGTGAATATTTGTTTGCTAAATTACTACTGTAACTATACAATATAGAATAATGATGTCCTTTAGCTTAACGCTACTGCCAACAGTTGCTAGCAGTTTAATGTTAAACATAAATGGAACTGTTCCTAACAGTTCTTAGAACTGTTCGTCCCGACAGTGGAAAAGCAGCTTTTGTTGGCACACGTTACTCATCTTGTGGTAAATGCCTGCAAGTTAAATAGATAGATAGATAGATAGATAGATAGATAGATAGATAGATAGATAGATAGATAGATAGATAGATAGATAGATAGATAGATAGATAGATAGATAGATAGATAGATAGATAGATAGATAGATAGATAGATAGATAGATAGATAGATAGATAGATAGATAGATAGATAGATGATAGATAGATAGATAGATAGATAGATCTATATCATGTCACAATACTGAAGTAAAGTTGATAACATCTACTTTAATGGTTCTATTTTAGCAGTTATGTGTGAAATGGAGTTATATTTTACATCTTTCACGTCACATCTCAAAATAGTCACTTGTGAAGATGGCAGCATGCAATATATTGTGTAAAATCAAATGTGCTGTAGGTGTACTATGGTACAATGATCAGTTGTATACATACACACCACCATGGAATACTTACTTTATTCATGAACCACTTTAAGTATTATACGATTATACTGTATATGTTCCACAGAATTAGTCCTCCATGATACATGTACAAAACATGGTAAAACTAGGGCATCTCTGGTATTTTATTTCTCGTTAGTATATCCTTTCTAGCAGAAATAATATTTTGATGTCATTGTGCACATTTCATTACAGTACTCCATCCGTAGTTCCAAGACACGTCCTGCCACCCTTGTCCAGCTGCCCATGAAGAGCACACATGCGGACAGTGTGTCCCAGCATACACATGCTGTAAAGTGGTCAACAGTGAGCCTGAGTGCTGGTCGCTCTCACCCGCACGTCCCAGAGGGAATGAGACACAGTGCTAATGGAAGAGAGCTGTTTCAACAAGCCCCCTAGTCCTCTGTTTCTCCATCTCTTCCTCCCTTCCTTCCTGCTCTCTTTACAGTAGGGTCTGAGAGAGTGTGAAGCATTCAGTGATGATAATTGGCTCAGATTCCCAGCTGGTTTTAGTGGCATTAAATATGAATAGCAGGCTCATGTAGACTTGTTTAGACGAGAGGAGTTACGAGCAGAGAAGCGTTTTTTTCCATGAAGTATCATCAGTGTGAATAAGTGCAGGCTGATGAAACAGGTCTAAATCAGTGATGACAAGAGTGTTGTCTCATATAGACACACACACACACACAGAGACACACACACACACACACACACAAACTCACACATGGCTGATTGTAATCAGCCGCACATCAAACAGGTGAAAGAAAAAAAAAACAACTTTTGCAACCTTTGTTTGCTGTGTTTGAAAGATATTTTAATTTTTAACTTAAAGTAACAATGACTTAAGAATGGACAACTGTTATTTTTTAATGGAATATTGCAGGTTATTTTAAATGTTCGAGACTTGTCAGAGGACCCGTTTTACTCGAAGATCACAAAATTGAAGAAAAAAAATATTGTGGCTTTTGGTTTCACACCAAAAATAAATAGCGCTGCACCATTTTAATTATTTAAAATAATGAAAAATATTCTATTGCGTAATTGGAGGTAAAGAGAGTGTCAGATAGGTTGATGAGTCTAAAGCTGGATATTGAAGGTGTGATGTTGAATGTTGTTAGTGCCTATGCTCCACAAGTAGGTTGTGAGCAAGATGAGAAAGAAAGATTCTGGAGCGAGTTGAAGGAAGTGATGCAGACTGTTCCCAGAGGTGAGAGGGTAGTGATAGGGGCAGGCAGATTTGAATGGACATGTTGGGGAAGGGAATAGTGGGGACGAGGAAGTGATGGGCAGGTTTGGTCTTCAGGAAAGGTACCCAGAAGGACAGAGGTTGGTAGACCTTGCCAAAAGTATGGAGATGGCTGTGGTGAACATGTACTTTCAGAAGAGGCAGGAACACAGGGTGGCATATAAGAGTGGTGGCAGGAGCACACAAGTGGACTATATCTTATGTAGACGCTGTAATCTGATGGAAATTAGCGATTGTAACGTAGTGGTAGGTGAGAGTGTAGCTAGACAGCATAGGATGGTGGTGTGTAAGATGACTCTGGTGGTGAGGAAGATGAAGAGAGTAAAGGCAGAGCAGAAGGAAGAGGAAGAGGTTAGCTAGGAAGAAGTGGGACAGTGAGAGGACAGAGGAAAATAGACAGGAATACAGGGTGATGCAGCATGGGGTTTGGAGAGAGGGATGTGTATCGGTTGGCGAGGCAGAGTGATAGAGATGAAAAGGATGTGCAGCAGGTTAGAGTGATTAAAGATAGAGATGGAAATGTTTTAACAGTTGACAGGAAGGTGAGGGAAAGATGGAAGGAGTACTTTGAGGAACTGATGAATGAGGAAAATGACAGGGAGAGAAGAGTTGTAGAGGCAAATATTGTTGACCAGGAAGTAGAAAGTATTAGTAAGGGTGAAGTTAGGAGAGCTTTGAAGAGGATGAAGAGAGAAAAGGCAGTTGGTCCTGATGACATAACAGGGGAGGTATGGAAGTGTCTAGGAGAAACGGCAGTAGAGTTTTTAACTAGGCTGTTCAACAAGGTCTTAGAGAGTGAGAGGATGCCTGAGGAATGGAGGAGAAGTGTTTTGGTGCCGATTTTTAAGAACAAGGGAGATGGGCAGAGTTGTGTAAACTACAGAGGTATTAAGCTGATGAGCCATACAATGAAGTTGTGGGAAAGAGTAGTGGAAGCAAGGCTAAGGGGAGAAGTGGACATTTGTGAGCAGCAGTATGGTTTCATGCAAAGAAAGAGCACTACAGTTGCATTATTTGCTTTGAGAATGTTAATGGAGAAGTACAGAGAGGGTCAGAAAGAGCTGCATTGTGTCTTTGTAGATTTAGAGAAAGCATATGACAGAGTACCAAGAGAGGAGCTGTGGTATTGTATGAGGAGGTCTGGAGTTGCAGAGAAGTATGTTAGAGTGGTACAGGATATGTATGAGAGCAGTAGGACAGTGGTAAGGTGTGCCGTAGGTGAGACAGAGGACTTTACAGTGAAGGTTGGACTGCATCAAGGATCGGCTCTGAGCCCCTTCTTATTTGCTGTGGTGATGGACAGGCTGACAGATGAGGTCAGACAGGAATCTCCATGGACTATGATGTTTGCGGATGACATTGTGATCTGAAGTGAGAGCAGGGAGCAGGTGGAGGAAAGTCTAGAGAGGTGGAGGTTTGCTCTGGAGAGGAGAGGAATGAAGGTTAGTCACAGAAAGACTGTGTGTGTGAATGAGAGGGAACCAAGTGGAACATTGAGGTTACAGGGAGAAGAGGTAAAGAAGGTGCAGGATTTTAAGTACTTAGGGTCAACAGTCCAGAGCAATGGGGAGTGTGGAAAAGAAGTGAAGAAGCTTGTGCAGGCAGGTTGGAATGGGTGGAGAAAAGTGTCAGGTCTGTTGGGTGATAAAAGAGTACCAGCAAGAATGAAAGGAAAGGTGTACAGGACAGTAGTGAGACCAGCGATGTTGTATGGTTTGGAGACAGTTGCACTGAGGAAAAGACAGGAGGAAGAGCTAGAGGTAGCAGAGCTGAAGATATTGAGGTTCTCTTTGGGAATGACGAGGATGGATAGGATCAGGAATGAGTACATCAGAGGGACAGTACATGTGAGATGTTTTGGAGACAAAGTTAGAGAGGCCAGGTTGAGATGGTTTGGACATGTTCAGAGGAGGGAGAGTGAATATATTGGTAAAAGGATGCTGAGGTTAAAGCTGCCAGACAGGAGGTCAAGAGGAAGACCAAAGAGGAGGTTTATAGATGTAGTGAAGGAGGATATGAAGGTAGTCGGTCTAAGAGAAGAGGATACAGATGATAGGACTAGATGGAGGCAGATAATTCGCTGTGGCGACCCCTGAAAGGAACAGACGACAGAAAAAGAAGATTCTATTGCGTAATTGTCATTTACATTATAGACTTATTTTACTCTTTTAGTCTGTACTGTCACAGTTAAAGCTGCAGTCTGTATCTTTATGGGGTTAAAATTGATCCAAAATACACTTTTTAGCATGTACATAACCACCTAGTGTTCAAAACTATCTGCTTACCTTTGCTCGATTTACAACGGTATGTTTGTAATCCATCCATCCATCTGTCCGTCTGTCCGTCCGTCCGTCTGTCCGTCCGTCCGTCCGTCCGTCCGTCCGTCCGTCCGTCCGTCCGTCCGTCCGTCCGTCCGTCCGTCCATCCATCTGTCCGTCTGTCCGTCCGTCCGTCCGTCCATCCATCCATCCATCCATCCATCCATCCATCCATCATATTCCGCTTATCCGGGGCTGGGTCGTAAGGGCAACAGTCTAAGCAGAGACGCCCAGACTTCCTTCTCTCTGGTCACTTCCTCCAGCTCCTCCGGGGTTACCCCGAGCGTTCCCAGGCCAGCCGGGAGACACAATCCCTCCAGCGTGTCCTGGGTCTTCCCCGGGGCCTCCTCCCGGTGGGCATCCGAAATAGATGCCCGAGCCACCTCAGCTGGCTCCTCTTGATGTGAAGGAGCAACGGCTCTACTCTGAGCTCCTCCCGAGTGACAGAGTTTCTCACCCTATCTCTAAGGGAGCGCCCGGCCACCCTGCGGAGAAAGCTCATTTCAGCCGCCTGTATCCGGGATCTTGTCCTTTCGGTCATGACCCACAGCTCATGACCATAGGTGAGAGTAGTAACGTAGATTGACCGGTAAATCGAGAGCTTCGCCTTACGGCTCAGCTTCTCCCATCGCCACAGTTGCTGTACCATCACTGCAGTTCGAGCATCGGTTCGACTCCTCAGTGAAAAACAACAGTGTGTGGTGATCGCTTCCGCTATATACCCGTGCAGCGGGCGGGGTGCGATATGCAAAGCATGCACGCCAATGTTCATTGGCCCGTTTTCTATATCTCGAAGCTGATAGGGGCTCCCAGAAGTGATCCCCAATTCGTCGTCCTAAGTCCGACGTATGTCTCCGTTCCCTCCTTC
Source organism: Pseudorasbora parva (assembly GCF_024679245.1). Classification (NCBI taxonomy): domain Eukaryota; kingdom Metazoa; phylum Chordata; class Actinopteri; order Cypriniformes; family Gobionidae; genus Pseudorasbora; species Pseudorasbora parva. The sequence continues at coordinate 19,738,447 of NC_090176.1, read as the reverse complement.
AGGGAACAAGGGTTACCATACGTAACCGAGACGATTTTATTATTGGAAATCACTGTTTAGATGTACCTTAATCTATGTGTGAATTGCTGCCTTTAATAAGAATAACAAATGTACATTTTAAGCCTACTACAAAATGTATTTTTTTCACAAAATGCGATATCCGCCAGCCCACTTTCTTTACAAAGTGCGATATAACGGTTAGGATGCTGCGCGCGAGCTCAGGATGTCACACGAGGAGAGGGTCACCGCCGGTGAAGTGCTCCGAGTTTGCTCAGTGATTTAACGATAATAGCAAAACAAAAAACATATTTTTAAAAAGAGGATTCAATAGGCTAACTAAAAAACGTTAATACTGTAGGCGAGCTGTCAGTCACGTAGGCTACGTCACTGATCAACAGCTCTCTGTCACTCAGAGAATCAAAGCTTCAGAGTCAGTCAAGCTAAGGTTATGGATTTTGATGACGAATTGGAGCCGGTCAGAAAGGCATCTAAAGAAAATCATCAAAGGGAGAAGACCAAACGGGCAAGGCATTCAGGGGAGGGAAAACATCCAAAGATTAATTGTGGTAATCGTGCAACTGCAAAAAACATTGGTCTGTGTCATGCGTGCGGACACACACACCTACACACAGTTGGATATATAGCGTTTTGCAACAACAACAAAAAAATGTTATGTGTATGTTCTGGCCAAAACTAACTCGGAATCTTATTATTATTAATCAATCTTTGTATATACTATTCCATATATGTATGATGTGTTGTTGTTTTAACCAATTTAAGATGAACTCTTCATATAGTCCCATTAAAGTATGCCAGATTGTGGTAATCTGTTTGTTTGTTTTTTCTACAGTCTAGCCCTAAATTTAAGATGTATGTATTTGAATTGCATATAAAATGGCCATCCATTGTGATTACAGTTTTAACATAAACTATTGGTAACACTCTATTTTAAGGTTCAGTTATTAACTATTAACTAGTTGCTTATTAGAATGCATATTATCTTACTAACTATTAATAATAATTAAATTAGGAGTTTATTGAGGAAAAAGTCATAGTTAATAGTGAATGTGTTCCCCACACTAAAGTGTTACCAAACAATTAAACCTAATTCATATTTGTCAGTAACATAAATAAAAAAGCTGATTCTAATCTATTTTAACAAGTTGTTTGAAAATATGATTCTGTGATTTACATAAGATATAGGCAAAAAGGTAATAATCAACTGTTCCGTGATTTTTTTTAGTACAGAAATGTAAACTGTTATGAGCATATTCTGCGACCGCGTTTGTGCTGTTACCTAATTTGCACAATTCATCTTGTAAATTAGGCTTTAAAGTAACACAGACAGCACATATGAATAAACGACATTTCAGCAAGCACAAATCACTCTTAGTAAATCCTCCCAGAGAGAGCCCAGCACCTTTCAGACTGGACCCATCTGTTGTAAAAGGACTGTGTCTGCTCAAACTAGGGCGAAACACTGCGAGAGCCCAGCTAACATATTTTAGCCTTTTTGAAGAGTGCCACTCCAATACATGACCTGTTTTGCATGCAGAGTCTCTGTGATCCTGTCTATTTCTCTGTGTTTTTATGAAAAGCTTTCCAGTTTCCTGTTTCCAGGTTGAGTAACAGGATGCACAGAGGCTGTCGTGTATGGCAGTTGGAAGTACGAACGTGCCTGTGTGTCTCTGAGTACAGAGCAAAAACATCACTCATAACACATGACGTTACACGATTGATCTGACGGAGTTGTCTTAGTATTGTGGCAGATTGACATTGTGCCAACTGTGACAAAAAGCACCATAAGCACCATGGTGCTACTTTTCTGGACATCATATTCTATTAAGTATCATGTAGGGGTGGAAGGTATGATCAAAATATTACGTAATGTTATGAGGTATATATATATATATATATATATATATATATATATATATATATATATATATATATATATATATATATATATATATTATTTTTACAGGAAGTTCAACGAAAAGCAGTTACAGAATACAATTATGGAAGCTTGTTTCTTGCCACAGAATAAAAAATCAAAAAGGTAATTGTGACTTATTTTCTCGCAATTGCGAGTTTATAAATTGCGCGATATAAAGTCACAACTGTGTGTTATAGTCACAATTGCTAGATATAAACTTTTTTCTTACAATTGCGAGATTATACCATGCAATTCTGACTTTATATCGCAATTCTGACTTTATATTTTGCAATTTTGACTTTATAACTCATAATTCGGACTTTATATCTCACAATTCTCGACTTTATACAGTATCTTGCAATTCTGACTTTATAACTCCCAATTCTGATTTTATATCTCACAATTCTGACTTTATATCTCGCAATTCTGAGTTTATAACTCACAATTCTGACTTTATATCTCGCAATTCTGAAATTATAGCTCACAATTCTGACTTTATAACTCCCAATTCTGACTTTATATCTCACAACTCTGACTTTATATCTCGCAATTCTGACATATAACTCACAATTCTGACTTTATATCTCGCAATTCTGACATATAACTCACAATTCTGACTTTATATCTCGCAATTCTGACATATAACTCACAATTCTGACTTTATAAAACACAATTCTGACTTCATAACACAATTCTGACTATACCTCGCAATTCTGACTTTATATCTTGCAATTCTGACTTTATAACTCCCAATTCTGACTTTATATCTCACAACTCTGACTTTATATCTCGCAATTCTGACATATAACTCACAATTCTGACTTTATATCTCGCAATTCTGACATATAACTCACAATTCTGACTTTATAAAACACAATTCTGACTTCATAACACAATTCTGACTATACCTCGCAATTCTGACTTTATATCTTGCAATTCTGACTTTATTACTCAAAATTCTGACTTTATAACTCACAAGTTTAATTCACAATTCAAACTTTATATCTCGCAATTCTGACTTCATATCTTGCAATTCTGACTTTATAACACAATTCTGACTATATCTCGCAAATCTGACTTTATAACACAAAGTTCTGACTTTATATCTCGCAAATCTGACTTTATAACACAAAATTCTGACTTTATATCTCGCAAATCTGACTTTATAACACAAAATTCTGACTTTATATCTCGCAATTCTGACATTATATCTTGCATTTCTGACTTTATAGCTCGTAATTCTGACTGTCTCGCAAATCTAACTTTATAACTCACTATTCTGACTTTATATCTCGCAATTCTGACTTTATATCGCAATTCTGACTTTATAACTCACAATTATGACTTTATAACTCACAATTCTGACTTTATACCATGCAATTGCGACTTGATAACTTGCAAATCTAACTTTATAACTCGAAAATGTTTTGTATCTATATGAGTTTTGAGAAAAAATGCAGCAATTGTGAGATAAAAAATATATATATATTTATATATTATATTCTGTGGTGGAAACAAGCTTCCATAGTATATAGTTATATTGTTATATTTATTTCATATACACTACTTTTCAAAAGTGTGCAGTAGAATGATACATTCGACTTCCATGCAGCGGGTATGCAAAAAAGTTTTTTTTTTCTAGATATTCTAAACAGTTAAACAATAATATAAAAGTAAGCTCCGTTTTGCCCATGTACCCCAGTCCCAAATGAACTGTACAGAACAGACTAAACAGCCATTGAGGCACTTGAAACGCTGCAGTCTGCTTTAAAAAATAAAGCTTTGGATGGTTCTGGCAGGCAGCTCGTGTCAATGGAGTGAGGTGGTTGGGCTCAGAGCAGGTAGTAATGCAAGCGGACGCCCACATCCCTGGCGGAGGAGAGAGAGAGAGAGAGAGAGAGAGAGAGAGAGAGAGAGAGAGAGAGAGAGAGAGAGAGAGAGAGAGAGAGAGAGAGAGAGAGAGAGAGAGAGAGAGAGAGAGAGAGAGAGAGAGAGAGAGAGAGAGAGAGAGAGAGAGAGAGAGAGATGCTGCTTCTTCTGCTTGAGGCTTTCACTGCACCGCATTCTCACCAAACAAGCCCTGCCAAACGCATGACCTCTCCACTCAGCTTGAGACTGCATATGTGTGTGTTTGCATGTCAAAGAGGCACCGAGAGCATCATGTAAAAAAGAAAATGTGAGTCAGAGAGCTGAGAGGGAGAAAAAAGGGAATATATCGCCAATGCCTGACGGGGGCATATTTCACTGTGGAATGGAGAGAAAAATCATTAGAGGGCAAACCCACGACACCTGCCCCGTGATACTTCCTCCATCAATCACCTCAGGCCACAAGTGGCCCTCCATCACCTCTATCTCTCCATCTCTATCCGCTCATCTCTCTTAGCCACAAATCTGCACCCTCCGTCCTATCAGGGGCTCTTCCCTGCCTCTGTTTCATTTGCTCTGCCGTAATGTCATTACGGCCCACCTCAATTCAATTTGACGCAATTTAAATGGAAAGCTTTTCAAAAAACGCTGAAATTGGCATTGATAGCCATGCTTTTACCATAAGTAAACAATGCTCATCCCTTAGGCATGTAATCACAGATTGTATTGCGCAAATGTATTTGTTGCCCGTCTTCTCGTCGTCTGTGTGTTCGGTTGTTCTGCTTCAGTCAAACCCTGTTGGGTGCATTATTGACCCACGATTGAATTTTGATGAGCTCAAACTCCCCGTCCATCTCATGCATTTGATGCTGCAGGTAATGCACAGACAGATCAATGTACAGGATATTGTGCTACTAGTCGATGTGTTGTTTGCAATGTAGTTCGAGCATATGCGTGCAGATGTATTTTTTCAGCCGCTTCTTGTCAAGAAGCATTTTTCACTAAAGAGGAGACTGGGCTAGTTGTCACAAGGGCTGTATGTCAATAAGGTTTGAAGTCAGACGTTCCATTACACAAATGCTTGTTTACTCTAGCAGTGGTTTCCAGAAGGCTGCAGTGATTTGTTCAAAAAATACAGTAACCAGAGAATACTAAAGCACTAAAATGCAAAAGGATAAAAGGCAATCCACCTTGGAGATTAGCTCTTGTCCTTCTATAAGGGAGGATATTGTCGAGGACTTTGCCACAAGATGTGTTTTTGTCAACCTGGTTTCATTGGCAGTCATACCTGTGGCAACGTTTTTGCAAACGACAAAATGCGTACCATTACGTACATATCACTGCAGTTTCCAACAGAAATAAACACTAGAGGAAGTTAAACAGCAAGCATTTTTTAATAGTTTTTTTACCGTAGTCCATGATTTGTAAACGAATACTTTTGGAGTTTGCATCACTTAACCAGCTCCATATGTTCGGCTTTTCTGACATACCAAGCTTGCTCAGTAGCTCAACTGGTACAGATTTGTACTTGCAATGATGAGAGCTCGAGTATGAATCACTTGAAAAATGAGTCATGATAAAAGAGCTCAAAGACGAGTTCAAAGCACAAGCAAAAATGACGCGGTTACAATTGTATTTTTGTCGCATGTGCTTTTGTTAACACTATCGGGTTGTTTTAGGGTTTAGTGTAGGTGTACGTTAAGAAACCAACGTAACAAAACATTGCCAAAATCGCGCTCATATGTTCAGAAAAAAAACCCTAAGCTCTTAGCGCCACCCAGTGGACATTTCGCTTTGAAGTTGTCGTGATATCTACGTACAAGTATTTTGTGGTTTGCAAAAACATTGCCAAAGGTACAGTTTTCCAATTAGACCTGGGCTGCGTTTCTAGATGGCGATGGATCTTCGCACTTACGAGCGTTTTCTGCGAGTGATAATACGAACGCTCGTGTTGATTTTACGTCAGTTTCACAAACACGCACTTAAGAGTCGCTGTCTGTTCGCCAAGTGCTGAAATGTCACCTTATAGAATGGCTCGCAGTTGTAGCACACGCTTGTATTTCAAAATGTTTAGCCTAAATATCATTTGCTACGAGGTCAAAAATCTATATAAGCACATAGGCTAGATGGAGACAAAAAATGACTGAATAAAAATAATATTGCTATAAAATTAACTGCAAGCAGGGGCATTCAAATCAGGGAAGGAGGTCAGGAAGAAGTGGCAGGACTTTGCAAGCCTCAAGAGGTCAACAATTAATAAAACAGGTGCATTGTGGGCCCAATGACTCCCCCCTTCTTACACTGGAAGAAGCAAAGGCACTGTCTTGGGCTCAGATGGGATTTGTGGTGGTATTGACCTCCATGGAGGAGTAGAGCCTGAACCAGAACCAGCCTATTGGAAGACACCTACCATCTCCTAGTCCTCCCAACAGCCTAACCATGCTTGAGCCTCCATCTTGAATTGTCAGACCACAACAACTCAGCGCTTTGAGAATGTCTGTTGTTGTAGTCAGTACTAGTGCAGCTGGAGAGGGAGAAACTAGATGTCCTAAAAGACATTAGAAAATGTCTTAAAGATGCCAATGAGAGGGACATCCACTTTCAGCAGCAGGTCACTGACCTCAAGAAAGGCCATGCTGGCTTTAGAAGAGAGGAGACTGGCACTGGAGGAGATGAGGTTTGCAAAGCCCTCCATTTTGGTGCCAATTATCTTGCCAGATGATTCAGGTAATATTGTTTAATGTTGGTTTATAAAGATGACTAATTATATGTTTTAATAATTTATTGCGCAACATGAAATATTATTGTCCATTATGTAGTTAGTACCTTATCCCATTATGAAATGTCTTTTGCAAATCCTAGGGAACAAACAACAAACTCAAATACCTTTAGATTCTATGGTTTGATGTCCTTGTGTTTGTTGAACCACTCAAAGATTAAGCTCCATGAAATAATACAGTAGAGGTATTCTTGTTTCAAATTTAAAAAGCTATTTGTAGTACTGAAAATAAGCATACAATTCCTATGAATGTCCATATACAGCGGTGCACCTTATCATTCCTTAATATATTCAGTGTCCATGTAGTTTTTATTTATTTCTTTATTGAATTATTCAAAATTAATTTAATCAAATAAAAACAAGTACAATGTATAAAGAAATATACATAAATACAATTTGACAGGAGGAAATTTTGGTGCAATTCGCCGGTTGTCCTGCAGGTGACTTTGTGCTTTGTGGTTAACTGGTTCTCACCTCCCTGTGCAAGAAACAAGTGTAAGCCTGCTTCACAATCTCCATGCCCATTCCTGCAATCCCTACTCCAAACACTCCAATGAGCATCATAAAGCCAGAACTTAAAACCACGCTCATCATGGACCCTGAGCCTGAGCCCACCGCAGACACAGAGCCAGAGACTCTGCCCGAAATAGATGTCCAACAAGGAGCTCAACCCTACTGCCAGCCTGGTCCTTCCTCCCCTAGGGCCTCATTTATCAACAGTGCTTAGAAAATGTTCTATATTCAGTCCCACGATTAAATTTAGAATGTGCCTAAGTACAAATACAAAAATCTGTATTTATTAAACGTGCATACATGGTTCTTACGCACACCAGTAAGTCATCATTGTTGAGAAATCATATTTTCATAAACACCATGTTCGTTCTCGTTGTCATTAATGTTCAGAAACACCTCCAGTGAAACATATTTGGTGACAACACTTTCCTTTTTAAATCACGTTCTCTGCGAACCGCATGGTTTGCCAAATCTTCCAGCAAAGCAAGATCAGCCATGACACGATATCATTTCAAATTAATTCTCGGATCTCTTTTATAGCTTTTCACACCAATTATGCAAATGTCTAGTTTGAACTATCAAATTACTAATTGAGTATATGCATTCACCATTCTACCACTAGATTCCCTGTGTTAGCATGATCAGAGTTGTGCTTATATTTACACACATTCCTACGTATAAGTACAAGTTGGTAGATTCCACACTTTCTGTGAAATTGTTCTTAATCATCTTAGCCATACATCTGTGTGTATGCACTATTCCGTCATCCAAGTGTTCTCATTTCCACTGGCACTGCCCAGCCCCACGTCTTCTTCGTCTCCACCAGTCCCACCTCAGGCCTGTATGTGCTATGCACACTGTTTCATTGCTAGTTGATCTGCTAAACTTCTTTTATCTTATTTGCGAACCTGAGAACATTACAGAGACAACATGCCCCGCGGTTGGATTCATGATGACACATTGGATGACATATTCACAGTAAAAGGTCTGAAAACTAGCCCTGATCTCCCCTTTTGGGTCCCTGTTTATTGTCCTTGTAGATACATGAAATAGTCTTGATGTTATATTATAGCTTCATCAGGTCAACATACAGTATAGACCACATATATTGTTTTATCCAGGACCTTACAGAACATAAAAAGGTTATTCTATGGCTTTAAACCCATTTTGGAAGGGCTTACATGTATGTACACGTGTGCATGAGTTTGTGCAGGTGTGTAATCCTCAAGGGTTTCTGCTGGAGAGTGAATGTGAAGGTAAGATATGGTAAAGTAGCTGCAATTCTGACCCCACCGGTGACCCTCTCACAGTCATTCTCTCACTTTCTTCTCCTCTCAGTCTTAAACCTCCCCCCTTTCCTGTTCTTTTCATTCTCTACCTTTGAAAGGATTTAGAGATGTGCTCCTTTAAATATCCAGTCCTCCTAAACGCTGGGTCTCTGTGGACTAGGTGTCAGACGATACCTCAACCTACTCGGAGACACCTGACCATCGCTCTTTTCTTGTCTTACATGTAATCAGCCATTCATAAAAGATCCGTCATTCATAATGCCAGGGTAGAGAGATGGGTTCAAGAGAGGATACTGCCAGAGCAATGGAGGAGAGAAATGATGAAGGAGGAATGAGAATTTAGGAAGGTAATTTTAAGCTGCCTCATCCCGTGTTGCCCTCAGGGGAAATGCCCGGGTCTGACAGAATTGGGCTGCGGAAAAAGAATGGGCCGGATTTTAATAAAGGGGCAGGAACAGGGCAACGTTTGAATAAATAAGAGTGTCATTGAAAAGATATACAAGACTAGAGCTTTAGCTCTGTTCCAAAACCTAGTGAACTGCCTGCATAGACATCATTGGACAATACAAAGGCAGTTACAAATGATAAGAGGCATAAGCATGCCTTCTAAGTTGCCTTATTTTGCCATATTATGAGCCAGCATTGCAAGTCTCCTTCACAGAAAAGGCAATTCCAAAATCCACTGCGCTGAACTTAGTGAAAAATATGCTATATTTGCCCCAGAAATAAAGTGGTAAATGAAGCAAAAGATTCATTCATTCATTCATTCATTCATTCATTCATTCATTCATTCATTCATTCATTCATTCATTCATTCATTCATTCATTCATTCATTCTGTTCATGTCCTCTTAATTGTGTGTTTCTATGGCAACACTATCAACAGTATAATGAGTCTGGGTAATTTGTGTAATATATAGACAAAACCACAATAAAACAAATAACAGTCATTATGGAATTTTGGACAACATATACAAATTTAGCTCTTTAAACTTCAGTTATTGCAATCATTAACAAGAAATATTACAAGATGATTACATAACTATAGGCCAACATTTTATTGCTAACATGAACAAAGTAACAACAAAAATAAAGTACACATAAATGTAATGAATTAAAAAACAAAAAGAAGAAAAAAAGGGTGTGCTAACAAATACAAAACAGAAAAAATATCACTTTTTTTAAAGTCCATTTAGAGTCCATTATGCAGACAAATCTGCAAAAGGCTGCCATACAGTTTGAAATGGACAGTAAAGCTGCCATCATATGAGTTATTTTCTATATGATGTTGCATCAGTTAGTTGGTAGCTGTAGCTCTCAGAGATACCAGAGATTATAAATTGTAATTACGAGGAAGGAGTTTTACGAGGAAGTGCACATTTTTATAAGTCGGAATATTGTAATTACAGTAATTCAGACATTGCATGAACGCACCTTTATCTAATTAGCTTAGCCACGTGCTAACACTAAACTCTAATGAAAATAATCAGTTGCATCTCCCACATGCTTCATACATAAAAGCATATAAAACTGGGAAGTTTCTATGGCTGGTTCATCCTCTCGGATTTCTTCAAAAATATCTTCATTTGTGTTCCGAATATGAACTAAGGTCTAAACTAATGAACTAATGACAGACATTTTTTATTTATTTTTTGTTACTAATTGAGCACTTATGAGGTTTCATTTCTGTTAGCATGCTGTGCTAGACGACTGTATATTTGGTTTGTGTTTGCATTCAGTATTTATAGGAATGTGTAATTTGGTTGTACATGCCACAATGGATAAGGTAAGCACAGTTTTGTATATTGTAGTATGATAAAAACTGTATAACACACTGTTGATCCAGTTGTGTAAAGAGGAGAGAAAGGAGTTTGAAATGGAAGCGTTTGAGTGAGAGAAAGATAGAGAGGGAGTCAGGGTCACCTTCTGTGCAGAGGACATCGGGTCCAACCGATTCATCAGCAGATTTTCACCTGCTGTCTCTCTCTTCTCTCTCTCTCTCTCTCTCTCTCTCTCTCTCTCTCTCTCTCTCTCTCTCTCTCTCTCTCTCTCTCTCTCTCTCTCTCTCTCTCTCTCCCCATCTTGCTAAAATGCTGCTTTTTTCCATTCATAGAGTGCTCTATTCTAAAGCTAGTGAGCTGCCTACCTATTTGATATCATAGGTGTATTCCCAACATGTCTCAAGGTCACAAATTCATGATATCTCTCAAGGTTCCTCATTTTGTCAAATAATTGGAAGCAACACCGTATCCTTCATGGATAAGGTAATTCCAGAATATTTATTTTCAAGAGTGCAGGAGTACATTTTTACTCGGCTGTGGGAAACACATTTATTGAATTAATTAATTAATAATAATATATAGGCCATGAACTGAACCAACCAATTCTGATATGATTTGCCTCATTGCACCCTTTGATTTAAAGCAAAAAGCTATGGGGGTTTATTGAGGACTATATTTGTATGTTTAACTAATAACATGTAACATTGCTGACTTGAAATCAGAGCTTTCTTGATGGAGGTACTGTTAGTATGTTGCCTGTGCAGACCAGTTCCTTACAAAAGCCAAAGGGGTTTGTTCAGGAGCTCTTCTCCTGTGCCGGTACTATAAAACCGCAATCTATAGTAATCTAAAGTGTTTCCTTGGTGTGGTTTTATCTTTTTGTGAATGATGTGATTTTATGTGACGTTTACATTTCACTGCCGGTTCTATTCTGTATAACTGTGTATGTGACAAATAAAACTCTTGAACTTGAACTTGAATGTGAGTGAATGATTTCACTTAAAGGTGGGATAAGTGTTATTTCAAAATCATTTTATAAAAAGGACACGGGCCGAGTGGAATAACAAACTTGTAGCCAATCAGCAGGTAAGGGGCGTGTCTACTATTGATGGTGAGAAGAGCGCTCGCTCTCGCTCTGTGCACGTCATTATTCAAAACGTCTCAGGTTACGTATGTAACCATGGTTCCCTGAGAGGGAACGAGACGCTAGGGGACGCCTCTGCGTGCCACGTCATAAAGCACTTGTGTAATCAGTCCAATAGCGGGACGATACGTCACGGGCGGGTGACGTCATCGACCAGGAAGCTATAAAGCATGCCCGGACCAAACAGTCACTAGCTTCTGAAAAAGTCGAACAAGTCGATCACAGGCATGCCGGGAGTATGGCATCTCGACGCAGCGTCTCGTTCCCTCTCAGGGAACCATGGTTACATACGTAACCTGAGACGTTCCCTATCTCGAGGGAACTTCGAGCTGCGTCGAAACGCTAGGGGACCTCAATACCCACGCCGCCAGAGTCCCAAATGTCTGTTTGTGTGATTTAACCCAGAAACACCCGGGACCCCGGAGTAGAGGCTACGTCCAGATTGTAAAACCTCACAAATGTATGCGGAGAGGACCACCCAGCCGCATCACAAACCTCTGACAGTGAAACTCCCGAAATAAGAGCCATAGAGGCAGCCATACTCCTAGTAGAGTGGGCGCGGACCCTCATAGGTGAAGGATGTCCGACCGACTCATAAGCGAGCGAAATAGCCTCGACTATCCACTTGCTAAGCGTCTGCTTTGAAGCCGGTTTTCCCTTATTGGAGGACCCAAAACATACAAACAACTATTCTGACTTTCGCCACAGGGCAGCTCTGTGGACATATGCATCTAGGGCCCTGACCGGACATAGCAGATTTAGCTTCTCTTGGTCTTGACTAGTGAACGGAGGCGGACAGAAAGCCTGCAGCATTACTGGTCCCGGCACGTTGGTCGGGACCTTGGGAACATATCCTTCCCTCGGGAAGAGAAATGCTTTCACCATTCCTTGTGCAAATTCAAGGCAAGAAGGTGCTACTGATAGAGCCTGTAGGTCTCCTACTCTTTTCAGTGATGAAATCGCTAGGAGAAACACTGTTTTTAGTGTGAGGAACTTTTCTGACACTTCCTCTAACGGCTCGAAGGGAGCCGACATAAGGCCTTCCAGCACTATGGCCAGGTCCCAAGTCGGCACCCTGGAGCGTGCCGCAGGTCTGAGCCTCAAGGTACCACGGAGGAAACGCGTGACCCACGGGTGTCTCCCTAATGATGCGTTATCTAATGGATTATGATACGCAGATATCGCCGACACATACACTTTCAGAGTCGACGGGGATAACCCTGCGGAGAATTTTTCTTGCAAGAACTCGAGAACTGAACCGACTGGGCAGTTAACAGGGTCCAAAGTCTGGTGCGTACACCAGGCGACAAAAACTCTCCATTTGAGTGCGTAAAGTCTCCTTGTGGATGGTGCTCTGGAGTGCAACATGGTCTCTATCACCTCAGTTGATAGACCCGTGTTTATGAACTGGGCCCCCTCAGGGGCCAAGCCCACAGTTTCCACAGTTCCGGGCGCGGGTGCAGTACTGACCCCCCGGCCTGTGAAAGAAGATCCCTCCTGACTGGGATTTCCCAGGGAGGACCCTCTAGGAGAGACATGATGTCTGAGAGCCATACTCGGCCCGGCCAGAACGGGGCTACCAATAAGAGCTGAAGCCCGTCCCGGCGGACTCTCTCCAGCACTCCTGGGAGCAACGCCAGAGGGGGAAAGGCGTACAGACGCAGCCTCGGCCACGTCTGTACCATTGCGTCCAGCCCCAGTGGGGCTGGATGTGTGAGGGAAAAGAATGCTGGACAATGTGTCGTCTCTCGAGACGCAAACAGATCCACCTGGGCTCGCCCAAAGCGGATCCACAGCTCCTCCACCACCTCGGGGTGGAGCCTCCATTCCCCCGGCACCACTCCCTGCCTCGACAGGGAGTCTGCCGCTACATTCAGGACCCCCGGGATGTACATCGCCCTGAGCGAGAGTATCTTGCCTTGGGCCCATATCAGAATGTGATGCGTGAGCTTCCACAACCGACGCGATCTCAATCCCCCCTGGTGATTTATATACGAGACCACCGAAGTGCTGTCTGACCGAACTAACACATGGCGGCCCCGTAGGTCTGGGAGGAAGTGTTTGAGTGCTTGAAACACAGCCATCAGCTCCAGCTGGTTTATGTGCCAGGAGAGCTGATGGCCCCTCCACAGACCTTGGGCCGAGCGGCCACTCATGACAGAGGCATCCGTCGTTAGCATTACGCGACGACAAGGAGCCCCCAGAACTGGACCTTGGGAAAGGAACCAAGGATCTTTCCACTTCACCAAGGCACGTAGGCAGCGCCGCGTGACCTTGATTAGGCGAAAAGGGTTTCCCCTCGGGGAGAACCCCTTGGTCCTGAGCCACCACTGCAAGGGTCTCATGTACAGCAGGCCAAAAGGTATCACGTTGGACGCTGCTGCCATCAAACCCAACACTCTTTGAAAGTGTTTGACAGTGAGTGACTGGCCTAGCTTTATCTGGTTGACGGTATTCAGGATCGTTTTTACCCTGGCCGGAGATAGCCGAGCCGACATCGTTCTCGTGTCCCAAACTACCCCCAGAAAAGTAATGCTCTGCTGTGGCGCCAACATACTTTTCTTTTCGTTCAACCTTAGCCCCAACACCTTCATGTGGGCGAGAACAGCATCTCGATGCTGAACCGCCAGTTGTTTCGACTGTGCTAACACTAGCCAATCGTCGATGTAATTTAGCACGCGGATGCCCTGGAGTCGCAGCGGAGCCAGAGCTGCATCCACGCACTTCGTGAAAGTGCGGGGCGATAAAGCTAGACCGAATGGCAGCACTCGATATTGGTACGCTTTTCCCCCAAAAGCGAACCTGAGGAACTGTCTGTGCTGCGGAAGGATGGAGATGTGGAAGTACGCATCTTTTAAATCTATCGTGACACACCAGTCCTCGGACCTGATGTGACACACGATCTGTTTTATCGTGAGCATTTTGAATTTTAATCTTTTTACTGCTCTGTTTAGATGACGCAGATCTAAGATAGGCCTTAACCCCCCATCCTTCTTCGGAACTATGAAGTACCGGCTGTAAAACCCCGACTCTCTGCAGTGGGGAGGGACCCGTTCTATAGCCTTGTGGCAAGGGGGGCGTGGTTCAGCGAGGTCTGCAGCGGGAGAGAGAGCCGCGGGACGAGCGGTAAGTGAGTGGGTTGGACGCAGATTAATAACACCTGTCTCTTGTTCCAGTAATGAGCGCGGAGACGGGATAAAACACCAGCGGAATCAGAGACCAGGAAGAGAGAGAGTCGGACTGTTGGTGCGACACCGGAAGAGACCCTGAGTTATCCGGAACCCGGAAGTTGTGTGACCCGGAAGGGAAACTGAGACTGAGCATATGAGAAAAGACACACGCTGGAGTGTGCACGTTGTGATTTAAGTTTTGAGAATAAAAAGCATCAACAGTCCTGCCGACCCCCGTGTCCTCTTCCTTCCTTCTATCCGAACTTTGCTACAAGCCTCTTTTCGCAGAAGAGTCTGTACCTCTTGTTCCATTACCAGAGCCTGCTCGGGGCTTACTACCGTGGCAGTAACCCCGTTGAACACGGGCGGGTGTAACCCGAATTGAATTCTGTACCCTTTTTCTATTGTACGCAGGACCCATTCTGAGACATTCGGCAGAAGTTTCCACGCTGCCAGAAAATCTACTAAGGGAACCAGCCTCTCGAGGCTGGTCTCTGGATTTTCCTGTGTGGTCAGCCCGGTGTCCTGTAACGGATAACCGGCAGGTAGCAACCGAACTGACCGCCCAGGGGCCCTCCCGAGAGGGCGCGAACATCCCCAAGCCGCTACGTTTCCGGGCGGACATGGAGATATGCGTTCGCCGGGGACCGCCGCGCCCTGAAGCACCAATGGTGGCAGGGTTGGCAGACCGGCCCCCCGATGGCACCGGGAAAGAGCGGGCGCCTCGGCGAGCCGCACTTTCCCGGAGGGGACTGCCATCGGAAGCCCTGCGCTCTTGGCGTCAGGACTTCTTAGCCGAGGCCTTCCTAGCGATAAGGACGGTCCTCAGATCCGTCCTACCGCGGGAAGGTCCCTGCTGAGCGCGTCGCCCGGACCCCCGTTCTCTCTGCGGGGGGGCCCGAGCGGCCACGCTCTGTTTCTGTTGCGCTCGATGCGCTGCGGAGGAGGACGTACTCGGCTGGGGCTGCCCCCGCCCGGCAGCCCCTGGGGGATATGATTTGCGGGGGAGAAATTTTGAGAACGCCGCCGCCTGCTTCCTGGCCTCCTGGTAACGGTCGACGACTGTTGTTACAGCGTCACCAAAGAGGCCAGTAGGCGAGACGGGCGAATCCATCAGAAACTTCTTATCCCTTTCTTTTATATCTGATAGATTTAACCATAAATGTCTCTCCGTGGCCACCAGGGCTGCCATAGAGCGGCCGATGGATCTGGCCGTCTCCCTGGTGGCACGAAGAGACAAATCTGCCGCCCGTCTAATTTCGGCGATCGTTTCTCTCCCCACTTCCTCAGTTTCTTCATTTATATCCCCCAATAAATCTGCCTGATATGCTTGCAGGACGGCCACCGTATGTAAACAGGCGGCCGCCTGCCCGGCTGCCGAGTACGCCCTGCCCACCAGCGCTGATGTTGTTCTTACGGGCTTGGTGGGCAGCTGCGGGGCTTGCAGCGACGATGCTGACTCGGGGGAGAGATAGCTCGCGAGCGTCTCTTCCACCCGCGGCATCGCCGCATAACCATGAGCCTTCAACCCGTTTATATTTGAATATTCAGATGTTGACGGGTTGAAAACTCGGGCTGACGCTGGTTTAGCCCAGGACCTCGACACCTCGGTGTGAAGGTCCGGGAAAAATGGCAAGCCCCGCTTAGGAGGTTGTGTATATGAGGGCAGAAATCTTTCATCTAGCCTGCTTGTGTGCTTTTGTGACTCATAACGCTCGGCCGGCCAGTCTAAACTTAATCTGGCAACGGCGCGAGTGACAACCTCCATTAGCTCCTCCTGTGCGTGTGTGTTTAATGGTGGAAGTAGTTCGTCAGTTTCATTTACGCTTACAACATCCAGTTCCTCGGAACTGGAGTGCTGCAGCTGATCTTGTGCCTCAGCGCGAGCGGAAGAAACCGCAGAGCGTGCTTCCAACTCGCGAGCTGAGGCTTGAGATCCAGCGGGTAAGGGCAGAGATAGGGGATCACCCGTCTCTAACCCCGCCACCAGATCTAACTGCGATCCCCAAGACGCGAGCCTTCGCTGTGCCTCGGCAGCAGCGGGACCCGAGCCCTGAGGACCGCGAGCCAAAGCACTCTCCTCGAAGAGTGCCCGGCGTGATCTTAATGTACGCATTGGGAGACTCTCGCAATGCTCGCAGCCAACCCCCTCGAGAGCTGACTGGGCATGCTCGAGCCCCAAACACATAACGCACAGGTCGTGTGTATCTCCACCCGTGATGTAACGAGGGCAGGGAGGAACACAACGCCTGAACTGACTAGACATTCTCTTTTCTCTTTTGACACACACACAATAAATGGACATACAATATCACACAGAGTGCTTGTGAAGACACAGAAGCTAGTGACTGTTTGGTCCGGGCATACTTTATAGATTCCTGGTCGATGACGTCACCCGCCCGTGACGTATCGTCCCGCTATTGGACTGATTACACAAGTGCTTCATGACGTGGCACGCAGAGGCGTCCCCTAGCGTTTCGACGCAGCTCGAAGTTCCCTCGAGATAGGGAACACACGAGTCACACATGACGGGCATTAGCCAAGAACTAGCCTAATATATGCTGCTTGACTATGCTCGTGTGTCATGTTCGCTTGTTAGTCCATTTGCGATCGTATTGTGGCTCACTTCAGCGATGATAAAGACCCGTTCATTTCCACACCGTATGGAGCATCTAAATCTCCTCACTGTGTGCTTCAAGCATCAGCTCACACAATGTCTCCGACAAGTAAAATACTATACTCCTAATTTATGTTTGCTTACTCTTTTCATGATCTATATAACCCTTATAATTGTAATATGTCGTTATCTGGACTGTAGTGCTTGTGTTCTACAGAGTTGTTCATGAGAACAGTTTGATCACTATCTCTAATTTTGTCATAATTGTAATATGTGCGTTAGTTGGACTGTCTTGCTCGTGTACTATCGAGTTGTTCACAAGAACGGTTTGTGTTTTTGTGATAGAAGGGATGACTTTTTCATTGAATATTCAACCTGGATTAGATACACAGAGATTCTGCCATAGCCGTTGATGCCTCTGGGTTTACGTATGTGTGGGGCGGCGCTATCAAAATAGGGGCGAGACCCTTTTGGGGGTAGGGGCGTGTTTGTTTTGGTGATTTGAAATACCAACAACGGTTACCAGATAGCACTTACCCCACCTTTAAATTCTCCCTGAATGTGTGTTAAGTGAAAACCTACCTATGGGAAACAAAGAAAGAGATAAAAAGTGCTGCTATTATGCTTTTTTTTCAGATACTATATTTCATGTAGTGTGTAATATAGCTGTTTATGAATGTAGAGGTCTGCAAAGTTTCAAAGATTAAAATGAATGACAAATGGAGTCTCCTAAAAGAAAGGACTAATTCTGAATGGCTTGAAACAAGTCATCAGTAATTCCAGGCTTACCTTTAGTTCTAACCTATGTACGTTTGTAACAATTTTGCACAAGTCTAGCAATTTTGCACAACGTCTACTTTGACCCGCCCTCAGACACTGTAGTTGTAGCTGAGGTCCAATGGGGATGGCTAGATACCACAATTTTGGCTTCGGTAGGTACCACAATCTAATACCAAAATACCGATATTAAATCGATACCCCACGGTCTGATATTGATGCGGGTATATTGCATGAGAATTAGTAAAATCATACAAGTTTTGAGTTTTTAAAGTGGGAAATTACCACAAATGTTTATTAGTAAATGAATAAACAAAGATTATCACATCAAATCAGTCATTTGAAAACTTTCTTGTGAGAAATGATTTCAGTAAAAATCTCTCAAAATGGACATATTGCTTCTGGCTTCAAAATACATCGCACCTACACAAAAGCAATCTGCATGGTCCGATTCAACATTTTCAGGTTCGTTTCGGGATGGCTAAAGGAAATCAAATTTGAATGTGCAAGTGATTTTATAGAATTTCATAATAACTGTTTTTTTTTAAATAGCATTTCATAATAACGATGCACACACAAGCCCTTAGAGCTCACTTAAGCCAAATTAAGTTTCCCTAAACAGTCAAATAGTGCAATAGTATGCTTGCAAATATTATTTGATCTAATGTCACTGGTTGAAATGAACGCTGGAGATTATGTGATAATCGATCTTATGTATGTATGTTGATCAGTGTTAAAATAAAATAAATGGCTAAATCCGATGGTTTGAATGATGCACTCACCTGCCGATCTCTTAAGTAGTTCTAAAGTCAGAATAGTGACAGATGGTTCTTCATCAGTTTTATAAGCAAAGTAATTTAAAATTTCACGTCAACTCCTCTCTTTATTAATTTGTTTTGGTCATCTCGAGAGAGATTTAGCTGCTGTATTAATTTTGATCGTCTATGTTGTTGTCACATTTGCCGGTTTCACGTCACTTTGTGAAGCACACTGCCACCTAGCAGTGAACTTCGTAACAGCAGCATATACCGAGATGTGCAAAATCATAATATCGCACCGTTTGAAATAAAATATACACCGGTATTTTCCCAGTACCAGTATACCGTGCATCCCTAGTCTGGAAGCGCTTGGTTCGTGCTGTTGTGAAGACACTGTTTTCTGCGCTGTGAAAGCGTATCCACTTTACATGCACTTTCAAAAGATGAGGACTCGAGTTTGAATTGATACAATGAAGCTGACACCTTAATGGTATAATTTTGATTTGGTAATGGCAATTTAGTTTATGACACATCTGTAAGCATTAGACCAATCACAGCCGATCGGGCCATCTGACCAATCAGAGCAGATTTTTTTCACAGGAAGGAGGGGTTTAGAGAGACCAGGGCTGCATTTCCCGAAACGTTCTTAACTCTACGTCATACTTAAGTTATACCTTTAGGTATTCCTTAACGTTAATATGTGTCCCCGAAACGAACTTAGTTAAGAATGCCTTCTTTAAGTCATATTTTCGTAAAGGTTGGTCTGGACCACTCTTAGCTATATCTTATCACTATTAAAAGTTCATTCCACTAGTGGCCACCACTGTGAAAAAAGCTTCTTTATATGTCAGTCTATACGAATATAATTCCGAAGTTGCCAAGTGTTCAATAAGGCTAGTTTATTTTTATTTATTTATTTTTAATTTAATTTTAAATGTATTTATTTTTATTTTACATTTTTTATGCAAGGATTAAAATTGTCATAAAAAATTTCATTACAGCCACTGATGGCTGTTAGCTTTTTAATGATATTATCCAAAGGTACATCAGCTGGCAAACCAATAGACAGGAAAGGCTTAGGAGCCTATATAAAGGGAATGATTGTGGAAGAGAGTTTACTCAAAGTTTGGCAGCGAGGCAGCGAATAGGTGTGCTAAATCAAAGACGGCGCTGTCCGCGGAGCCATTTAGGATATGTGTTCTATTTCAATACGTGAAAACTTTAGTCCCCTGGCTACCATGTCAGAAGCTGCTATTAAAATAAATTTCGCCTACCACGAAAAGCAAATTCAGCAGCTTTTAGATCTTGTTGGACCAACTTTGTCGAGACAAAGCTACCCCCTCAGCCCTAAAATCAGCTGCTGGCGGCTCTTCTCTTTCTTTCTTTTTTGTCCGCCATATAGTAGCAGCTGATTATATGTTTTGCGTGTTGTGTTTTTATTGACTAGGCCATCTAATAATATAAATTAAATGGAAAATATATTGTAAAAATTTAAATGACGCGTGATGCTCATGATGCGTTTGAGCATGAGATTGCTGGTTCGTGCACTCATTTCAGAATTATGTAAAATTTAGGTGCAATTTTGTATGATAAATGAAAGTTAAACTATTTCTGAAGTGCTTCTTTTATAAAGAACATATTTTTTTTTTTTGCATAACGCAGTGAAACAGCCCCTGCATAGAGTAAATAATCGATTCTTGAGCCATCGATATAAGCCAATTCAGCATCGCCGCCACAGACAGCACCCGCTAACGTCGCACTTAAGAAGGTAAACCCTAAGCAACCTCCTAAGGTATAGTTCGGGGAACACACCTAGAAATGGTATACCTTCAGTTAAGTTATACCTTTAGAGTCTTCGTAGCGCGCTAAGAGACAACGTTATCGGGAAATGCAGCCCAGATCTTTTATTGAACCGTTTCAGACACTATAAGAAAAGGTTACGCTATTTTCTATTCTGATAAAAATAGTTTTTATGTTTGTTTGTATTTTACGTAGGATACATACAGTATACACCAATTATAGGAGACCTCAAACCTTTGCAAACCTTCAAAACATTTAAAACAACAAAATGGGCATTTTAATAACAATTTTCCTTTTTAAAAAGGCCAAAAAAGAGTTAGCCTATTGTAAAGGAAATGAGCTTTTTAATAAAAACAATAGAAGTATGTGCTATGTCCTCATTTCGATGCTAAATAAACATGCATATATGTGTGTGTTCTGTTGTGCATGACCTCGTATGAGTAATCAACATATTAATCAGTCTCTTCTGAGGCAGTGGTGCCTGTTATTAAAACAGCAGAGGACTGCCAATGTCAGAAATGTACTGTGTGTGTTTGTGCACTTATGCATTGATTCAAATATGTTGTGTTTTGTGTTATTATGCGTAAATATGTCTATATAAATATGTGCATTTGTTCTGTGTGTATTTGCGTGAGCCTTTGACCAACAGGTGTGTGTGTAAGAGTGTATCTGTTGACAGTGGTTGAGTGGGAAGTGCAGGGCCGCCTGAGGGGATCAGTCTGTTCTCCGGATGAGGACTGACAGTCAAAGAAAATGAAGAGAGGCAGGCCGTTCACCTAGACATTACCCTCAGCTGCCCAGGGCTATGAGTGAGTGGGAAGTACGTGTGTGTGTATGGATTGTTGCATGTGTCAGGTTTATTGTTTATTGTTTGTTGAGGTCCCCATTAGCTGTTTCCTAGCGACCACTATTCGGCTGCCCCGTACATCTGCATGAGAAGTGTCTTTGGGGATCTCTCAGTGCATATGTGTGTGTGTTTGGCATGTGGCAGAATAATACAGTGATGTGTGAAATGTTTGAGGCTAAATTATGGAAGTTAGTTACATACAGTTAGTTAACAACAAGAGAGTGCCGTGTTTACTGGCACGAGGGCAAGACGATATGTCACTCACATGAGATCACAGCCATAGCAAACCATGGTCCATTGATCAACCAATTCCCCATGGACAAAATCAAGTCCGGCCCTAAATTTTTTTCCTTGTTTGAAGCATTTCACTCAGATATAAGACACAATAGGGAAGAAGAGACTATCATAATGCTTAATACAAAGGGATAGTTCGCCCAAAAATGTACATTCTGTTAGTCTAGAAATCTAGACGCACCCTAGTGGCAGCAAATCTAATCTGCCGTGAGTGTCGTCTAGCAACTCTCAATACACTTCTGAGCTGTAAACACCAAACTTTGGTCAGGCCAATCACATCGTGTATAGAGTCGGTGGGCGGGGCTTAACATAATGACGGCCGAGTTGCGCTTGCGTGTTACTAGTAAACACAGAAACTGGCGAACGGCGGTCTTTCAAATCAGCATTGACTTGGAGTTAGGCTTTTCTCTGAGTAAAGAACAAAGAACGGCACTGAAGTCCTTCTTAAGAAGGGAAGATGTGTTCGGAGTTTTGCCGACCGGATACAGCGAATGTTTAATCTTTCAACTAGCTCTGGTTGGTTGTAGCCCTATCCAATTGCGTTTATTAAAATTTCAATAAAACATTTCTAGTAAACTAAAGTCAATAAATGATTATGAATTAGATTAACAACTTATTTTTTTAAGAAGGTTAAGAATAATAGAGTCTATATGTAGTAGACGGAGCAGCTCATTCACAGAGACAGAACAAGCAGATCATATATTCATATAGCAATATTCACAGTATATTCACAGACCATGTCGCGATTTGATTTATTCTGGGCCTACAGCTCTACTTTCGAGTTTTTCGTTCATCCATCAGTTTACGTGTATTACATGAATTCTTCATTATAATGTAAAGTTAATGTTCATGTCTGGATACGGGATTCCCTCTGCGTCACAGAAATCATTCGGCATTAAACATACCTTTATCTGCACAGAGGGATGTGTGCTCGAACATGTTCTATTTGTTTTTCTTCATTTGCATTCACATTTTGTGCAAATTTGATATCCTTCAGGACAACAACACGTTAATTTTTTTCTAAATCCAAACGACAGCGTTTTGCTTTCACCTGGGTCTGCGTCACTGAAATCTGTCTTGTTCGTCTCCATCTGATATTTGCGCGCTTGTTCTCTCACGTGTCCCGCGCCCTCTATTCAATATAGTCGTTTCCGGATTGCATTTTTTTCCTCCCCTCTTCGCATTAATGATTTATTTTTACTCAGTAACGGATGTGGCTTAAAATGTAGCGAAGTACAATGCTTCAATCAAAATGTACTTAAGTAAAAGTTAAATTACAGATTTTTTTAAAACTACTTAAAAAAAGTAGAAGTACACAGAAAAACTACTCAATTAGAGTAACGCGAGTAAATGTAATTTGTTACTTTCCACCTCTGGTATTTTTGCAGTAAAATATAGAAAAAAATACCAGGCTAGTATTATATATTTTGAGTTGAGTTCTTACAATATCCTTAATGTTTCCAACTATTTGTAAATGGTGAGAAAATTGCTATTTTAACAAAGGACCCGGGACGTCTGAGGGAGTCGCCTGTCAAATCCGTCATATCTGCGTTACCGTCAGTTTCTGGTTTCAGTTCACAGCAGCCAACACTCATACCTGCTCTACTTCATACTACAGTAACGTTAATAACCGCATCCATGAGCATGATTTCTACCTAACCCGATTCTTTTCCACCGGCTGTGAGGTGAAGACCACATGTCCCAAGATTATGCGCTCAAACTTGCCGTCATCAAACTACACCTTTGTTTTGAACAGGTGAAATCTAGCGGACGGAAAAGTTACATAGTGTAGCTTTAACAAAGATAATAAATCTTGGGGGAACTCCTTAATAACTGTTAAAATAACTTTTATATTGAAAGAACTGAAAGTTCAATGACAAGCAGTATCAGTATCAGCACACGGGAAAACCCCCTAATAACTGTTAAAATGACTTTTATACTGAAAGGACTGAAAGTTCTTTGACTAGAGCTATTAGTGTCAGGACACGGGAAAATAACTGTGAAAAGGACAAGGACATTCAAACTGATTTTTTTATTATGAACATAGTCCTGACTTACCTGAAGGAATATGCTAAAACTGAATGCAGATAATCCACTCTGTCACTCAATCTCTCTCTCACAATAATACAGTAATCTTTGATATGAACAATATCAATGAGAACAAACATAATGTTACATTGCTTGAGACATCTTTACAAAGACGAGCTCTAAAGTGACTCTGTGTCTGTTAAAAAATCTGTATAAAGATGCAATGCAGCATAAAAGCAGACTTAAAATATTTCAGGTCTGACCCACCTCGGCCCATAGTACACTGTAAAAAAAAACTAATAATGGCTCCATTTGAAAAATTTCAAGTGACTGATCACATCTAAAATGTTCAGTTTGCTGAATTAAAATTCTGTGAATTGATGCAATTTAATTCACAGAAATTAAATTTTGTCAACTGAAAAATTTAGATGTGATCTTTCACTTGAAATTTTTCAATTGGAGACCTGATTTTTTAAATAATTTTTTTACATCGTATCAAAGGTGATGCTGATATGGTTTTGATTCAGTGAACATGAACATGAGCTTGTGCTCACATTGTCAACATAAGCAAACCACCATCATGTGTAATGCACTGTGAACTAACATGAACAAACCATGAACAGCTGGATTTTAAATAACAAACATAAACAAATAAGAACAAAAGAGTAACAAATGTACTCTTCATGGTTAGTTCCTGTTAGTTAATACATTAACTAATGTTAATTAATGAAACCTTATTGTAAAGTGTTACCACAATTTATTTTACAGCATTTGTTCAATCGGGCACAATTTTATTAAGAAATATAAAATAACTATATAGTAGCCTACAATAGCTACTATATAATACAGAATTATGACAAATATCTAAGCTTCTAGCACGCAGAGGAAAATAATTTAAAATTCCTTATTTTAATAAATGTTTATATATTATTTAATTTATTTGTTTTTATGCATTTATAACACTTTGCTAAAACTGTAGTTTTAAATTAGTAAATTTTTCCTGTGTAAATGCATTTATGCCGCTTCAGAGGAGCATTAAACGGTCTGTGTAAATTCACATTTTTGTGATTTGCCACTTCAGATTCGGTTTCTGTGCCATGTTTGCTGTGTAAAGATGCCTTTAGAGTTGTTGCTTTAGGGTTTTGTACAGTGACGTACGGAACTGTTGGGTGAAATGGTCATATTTTATTGTGTTTTATCGTGTTTTATTGTAAATACCTATCAGAATCAAGAATTGGAACTAACTGTTTTATAAACTGGGATATAAGAGAGTATTTTAACAGAATAAAGGACACAGTGGCTTTTTACATTGACATCAAAATTTTGTTCATGCTGGCCGATTACAAATCATTTGAATGAAACCTTTTTACAAGGCACACACTAGACACAAAACAAGCGTACTTTAAAGCTTAGAATCTAGACTTTACAATGCTCCTGACTGCTGGCTTTTGAATTTGCTGACTAATTAGAAGTGTTCAGTTACATAATTTATGAAATAAGACTGTGGCTGGTGAAAAATTCATACTGATTGTTGTCATGTGTTAGGTCTCATTTGGGTCATGTAGTAAAGGTCTCAACTTGTAGAGTACAACACACATATTTGTTTCATATTGAAACTACGATGAATTTATAATTGAAAACCATCAGACGCACATGCGGGGCACTCACACAGGACGTGTTCTTGCATTCAAACAGGAAACCAAATGGGTAACATTTTAGGATCACACTTTAGTTTGGGGAACACATATTCACTATTAATTATAACCTTTGCCTCAATACACGCCTAATTTATTGATTATTGATTGAGAACTGGACCCCAAAACAAAATCATATCCACTTTAGATAACTGTTCCATCATTAATTCATAAATAGACAGTTATACACAAAGGTGGGGCGCTTTCACTCTCAGCGAAGAGTCGACGGGTGCTTGCGCACACTTCCGAAATAATTGCCCATAAGGCCCGTAAAAGGAAATTCTAAATTCTTGTTGACATCACGCAAACACATACTTTTTTTTTTTCCAAAATGTGTTAGAATTGTGAGTATTTTTTTGGCAATTTTTGAAACTTTTTCCATGTTTAGCATGGGAATCCATTTTTGGTTTAAAATAATTATACCTTGAGGACTGTTAAGACTATATACAGTTTCCAGTGCTGGACTGAGCATGATTTTTACATTAAAATGTTCATAATTTAGAAATAAAAGGCATTTTTCCAACCATGATTTTAGCCCTCTGATTTGAACAGTGTTTGGAGGGGTGTGTCTGCTGAGAGACTACAATGCAAATGCCGACTGCTGTGATTGGCTAACGTTTTTACACATGAAATAGCTATGTATTACATGTGGAACTCGTTGCAAACTTTTAGCAAAGCTCTCAAGGTTAAAAAATCTTTGTAACAATATAAGCTGTTTTTTTTTTAGCTAACAAGGAAGTTTGCTGTTCTGATTTCAGGATATTCTTAAAGTATGATGACCTCTTATATGTCAAAAGCTCAAAGAAAATTTTATTTATCAGTTCCTAAAACCTCTGGTCCTCTTCGTTTTCTTTGGTTCAGCGGAATGGGATGACACTTGGTGACTTTTGTTGCATTAGCTATGTGAACACACAGAAAAATGATGGAGATGTTTCTGTTATGTTAAAGGGTCGTTAAAAAAATAGTCACACTTGTCTCCTTCACGGTCAAAAATGATATCATGGGAAATGAATTGCAAATACGCAAAAACACAAACACTCAAATAAACTTTTAGTGAAACAAACCACAAATCAGCCATTAACCCCCAAAAAGTACATAGCAATGTAGGGGTGACACTAAAATATCAAGAGCGCAAAATAGACACAACCCCCCACCCCCACCCCCACACACACACACGCATATATGAATAGTGCGACTATAACAGCACATTTTTGCAAATGTGAGAACCAAAATCATTAATTCAGCCACAATGCAGTAAAAAAAAACAACAAGGAAGAGGTCAAGGAAGAGGTTACACTCTAAAACATCAAGAGTTCAAAACAGACACAAACACTCAGACACACTAACATATAAACACACTAAGAGACACACACACAAACCACAATAATATACCAACCTGTCCTCCAAAAAAATACGACTCTATTGGTCATTTTTTCAAGCACCTTATTACGACCTATATTTACGTTTTAAAGTCATGAGCCCTCTAGCTGGCGTAAAAATAATGACAGTGTCGTGCCAGATGTCGTGACAGACTTTTTTCACCATTTGTCATATTTCCATTTAGCAAAAAAAAAAAAAAAAAAAAAAAAAAAAAAATATATATATATATATATATATATATATATATATATATATATATATATATATATATATATATATATATATATATATATATATATATATATATATAATTTACAACTACACCTACCCCATCCCTAAACCTACCCAGTGATTTATAGTGCATACACACTTTATGAGCACGTGTTCCCTGGGATCGAACTCATGATCACATGATCACATGTTGTTGATGTATAGTGCAACGCTATCAATAGGAGCACAGCTTTAGAAAACACTCCTGTGCGTCATATTTAATTAATTCAAATATTGTCGATAGGGGTGCAACTTTAGTAAACGCTCATATGGGTAGTATTTCAAGGAAGTGACAAAAAACCTATTTATGCGTATTGGTTGGAGGACATGTTGTAATATACACATACAAATGAACTGTGTAGTAACAGTTGGGTCATTACTATATTCAAAAACTTACCAACGGATTGAGTCAGGTTACTATTTAATGAAAATATTGTTCTTCTCTGTAACTCTCATTCTTTCTTTCACAATTAATTGAGTGACTGCTACACATTGAAATAATATTAATTCTGTTTATATTACAGATAATAGATTATAGATTGGCTACCGGGTGACACATTACTAGAAGAGACTGGCTTAGTGGTCAACCCCCCCCCCCCCCCCCCACCCCCACACACACAAACACACACACACCCCACCCCAGAAAAAAAGAAAATAAATCTGTGTCACTTGCAAATATGTTCATCAACTGTAATTTTATTATTGCCATTAATAATGATAATTAATGTATCAGATACCAGCAGATTACTTATCTGTTATCAACATACTGTGCACTTTTTATGTAGGGTAAAATGTAGATCCTTTTTAATAAATCAGTTTTTCTTTATTCCGTCCATCCAGGCAAAGATGGGAGAGAGAGAGAGAGAGAGAGAGAGAGAGAGAGAGAGAGAGAGAGAGAGAGAGAGAGAGAGAGAGAGAGAGAGAGAGAGAGAGAGAGAGATGAAGTGTGGCGTTGCTATAGTAACAGACCCCTGGCATATGGCATAGTTTCTGTCCATTGTCCTCTTCTCCTCCTCTCTCCCTCTCTTTGAGGATCCTCTCATTGTCACCATTATGTGTATACGTGAGTGTGTGAGCGTTTGTGGGTTTATGTGATTGTGTAACCCTCAGAGCTGCTCCTCCTGATGGGCCTCCCCGGTTTGCAGCGGTTTGCTTCTCCTGCATGTGCATGAGTGTGGGATGTGCACATGTTTGTATGCTCAGCATATGGCTGAATCTGGCAGCCAATTGGACAGCTAATCTGAGGAGAGAGGAAGTGCTGCATCATAAGATCAACAAACATGGGCAAAAAGTGGCAAAGCATCATAAAAGTTACTAATAGAGTATTATGACTGTATGACAATATGTTTTTTTATTTTTTATTTTATTTTTTATGTAGTATACTCAGTAATATGAATAAACAACATACCTTTAGAGGATTAGGGTTTGGTTAAGGGTTATTTGCATGTAACTATGCATAATGTACTGTTATTACTATGTAAGTACATAGCTAACATTCACCTAAAGGATTATTAGGAACACCATACTAATACTGTGTTTGACCCCAATTCGCCTTTAGAATTGCCTTAATTCTACGTGGCATTGATTCAACAAGGTGCTGAAAGCATTCTTTAGAAATGTTGGCCCATATTAATAGGATAGCATCTTGCAGTTGATGGAGATTTGTGAGATGCTCGTCCAGGGCACGAAGCTCCTGTTCCACCACATCCCAAAGATGCTCTATTGGGTTGAGATCTGGTGACTGTGGGGCCATTTTAGTATAGTGAACTCATGGTCATGTTCAAGAAACAATTTGAAATGATTTGAGCTTTGTGACATGGTGTATTATCCTGCTGGAAGTAGCCATCAGAGGATGGGTACATGGTGGTCATAAAGGGATGGACATGGTCAGAAGCAATGCTCAGGTAGGCTGTGGCATTTAAACAATGCCCAACAGCCTAAAGTGTGCAAAGAAAACATCCCCCACACCATTACACCACCACCACTACCTGCATTGTGGTAACAAGGCATGATGGATCTATGTTCTCATTCTGTTCACGCCAAATTCTGACTCTACTATCTGAATGTTTCTAAAGAAATCGAGACTCATCAGACCACGCAACATTTTTCCAGTCTTTAACTGTCCAATTTTGCTGAGCTTATGCAAATTGTAGCCTCTTTTTACTATTTGTAGTGGAGATTAGTGGTACCCGGTGAGGTCTTCTGCTGTTGTAGCCCATCCGCCTCAACGTTGTGCGTGTTGTGGCTTCACAAATGCTTTGCTGCACACCTCGGTTGTAACGAGTGGTTATTTCAGTCAAAGTTGCTCTTCTATCAGCTTGAATCAGTCGGCCCATTCTCCTCTGACCTCTAGCATCAACAAGGCATTTTCACTCAGAGGACTGCTGCATTCTGGATGTTTTTCCCTTTTCACAAAATTCTTTGTAAACCCTAGAAATGGTTGTGTGTGAAAATCCCAGTAACTGAGCAGATTGTGAAATACTCAGAATGGCCCGTCTGGCACCAGCAACCATGCTACGCTCAAAATCGCTTAAATCCCCTTTCTTTCCCATTCTGACATTCAGTTTGGAGTTCAGGAGATTGTCTTGACCAGGACCACACCCCTAAATGCATTGAAGCATATCATAGCAATTAGATAATTGCATTAATGAGAAATGGAACAGGTGTTCCTTATAATCCTTTTGGTGAGTGTATGTAACAAGGACACTAATGAGGTGTATGTATTAAGGACACTGTCCTTATTATTATTATTTTTTTACAGACTGGCTGATAAATGATAAATATGGAAGCTTGTTTCCATCAAAAGAAAAAAAAATCAACTGTATGCAACGTGCTCTCCTTGTTTTTGGCTCTGTCACGTTTGCCCATTGTTTAACCCAGTTTTCCCTGTGACCTAGATTTCCTGAGTTGTCTTATTCATCATTATATTCACCTGTGTCTTGTTAATTAACTCATTAGTTCCTTTGTTTGCTCTTTGTACTTAACGCTGCCTTTACGTGCTATCGGAAATGTCATAATTCCCACTTCAGAAGTCGTGATTAGAAGCTTGCTGCATTTAAGTGCTTTGTTGTCGAAGTGAACAGGAATCATGGACGACACCAGGTTTATTCTTGTCTATTTTAATGGGAAAATCCTATTAAAATTATATTTAGCTTCTTGTGCACTGAAAACCATATATAATTTATAATGCTATCCAAATAGTCCACTTTCTCCTGATTCTGTAATTTTGGTCAAATATGCTCAAAAAGAATACCCATATATGTAAATGGCTTACCAGTGGTAAGCACGGCATCAGAGGCCGTTCATGTGCAATTTCTTCTAAGGAAACTGGTATCTGCGATCCTTTCGATAGCACGTTAAGGCAACATTAGTCTGCAGTTCTCTCTTAGTCTGTGTCCGTAATGTCATGTAAATGTGTATTTGTCCTGAGTTCATCCTGTTTCCTGAGTATTTGTAATTAAAACCTTCTTTGAAGAATTCCTCGGCCCTCGAGTCCCTATACACCACTTTACGTAACAGCAACATCAAAAACTGCATTTTTTACATTTTCCTATGCAATTCTGAGTTTAAAGTTCAAATAAAGTTAGAATCGTGAGATATAAATCTAGAAGCGCAAGAAATAAAGTTAGAATTACGAGTTCTATCTTTATTTGTTATTTTGAGATATAAACTCGTAATTCTAATTTTAGAATTCTGGATTTATAACTCGCTAAGAAACTACGAACTAAGACCATGTGAATTGAGGCATCAAAGCATTATAATGTACAGTATGAAGAACAGACACTTAGACACTTTTCGATTTCATTTAGCAGTTTGTTTTATTTTATTACTATTTGTGTTAAATAGATTTTGTGAGTTTAATGCTCTAGCTTTGATGGCAAATGCTGCTGGTTCTCATGTGGCTTGAATTTTTCTTTTACGACATTCATATTTTGTTTCACAGATGAAAGATTTTGTGCTGCTGAAGACTGAATATCAGAATGGGTTGAGGGTCAGTACCTTGATCCTACTTCCATCATGATAGCTTTCATTGCCTATATATATATATATATATATATTAGGGCCGGGACTCGATTAAAAAAATTAATCTAATTAATTAGAGGCTTTGTAATTAATTAATCGAAATTAATCGCATTTTAATTGCATATAAATATTTGACCTGAGAACAATGAGAAGTACTTTTTCACATGTATTTTTAGTATACCATTGATTAATGACTGAATACATAAGCTTAATCAACAAAATATTGTTTATTTATTTCAGTCCAGCAGACCAGCACAATGTTTGCCATTAAGTTTAGCAAAAGCATATTTGTGATATTTGAGGCTCGATGTACTGCGGTGATACGCAAATTCCTTGTTGTATAGTTTGCACACAACCATGCTCTTGTCGACGCTTCCATTCTTTCGTTTTTTAAAACAAAATTTCCCATCCATGGGGCCGAGCAAAGCGGTCTCATCAGCTTCTCCATTCATGTTCACTCATGCCCTGCGTCTCAATCAGCTCCCTAGTTCACTAGTCAGGGCACTGATCAGGACATAAGTCAATGGGCTGACTCCCTGATCAGTGCCCTGACTACACCGATGGCTTGTTGTTGTCGTGACTCCGGAGCGCTAGTTGGTGTTCCAGTATAATCGGTCCGTCGAAACTCATTCATTGAAAAACGTTCCGTGGTGCAAAAATAAGTGTGGTTAATTTTTTTTGCGTAATTAATTAACGTGTTAAAGTCACGTAATTAATTAATCTTAATTAACGCGTTAAAGTCCCGGCCCTAATATATATATATATATATATATATATATATATATATATATATATATATATATATATATATATATATATATATATATATTGGTTGGCAATATGACCAAACTAATTTTAATGCTGGATTCAATAGTAAATATTTGACAAATAAAACACTTAATTTCATTTGTTATTTTTTTTCTTATTATTTTGAACATTGATGGATGCAAATCAAAAGATTGAATTATTCAATAACAAATTATAAATCTGAAATTGCAAAAAAAAAAAAAACAGCTGCTTCGCATGATAAACTGAGTTACAAACAAGACTCAAAGCAGTAAAACTAATATGGATGGATGGATGGATGGATGGATGGATGGATGGATGGATGGATGGATGGATGGATGGATGGATGGATGGATGGATGGATGGATGGATGGATGGATGGATGGATGGATGGACGGATGGATGGACGGATGGATGGATGGACGGATGGATGGATGGATAGATAGATATCCAAACTCTGCTTCTTGTTACATCCTTTATTACGTTATCCTCGTCTTGACTCATCTGAGACCTACTGCTTTGTTTGCTTTTGAATGTTCCCATAATATGAAAAAACAAAACAATAGACGAACATCTAACTAAAATGTTTCACGATAAAACATTACATGAAACAAAATTGTTGTGCTAATGTGCTGACACCATTATTAAATGTCAGATAACTCTAAACTATTCTTCTGTGGGAAAAAAAATGTGTTCATAACTTTGAGAGAACTTTGACAGAATGTAAATGTTCCCTGTCACCTAGGAGGATGGTGTTAAAATAAGATTTATGAGCCATGTCACTGGTGCCCTTGCAAAACAATATATATATATATATATATATATATATATATATATATATATATATATATATATATATATATATATATATATATATATATATATATATATATATATATATATATTTTTTTTTTTTTTTTTTTTTTTTTTTTTTTCTCGATTACATGTCCTTTTGGAGATCTTCCCATCTCTCTGTGAGGACTGCATGAAGTCCTGGAATCAATACTGTGTTATGCATCTCAGGACAGGACAGCGAGGCTGTGAAGGAGGCATAGAATGGGGTCAGATGGTCACAGATCTTCCAGTAAAATTAACAGTACAGAGGTCCTGTTTACACCTGATGTGTTTTGGTTGATCGAAATACGCGAAAAAGGCCACTTCCAGAGGTAAGCGAAAACGCATTTGACTGGATTGCTTTCATAGTGTAAATTTCTATAAGGTTCAATATGTTCAAACAGCCACAAAAGACTAGACTCTACCTACTGATATAATGAGTAAACATTATGGGAAGCGTGCTAGCCAGACGGGATTTAAACTTCGGCAAATGCTATTCGCACTAGCTCCGCCTAACAATGCCTGGCTGTACAACTTAAAAAAAAAAAAAAAAAAAAAAACATGCTTGCAATTCAATGTCTTCACTGGTGCAATCAGCAAAGTGTATCACTAATGGGTCATTGTTTTGATGTGATCAACACTGGATCGAAACTGCCTTTTTCAGAGCTTGCTCTTTTCTCTTTACTCATCACAAATCACATCGGAAAGGCATTTACTTTCAATACAAATTAAGAAAATGTTCTAAATATGGAAATAAAGTGCCTAACATTTTTTTTTATAATAATAAAAACATTTTTTTGGTTGGGGGTAGGTGTAGGGTGTAGGTGTTAGGGTGTAGGTGTAGGTGTTAATTCCTTTCTTTGTAAAGCACTTTGAATTCCCATTCTGTATGAAATGTGCTATATAAATAAACTTGCCTTGCCTTGCCTAGGGAGGACTTTTATTGTTCTTTCAAGGAGGCATCCATTTAATAATTTAAATAAATATGATAATTTACATTCTTTATTATTAGTGCATCCTGTTAATGTACAACAATACTGAGGTTAGAATAGTACTTCAACATTTTTCAGAGCAAGTACCCTTTAGGCGATAGAGACATGCAGCGGGGACCCCCGATACAAAATGTGTCAAACAGAGCTCCATATTAAGCATATAGCCTTCGATATTAATATAAACTAACTCTAACTCTATTATGATTAAGAATAATATATGTTATATTATGACAGTATAATGTGCACATGCATCACTGTCTGTAGCCTTTATTACTTGTCATTGTTAAAATTAACAATATGCTGTGATAAAAAATAAATAACATACATTCAAAATTCGTGAGTTGGTTGTAAATTATTTTAATGTCATGTATTTATTTTACTAATCAGATGGACTATTAAACATTTACCTGAACTTTGGTTTCAAGTTTACTAAAAAAAAACATTTTAGTTGTACTGTGAGATGGACAATAAAGAATCAAATCACTATATCTATATTGATACGAATGCTTTTAAATCTATGAATCGGTTACATCGCATATCTATTTTGACTGAAATATTTTTGTCCCGTGCTAGTTATAGTGTCAATTGCAATTTCAAGAGTGAAACACGTATTTATATGAAGAAGTCGCTTCCAAAACTTTGCAGTGTGTAATTTAGCGTCATTCCTCTCAGCAGCATGATAAACAATACTTTTATACAATGGATTATATAATATCAAAAGCACGAAAGAGCGCTCACTTTACAATCACAATTAAGCTTTTACTCATCTCAGTTTGCAATCTCACAGCGCTCTATCGAAGTCAGTAAAGTTATCTACACTAAATAATGAATGTCTTACCAATCACAAACGTTGGGGCGGGTTTTACACGATCACGACATTGCAGTGACAGTGAAGCAGGATGCTGCTGTGGAATATCCAATCGTTCGAATCAGCTATCGCGTCTGTTTTAAGCGATTTAAACTTTTCCTTTACATTAAAACCCGAGCAAAGAATAACACTCGGCTACCTGATGTGGATTACACCGGCTACTTTGATCCCACCCTTCGGATTGAGCCCTGTCAATGGTGAGTTCCCAGACCCATTTTAACACTTGGTGTAAATAGCATCTTTTGCTATTTGCACTTAATGCAAATAGCCTCTGCTTTTAAAGTTTGTCTGCTAAAGACCCACCATTCCTGATTTCTTTCTCACACACATACACACACACACACACACACACGCACACACACACAGAGTGATCAGTGTGATCTTGCGTCTGTCAGAGAAGAAACGGCCAGATTTACTAAACTAGCATGAGATGGGGGCTGTCTTTTCTTCTACGGCATGCGCGGCACGCAGCCTCTTCTTCGTTACTTTCTAGATAAGTGCATTACACGTGCGTGAGCAGGTTACACAGGATGGCCAGGACAGGACATGAAAATAGGACATGTCCTGGGAAAACAGGACGTTTGGTCATCCTAGGCAAATTAGCATGAGAGCGCAATAAAAAAAAAAAAAACGCAGAATGGAGTGGAAAGTTCAGTGCGTGATCTACTGACAACACACACATTAAAGAACACAGACGCAGCCCGATTATTTCCATAATGACCAAGACTGGTTTAAGGTGTCTTTTTTTTTTTGCGGTAAATAATGGCCGCAAATACCAGTAAATTGACGAGTGCAAACCTTAGTAAGTCACCTTGCATGATTCAAATACTCTCCTCCCGTAAGTTTTGCGTCTGATGGGAACCTCCAACAAATGCATATGCAATATGGTCAGCCGCAAAAATAAACCAGTTTACGCCTTTTCTGCACTAATTTTAGTAAAGAGGTGCAAGATGTTAGTAAATATGGCCCAAAAGCTGCTGTACTCTGTGTGTTTTCTGTCGTCTCAGGTCCTGTTCATATTTAAATTGCGATTTTTTTCATCTATAAAATCAAAAGATTTAAAAAAAGCCCATACATAACCTGTTCATCACCCAAAGAAATAACGACAGAAGTGGTTGAAAGTGGACAAAAGATATGGATTAAAGGGTTAGTTCACCCAAAAATGAAAATTCTGTCATTAATTACTTACCCTAATGTCGTTCGACACCCGTAAGACCTCCGTTCATCTTCAGAACACAAATTAAGATTTTCTTTTTTAAATCTGATGGCTTTAAATCTGAATTGACACCAGTGCCATTTCCTCTCTCAAGACCCATAAGATGTCGTTAAAAGTCCTTCTCACTACAGTGGTATTATGAAGCGACGAGAATATTTTTTGTGCGCCAAAAAAAAAACCAAAAAACGAAATAACTGCTTATGATGGGCCAATTTCAAAACAAAGATTTGAAGCGTTATGTATCAGTGTATAGATTCAAACATTCAAAACATCGCTTCATAAAATGATTGTAGAGCCACTGTAGTGAGATGGGCTTCATTCTGACGTCTTTATTGCCTTTATGGGGTCTTGAGAGAGGAGATGACATTGGTGTCAATGAAGGCCTTTCTGAGTATACAACGTAAAGTCAGAGCTATCAGATTTCAACAAAGATATCTTCATTTGTCTTCCGAAGATGAACAGAGGTCTTATGGATTTTGAACGACATGAGAGTAAGTAATTCATGACAGAATTTTCATTTTTGGGTGAACTAACCCTTTAAAGCACCAGGTGTAAACGGGGGAATGTCTCTCTTGTCTACATGTGATCTGATCGATTTCTGAATGTTCATGTGGCTGAAGACTGGCGTTATGATGCTGAAAATTCGTTTTTTTTTAAATATATATTTTTTGATGCTTGCCAAGCACATTGGGCTAAAATATCATATATTGCCTGCAGAGGTGCTGCAAGATTATAATTATTATCAGTGTTTTGGCAATTAATATAACAGCTCCAAAATCAGTCGTGTCAGTGTTTTAAATATTATGTAATTACCATAAACCATGCTTATTTATCATTGTTATTAGTAGTAGTATTAATAAAGAATGTAGTAAACATGATCTGGTTCTGCAGTGAAGAAAGCAGAAGAGGCAACAGTCTAATTGTTGCTTTGTCCTTCCTCTGGGGACGGTGGGCAGGCACGTGCTGCAGGTGGTGCGGCGCTTTCTCCTCTCGGAACAAATTGCACTGTCCCGACAGTTCTGGTTCACGGTGGCTGTCTGGTGGGATGGCAGAAACAGACTGCAACCATGACAAGGCACCTGGGCCAGGACCAGGACTTCATCCGGTTTTCAGAGGACAAAGCTTTGTTTTTCTAACTTGCGCTTTATTGCTTCCTGCTGTAATATCTGTAGGGTTTTGTAAATGGTGAAACAAAATTATGCTCTGCTCTGTTTGATGTACTAACCTGATTACGGCGTCTACTTTAAGACAGATCATTAAAGCTAACTGTGGCGTTGATTCCGGAACCCCACAGGGAGGCTTTCGGCACTAGTGCCATCATGTAAAGCTTCAAAGGCCAGAGAAACGCATACAACTAGTCACATCTGAGAAATCTAGCAGAAATCTGTTGACTTTATTAGACACATGGAGAAAAAAAAAGGTGTGAAAAAGAGAAACAGGCCATATATGGAGTAATAACATGCTTATCATTTATACACACTATATTATGTGTACAGTATGCATGAATTATATGTATGGTGCACTATACTTTCACATGTGTGTGAGCATGTTGCATAATTATCCTACAATACGTTGCTCTTGAAATGACCTTCCATTTCCAGTGGGTTGTCTATCCAGGAAGTAATTATTGCCATGTCTTTTAAAAGGTGAAGCATGTCATTTCTGCACCACATCACCAAACTAAAATAATGACCTTTTTCAAAACACTTGCCTTAGCTGCCATTGGCTGAACAAACATACAATGATCAGGCATAACATTATCACCACCTTTCTAATATTGTGTTAGTCCCCCTTTTGCTGCCAATACAGCCCTGACCCGTCAAGTCACAAACTCCACTAGACCCCTGAAGGTGTGCTGTGATATCTGCTACCAAGATGTTAGCAGGCTTGCCTTCTTCCCATAGTGCATCCTGGTGCCATGTGTTCTCCAGGTAAGCAATGCACACGTACCCGGCCATCCACGTGCTGTAAAAGAAAACGTGAATCACCAGACCATTCTTGCATTGCTCTGTGTTCTGATGCTCACATGCCCGCTGTTGATGCTTTCGGCGGTGAACAAGGGTCAGCATGGGCACCCTGACTGGTCTGCGGCTATGCAGCCCCATGCACAACAACCTGCGATACACTTTGTATTCTGACACCTTTCTATCAGAACCAGCATTAACTTCTAAAGCAATTTGAGCTACAGAAGCTAGTCTGTTTGATTGGACCACACACGGGAGCCTTCGCTCCCCACGTGCATCAATGAGCCTTGGTCGCCCATGACCCTGCCTGGTTCACCACTGTTCCTTCCTTGGACCAATTTTGATAGATACTGACCACTGCAGACCGGGAAAAGCCCACAAGATCTGCAGTTTGGGAGATGATCTGACCCAGTCGTCTAGTCATCACAATTTGCCCTTGTCAAACTTGATCAATTCCTTGCATTTGCCAATTTTTTTTGCCAAACTTTGAGGACAAAATGTTCACATGCTGCCTAATATATCCCACCCACTAACAAGTGCCATGATGAAGATATAATCAGTGTTATTCACTTCACTTGTCACTGTGCTGAAGTTGTTGTATATATGCTCTTTCACATTCTATTTTAGGCCTATGCATTAAATGGTATGTACTGTACATAATTCCATAAGTAAGCTAGCATTCTATTCCAAACATATAGCCATATTCCCTATAAACTGATATTTTTTCAGTCTGTTTTCTTATTCCCCTGGGAGTAGAGTAAGACACACAGGAAGAGGGGCAGGTGGGACAAGAGATGTTTTCTGGGCAATAAGCAGCTCAGGACAGATGGTGGTGGTGATTCATTCGGCAGGATTCTGAAGAGTAGCGCACGGCTTGATGTTCTATCATTTCATGCAATGTGATGTGATTTATATGAAGCGATTATGGTCTATGGCAGACGAAACTGGTTAACAACATCTGCAACTTTGGCATTGTGAAGTGCAGCTCTGCTGAAAGCGAGGTTGTGTAAGAGATGTGGGTTTTTGACAAAGTGTGGACTGCAGCAGCATATTTTTCAAGGAGACTGATGTCTTCAGAGATGCGCAGAACCCTCCCCCTCTCAAACCCCACCCCCACTGCATACATGCACATGCTCAGAAGAAAGCCGAGCAAAACACACAACCTTTGACTGGGGTTTCTGCAGTAAACCATGTGCGCTATCTGATTTGTTCGTGTTGAAGGCTTTATACCTGATAAGAATGAACAGTTCACACATGCCGTCCTTCAGAACAGCTGAGGATGTGCACGTAGCTCATGTGTTACATGCGTAGGTGATTCTACAGCTTATTTAGAAGGACTTAAGCCCAAGTCTTTCATCTCTGCCCCCCTAGAAATCAGCGATTAACTCTCAGCGATTAGCTGCCAGCACACAAATCTGTGATGGCCTCAGCCCTCAAGTCTGTGATGATGTAATCTCTTCTCACTTTTGCTGAAGACAGCGGCTTCCATCATTTTCGGTTAATTCAGTTTGAATAATCTCCCTTATCAGACAAAAAAAAAACCTTCTTAAAATAAGCATTGTACATGTAAAAACTATTATTGTCATTGAGGGTTCTTTCCCACTTCAATTGCCTGAACCGAACCCGATTCCGATTGCTCCCCCCTCCACCTGTCCCCACTGGACTGTTTCTATACTATATGGGTCCGAACCGTGGTCCGTTTGTGTCAACAAACCAGCAGCTGTTTACTCCGTTGCTTGGTAATGCCGGTGAGCGAGAAGATTGCAAAATGGATAGCATTGCTCACCTCACTTATACATTTTTGTTTTTGAACCTTTGGTTTTGTTACCAAAGCTTCAGTAGGTAATGGCACTTCTGTCTATCTGCCGCGAATATACCGCAAATGCTCTAAAGAATGCTGAAGATGAGCAGAAATTGGCTTTCTGCTTGCAGCATGTCAGTCACGCTCATCAGGAAAATGCCTGAAACACACACAAAACACACATTTTTGTCAAATCATACATCATTAATAGCAGTTCACTTCCGCTCTTTAGTACGATTGCGTTCACATCAGCAACGAACCACATTCAAATGAGTATAAATAGTACGTATGTTCAATGTTGTGGAATGTATTGTCCAAAACTCATTTTGGCATGCACATGCTACGCTGTTACTACATATCACTACATGTTACAAATCATACGCGTGGATATGATATGTACTTTATGGCGTGTATATGACACGCTGTTGGGTAGGATGAGGGAGGTGGGGTGGGTGGTTCGTCCGTATAATACACCATAAAGTGCGTATCATATGCACGCGAAAAACAGCATAACATATGCACGCCAAAATGAGTTTTGCCGTATACATTACACAACATTGCACACTCGTACTATTTATACGCATTTTCGTGAGATCCGCCTGGTACCGGAGTTCACATGAACCGAACCCCAGACTACCTTTTTAAGTGGACTCGGGTGCACACCCGAGTTCAGAAGACTGTTTTAACATCATACAAACGAACCGAAAAGTTCTAGTGTGAAAGAACCTGAGGGTGCGTTCACCCTAGCACTTTTGTTGCGCACCCAGGTTCGATTGATCGATGTTAGAGTTCGGTTGGTTTGGATGATGTGAAGACTCACCCGAGTCCGCTTAAAAAGGTGGTCTGAGGTTCGTTTTATGTGATCATAAATCTCGGGAGTGAACCGCTATTAATGACATGATATGAGTTGATTAAAATGTGTGTTTTGTGTGTTTCACTCATTTACCTGACGAGCGTCACTGACATACTGCTAGCAGAGAGCTGAAGATCTCATCTCTGCTCGTCTTCAGCGTTCTTCAGAGCATTTGCAGGACATTCGTAGCAGATAGATGCATGTGCCATTACGTACTGAAGCTTTGGTAACAAAACCAATGGTTCAAAAACCAAAATGTAAAGGTGATACAAGCAACGCTATGCATTTCGCCGCCTTCACGCTCGCTGTTGTTACTAAGCAACCATATAAACAGTTGCTGCTTTGATGACGCAAATTAACCCTGGTTCGGATCCAAATAATATAATATGAACAGACTCCAGCGGTAGCAGAGGGAAGGGGGGAGCAATCGAACTCGGGTTCGGTCCAGGCAATCGAACAAAATGTGAAAGCACCCAAGTATGTTTTGTGGCCTGTGTGCTTTTTTGATCTTCATTCTGTCTTCATTCTATGTTAAAGTCGGCATGAAACGGAAGTTGCAGTTGTCGTGACGTATATCAAGTGAAACAGCTTCTCACACAAGAAAAGAATTTAGGGTGGGGTTCGATTTTGTCCATAAGGAGTTGATTGGATGGCTGTGCTTTGCAATTGCTGTGATGTCATGTGACAGGTTGATCTCACCTTCATACCAGTAAACACATCATCAGAGAAGAGATGTTAAAGCAAGAAGGAGGGCATTACAAGAGCACTTGAATTAAAACATTATGTACACAGAAAAATCTTATCTTTAAATGTTGATTTCATGGTGACTTAAAAATAATGAGGACTAGGCGGTATGATGTTATAAAACATATGACAGTAAAAATCTTTTAACGAGCAGAGATTCTGCAAACTGTTGATTATAACAAGAGCAATTAAGTGTTGAAGCTTGTCACAGTTGTTTATGGTTGCTAAAGAATGTTGCAACTTGAAACACGTATTAACTTTTTTACTACCCCTTCAAACATGTCTCATACAAACAAGTTTTTTTTTTTTTTTTTGAGTGTTGTTTTTAACTTGTCGTTGATGTCGTACCATGCTTTTTAATATTTTCATTTTCTTTTAGCATATCTGCTTGTTCATGTATACAATCTGCAACGTTACAAATCTCATAGTGAGAACACTGCTCCAGACCTGCCTAAAATTACTCAAACAATGTCCAGGTATTACTTTCACAAAATCTACATCACAGTGTGAAATATTAGAATCATTCCCACCAAAAGGCATATGCAAGTTGTTGTGTAGTTGCTGTGTGTTTGGATGGTTTGGCCTTACGACACACACCTCTTTTGGCCAATCACAATGCATGGGTCAGCTGGCCAATCAGAGCACTATTGAGGAGGAGGGGCTTTGTAGAAATCAATGTTTTAGAAAGACTGGGAATATAGGTGCTGCAATAATGTACAATATGTGAAAAAACAAAACAAAACTGTGGGTATTCTGAACTTTAACAAAATAATGCCCTTTTAAAATTGCATCATATGGTCTTTTTGGTTACACGATGTGCAAATGCTATTTACTTTGATGCTAGACATAATATTTCATTTGTAGGTTTATGTCCAAAAATATGATTATAATATGTCATATGATTTGGATACACACAAAAAAATATATAGGTCACCCAAAAATGAAAATGTCATGTTTATTTGCTTACCCCCAGGGCATCCAAGATGTAGGTGTGTTTGTTTCTTCAGTAGAACACAAATTAAGATTTTAACTCCAACCATTGCTGTGTGCCAGTCATATAATGCATGTCAATGGGGTGTTTTTCTATGAGAGTCACTATAAGAGTAAAAAACACATACACATATGAATCCCTGTGGCCTGTGGCGATACATTGATGTCTTAAGACACGAAACGATTGGTTTCTGCGAGAAACCGAACAGTTTTCATTATTAATTTTTTTACCTCATAGCATAGCAGACAAATCTCATCTAATATTCCCAACGCCATTACTTTCGATGGAGAAGGTCAAAGCCCGGCGTGATCATTGGGAATACCGGATTCGTATTCGTCTGATATTTACTGAAGAAACAAACACACCTATATATTGGATGTCCTGGGGGTAAACATCAATTTTTTTTATTTTTGGGTGAAGGATATTTAAGGATATATTTATGTGACAATGATGTACTAAAAATGTCTGCAAAAAAACATTTTACATTTGTAATTTCAGTGGGTGGAAATCCTTGTTTTGTCTATTGTCTTTTGTCCTGCACCTGCGCCCAATTTTGGTGTTGGATTTGCACACATATTTAAATATTTTACAAATAACGGGGTTCTTGAGACAGAAGTGATCCTTTTTTTGTGGCCTCTGACTGAGTTGACAATGGTGGTCAAAGGCAAAAATGTTGGTGAGAACGAGAAACATCCGTCATTTAAGTTGCTTTTGGAGAAGAGACTTCTGGAGCTGTCCGTCAGAAAATGCTGACTTTCCAAACTCTACAAGGGATTTTTTTTCAGCCTTCATGCTTGAACCGCCCGCAGCTACAACAACTCTTTAATTTCTCATTATTAAGTCCTCAACAGTGCAGAGCTAACAGCAGCCTAACCAAGCTGAACATCTCCCACAGGATCACCAGATGTCTTCTGTGCACACACACACACACACACACACACACACACACACACACACACACACACACACACACACACACACACACACACACACACACACACACACACACAGATGTGCTGATAGGAAGTCACATTGCTGAGATGATGCTAATGAGTGAATTCCTTTCCGCCTGGTAACAATGTTTATGCTCTGAGTGAGGGGTGACCTTCCTAATGAGAACAACTGCACAGGCCTTCTGAAAATGCTTTCATTCGTTCCTTGTATTCCAAAAAGAAGTTGCACCTGACTATAAGCTGTACCCGTTTAAATTTTGCATTGTTGATAAGTCGCATCTATGTAGTTTAGTCACATTTCATCATTACATTCAGCTGGTTACATTCAGTAATAATGTAATATACTGGTAAATGAAATGAAGCATTTACTACCACAACAAATCGCAAAAGTACATTTATGCATTTGGCAGACGCTTTTATCCAAGGCGACTTACATTGCATTCAAAGTACATATTTTAAATTTTTGTCAATTATTGCTCTCCCTGGGAATCGAACCCATGACCTTGGTGTTGCTAGCACCATGCACTACTGTTTGAGCTATAGGAAAACTTAAAATAATAGGAATACTAAAAATAATTAAATGTAATGGTGTTGAGAACAAAAAAGGAATGAAAAATATAAGTATAAAACAAACATAAATTATAGTGGCTCTCAATATAGACAACATTTATTATAAACGGCAAGTCAATGTGCTGTATAAATAAACGTTGGATCATGCACACTGTAAAAAAAAAAAAAAATATATATATATATATATATATATATATATATATATATATATATATATATATATATATATATATATATATATATATATATATATATATATATATATTTATTTATTTTTTTATTTTATTTTTTATTTTTTTTATTTTTTTCAAAAAGGGAGTGCATCGGGGCCTAAAGCTACCGAATGACTGTGTATGTTTTGGGGGGTTGATGGACTCAATCTACTCCATGTATGTTTTGTTTTGTTCATCGTTTTGAATCATATGTGGACATAGGCTT
Source organism: Pseudorasbora parva (assembly GCF_024679245.1). Lineage (NCBI taxonomy): Eukaryota > Metazoa > Chordata > Actinopteri > Cypriniformes > Gobionidae > Pseudorasbora > Pseudorasbora parva. Next base: position 19,694,472 of record NC_090176.1, on the reverse strand, counting down.
TGACAAAAACAGGATTTTTCTCAGCTTTAAAAAAAAAAGTTTCCTTTTTTTAATGAAACTTACACACATTCAGGTGTTTATAATAATAATAATAATAATAATAATAATAATAATAATAATAATAATAAAAAAAGAATGCATGAAGCTTAAAAATGGGTTACAGTGGGGAAAGAGTTAAAGAGTTTTGGAATATAATTCACATCATGTTTCAGATGATAAAAAACTTGACTTACATTCCGGAAAATACAGAATGCTCTCCAGCTTTGCTCTTCTGTGATTTTCCCATCTTTCTCGCTCCCTTGAGAGATATACAGTGTGGCTGTGGTGGGTGTGGGTGTGTGGTACATTGATCACAAGAGCTACAGATCACAATGACTTACTGCCCACTCGGTTTGCACAGACCCCCAGAGGTCAATGTGTAAAACACTGACCATCACTCTTCATGTGTTGAGGTCCAGTAACCTTGAATGTTTGTATGCCAATCATACAAGAAACAAGGTTCTGCTATAGATTTACCGGAAACACGCTTTTAAAAAATATGCGTGTCAGTGTAATTACTAACTTAGGATATACTTAGGACTGAAAAGAGGGTTTTGGGAGTAAAAATACCATCAAAATTTTTTATAGCCAAATTGATTTTTAGCAATAACCTATAAACCTTTCAAGACAGACCAACCATGAACTGTAGGGTTTTTAAATTATGGTATATGCTTCAGTACTAAATACTGAAGCAGGAGCCACCAATCAGAGAAGTCGTTGTTGCCATGGATATGGGAATTGCACTCCATAGCATTGAGTTATTGCAGGTTAGCTAGGTAAGGTTAGCTAGTAAAGTCTTAAACTGGATGTAGCATGTAGCCTTGTTTGAAACATGGTTTTCTAGCTGGTTAATATGACAACAAATATCATTTGCTGTATATAAGGCCCTGTGATTTCCACGATGTGGAAAAAGTGCCCTATTATAAGCTACTCAAAGCTGGTCTTATGGTGGTTGATCAGTCACTGTGTTCCAAAAAAAAACTATTTAATCACACTCTTAAAAATGCTGGGTTAAAAACAACCCAAGTTGAGTTGAAAATGGACAAACCCAGAAATTGGGTTGTTTTAATGGTTCCATTCACTGGGTTCAAACAACCCAGTTTCTGGGTTCGTCCATTTTCAACCCAACTTGGGTTGTTTTTAACCCAACATTTTTTAGAGTGTATGTATGATCAGCTGGTAGATGGTTTGTTGCTAATCTGAGATGGTTTACCAGATTGCACTAGCTAATGACCATCTTAGTTCAGCAATAAACCAGCTACCATATTCCAAATTTTGGAATATTGATTTTTTTTTTTTTCAACAGGGGACTTATACCCAGCTTAACCTGGGATAAGATCAAAAGTGTTTTATAATATGGAAATACATTTAAAATACACCAAACCCCAGGCTGATTTGATTACATCATATAAAATGCCTTTTGGGACAAGTGATTCATTCTTTCTTTTTATAGATACACAGACTTTTTTGCAATGTTTTAATCCAATTTTCAAATTCAAAATTTTTAATGATTCATTATGAAGCTTCTTGTTTTGAGATGACTTTGATGTTTTTTTATTGTTGTTTTTAATACCTATAGAGAAAATTATATTCAATCAACTTGTTTTTATGTTATTTTCTCTTTTTACGTACAACCAAAAGATAGCTACAAATAACAAATTAATGATAATTCTCACATATTGTATACATATATCTTTTACATATACCAATAGTTCAAAACAGTAAAATATTATAAAACATAAGTATGTAAAAGAGCTGTATTTTTAGTAAATGTACATGCTGGAGGAAGTTGGTTCTGTAAGGACAGGAAGTGCTGAGGTAAGGTTCTGAATCCCAGGTCTTTAATAATTCACTGGTGCGTTGCCTGGTGTTAAGCACTGTTAATGACTCTAATCTTCACCCTGTGGATGCTGTAATTGCCTGTTATAGCCAGGCCAATATGTGTCCAGCACAGCGGATGGCCCCTCTATCTACTTACTCATTTCAAAAAGCACTGATGGGGAAATCATTTTAATGGGGAAATCTCTTTTGTATGTACCCGTGGATATCATTGCATTGGCGGGTTATATATGAACTACATTAGCCTCCATTTATCATATGCAGTTTGCATTATTCATCCTATTCTATCACATTGTTAATCTCTGCCTATTAATGATATTTCTGGCTAGTGTTTGACAAGTATAGGTTTTTCAGTGGCTTATCCCAATATCTAGATGTCTGTCTGCTGATAGGATTGATTATTTGCACTCACTGTTCCAAAAAAAAAAAAAAAAAAAAAAAGTACACTAACATCCTTTTTACATAAAATCTTTTTTTTTTTTTTTATAGGCAGTAATAGTGCCATGCTAATTGCATCAAGCAAATAGTGCTGGAATGTGTGAATCCATCTCATAAATGAGCCTCATTTACATAGAAAGGACTGTTTGCCAAATAAATAATGACATTTTTTTCTTTAATTTTTTTTTCCTTTAATATAATATAATATAATATAATATAATATAATATAATATAATATAATATAATATAATATAATATAATATAATATAATATAATATAATATAAACACTGTCATAGGCTGTGCTGTGTATAAAACTGGTATTGTTGATTTTACCATATGTTGTGCAATTACTTTTCAAATAGATTTTTTGGCTGCGTTTTCAAGAATGGACCTATACCTGCAGTACTGCATCTGGCCTCTGTGAATTATTTTGAGGAATTGGAGAAGGTGATTCCCTTTAGTCTCCCATCATTGCTTTTCACACCCAGCTCCAAGTCCCCTGAATCCCCTGAAGCATGTTTGCTGGTCTCAGATCTGCCTCAGGTCTATAAGTCTCCAGTTCCATCTTGCTAAGGGGATCTCCTGGCTCGGCCTTAGGCCATTGAGCCTGTCACTCCACCTCAGCCCATCAAACAGTCGGCACACCCTTGGCTCCTCCCTCCCTTGGCTCCACCTGGGACTGTCCTCTTCACGGCTTCACCAGACTCTCTAAACCCCTTCAGCTCCATCGGGCTCCATCAGCTTCCTTCTGGTTTTTAGCACCACCAGTTCCGCCTCAGACCTCCAGCACAATGGCCGGTCATCACCGCAGCACCACCTTGGCCTCTATGTTAGGGCTGGGTTTTGTTCAAAATCTTTCAATCCGGTGCCAATTTCGATTTCAACTACATGGTAGTCAACATTATAAGGATGCATTCGGTTTAAGGGTGCTTTCACATCTCTAGTTCGGTTCATTTGGTCCGAACCAAGGGCAAACAATTATACATTGTTGCATTTTTCAGATTTTTTGGTTCCTTTTCACACCACACTGATTGCTTTGGTCCGAACCAGTTGAAACGAACCAAAACGCAGGCACGTGACAACATCCACATCACTCATTGGCCATGGCGTATTTCCTAAACTGCTTTTCGATTGGTCAGAATTTACGTGTGGGAAAATTCCAACAGGAGAGGCAAAGCCAGCAAACTATAATAACACTATGGAGAGACGACTGCGCGGGCCAGTTTTGTCCCTGGCCATAATCTACCACTGTGTGTATTTACCACAGTATGCAAACAAAACATTTCTATAATGAAGCGCGGATGCGATGTGAAAACAACGCTCTAATGCACTGCAGACGGCGAACGCGCATCACTCGTCACTTCAAGCGGAGGCGTGCATTAATTATTAACTCTTGACATGCTTCCATCTTCCGAAAATATTGCCAACGATCTATCAGGTAATAATATCATGCACACAATGTCAGCGCAGCTAACTACGGCAGCTGGTTCAGTCCAAAAATGATCAGTACTTTTGCAGTTGGTTCTGTTCGAGGTCGGATCACGTTCTAACCACAAACAAACCGCTCCAGAGTTCGTTTGAAATCGTACCGAGACCACCTCTTCAAGAAGGTCTCGGTACGCTTGTTTGGTCCGCTTTTGGTGCGCACCCGAGTGCGATTGCTGCTTTCAGACCTGACCAAACGAACCGCACCAAAGAGGGAAACGAACTCTAGTACGATTCAACCGAACTAAATGAGGCAGGTGTGAAAGCACCCTAAGTCATGAAAATACACTTATCTGTCAGGTATTTCCCCGAGCACGATTCCCCCCCCCCCCCCCCCCCGCCGCCCCCCTCGCTGGCCTGCGCTTACACTTGCACTACCTGCACGTGTGTCATTCATGATGCACCTTTTTTTGAGGAAGAAGAAGAACAGAAGAAAAGCACTTTCACTAATAGACTACCTAATAAATGTATCATTTATGCCACGCAGTGATTTTCACTTGACTGCATTTGCACATATCAGAAGATTATTACAGAGGCAGATGAATTTGATGGAAGAATTTACAGCTTTACTCGCAAACTACAATTCATGTTCATCAATAAGGTGATAACCAGGACTGTTATAAACCTTAAAGGGGGGGTGAAATGCTGTATCATGCATACTGAGCTTTTTACACTGTTAAAGACATGGATTCCCATCCTAAACATAGACAAAATTTCAAAAACTAATGTTGGACGTTTGACGTTATTTTTGTGTCAAAAATACTCCTTCCGGTTTCTCACAAGTTTCGGAGAGTTTTTTTCGAGTATGGGTCGGCTTGACGTTAATAGAACGGAAGGTCCTTGTATGGGCCGTACGGGCTCTTCTCCCGGTAGGGTGCGCGCGCGCGTGACTAGATCGAGAGAGAGGAAATGCACGCCGAAAACAGTCTCTCAGCTGCAGATCCAGTCGTCCGTGAACACTTATGTCGCGCCGCGCTCCACTTTATTCCTATGGGTGACGTCGAGCGACTTCAACGCTTCAGCACAGCATTCCGGGAAGGCAGCGCTGCATTTGAACCGATTTGAACGCAGAAATGACGGGAAGCTTCAGTCAGTCTCAAAGTGGATTTCCACGGTCACTGCTGTCACAGGACTTCACCAAATCATACCAAAGAAGTGTGTTTTTGACAGAGCGGTCCCAGCGATAAAGGTTCGGTCCTGCTTTGGAAGCAGCCAGTAAGTAAAACTGCTTCAAATGTCAATGCTGTTGGCTATCGTCGCGTGAGTAAACATCAGTAAACGACACGATCGCGTGCTTCGTCATTCAAATGCGCTAACGGTTACTCCACTGTTGTTCTATGTTATAACGTTACACTAGTCTGATGTGCAAAACCGTTTTGCTTGCTACTGCTAAGGTTTAGTCGCATATAGTAGTCCATAAACCGAATCATGTCCTCATAAACTGCGAGTAAACACACACAAATGTTGACAGGCCACTAAATACAGTACATACCACAGAGACAGGCGTCCTGCTGTTGCTGTTTCTCCTGTTCAATTTATTTCAGCCTCTGAATGTGATTCCGGATCATATCTGTATTAGCTGAATCTGATCGATAGCCATGGGTTTCTCCACGCTTGAGGACGTCACCGCTTTGTGTGCATTCGTCATTCTTTAGCTCCGCCCCCACAATACGCCTCTAGGCGCTCGTTTTTTCCCGGAAAGACTCGCTACAGCCTATATTTCTTTTATAAATATAATAAAACTAAAGACTTCTCAGAGATATGAAGGATGCAATACTACTCTATAGGTACTCAAGATTGACATGAGATTGACTTAAACTGAGTGTTTCACCACCCCTTTAAGATGTATAAGAATCTTCCAGCTTCCATAACAAACCATGCCAATTTTTTTAACAGGGATTTCACTTCTTCGATAGCTAAATAACACAATTGTAAAAGACAAATTTGTTTGTTCATACTTTCACACATTAACTTGAAAGGTTATGACAGACATCACATGATGAACTTTGTAGATCAGATCTGACTGGTGAATTCAGATAAGCGAGTGACGCTGCCTGCTGACTTCAACTTTTGCTTAGAGGTGATTCTCTTTTGACACACTCTTATTTTTGCTTAAAGTACGTCAGAGACTGTCAGCGAGGCCTCTTGCATGAGAGTTATTTATATAAATGCTGATAATGACTGTTATAACAGCTTCAGGTTGGCTGAGAATGAGCATCTTGCTTTGTGTAAATGAAAATGACATTTTGACTTTGATTTTTCTGCTCAGCTCAGTTTTTGTTGTTTGCTTTCTATTCTTCCCGGCTGCTGCTGTCAACTTACTGCTTGGTTGTGTAACTTCTGACAGCCTGGCTGTCTCTCTTTTTCTATCTCTCTCCTATGGGACAGAGTGTCCAGCGGTGTGTTTGCATTATTTTATTTTTTGTGCCATGGGTGACAGACAGGGCTCCACGGGGCTTCCCCTGTTTACCGGCTGACAGCGGGGAGTCCCGCGGTCTGCTTTTATTTGCCCCTCCTCCCACCCCTCCTCTGCCCTCCGGCCCCATACAGCGCCCCCGTTGGCCGGACCAGGCACTGGCAGGCCCAAATATAGCAGCAGAACAGAAGAGCGCGGCGTGAGTCCCCCGCTTCATCACCTGCAGCTCATAGTTATTGACAAGCGCTGCACAGGCCTGTCAATCAGCCTCCAGCACCAGGGGACTGAGTGGCTGAGAAAGACTGTCATTTAGCCAAATGCTTTGGGCACGCACCCTTTCACTATGCCCATAGTCTTTATGTGTGTGTGTGTTTTATTTCCATTGATTTTGAAATTGTAGTGTTGGTCAACTAGTCATACAAAAAATAAATGTTTAAGCTTTAATGTCTTCTTCTTCTTCTTCTTCTTCTTCTTCTTCTTCTTCTTTCTTCTTCCAGTGATTTGTACTCAAGGCTCGGTCTCGAGACCATATTTGAATGGTCTCGGTCTTGTCATGGACTCGTGTGCATTTGGACTCGGTCTTGACTCGTACTCGAACATATTAGGACTTCCAATTTTCCAAAACTTCCAATTTTCATCGACATGTAGAGCGAAAGCACAAAAATTAAGAACTAATAATTTCTGTATATGCATAAAATTGCAGCATTTTGACAGCTAATGCTTAGTAGTTTGTTCGTTGTAGTAGTCTGCAAGTGACTTTTTAGGCCAGCGCTGATGCTCTCGCTTCTATTTTACGCTGTGCCCACCTGGCATCCGCCTGTTGTGGTCGCGTTTTCCAGAAAGTCACATTGCTGCTACATTATGTGTCTCAATTTTTTTAAATATATTTATTGTTTACAAAGAAGGACAAAAGTGTCACAGAGAAATCCAAACCTTGTTTAATTATTAATAAAATAGCAGCATCTCCCCCAAAAATGTCTTACAGAAAGACACCCGCCAGCCCGCCCTCTCTTCCTCCGGCACACTTCTCAAACAAACAGACATACGTTCGTATGTATAATACGCCATAAAATGCGTGTCATATGCACGCGAAAAACAGCGTGCCATAGACACGCCAAAATGCGTTTTAGCGTATACATTCCACGACATTGCACACTCGTACTATTTATACGCATTTTTGTGAGAATACCCTGTCTTAAGACATGAAATGATTATCTGCGAGAAACCCAACAGTATTTGTTATTATTTACCTCACATCAGACAAATCTCATCTCGTATTCCCCCGCGTCATTACTTCCGTTGAAGAAGGTGTAAATCCTGGCACGATCATATATATATATATGTATATATATATATATATATATATATATATATATATATATATATATATATATATGTAGAGAGTATATATGTATATATATATATATATATATAGAGAGAGAGAGAGAGAGAGAGAGAGAGAGAGAGAGAGAGAGAGAGAGAGAGAGAGAGAGAGAGAGAGAGAGAGAGAGAGAGAGAGAGAGAGAGAGAGAGAGAGAGAGAGAATTGGTCGAATGAGGCATCTTTGTTAATATCTCTATGATCGGCTCTCTGGTCTCGGTCTCGACTCGGACTCAACCCTTTTTGAACTCAGTCTCGACACGGACTCAAATGAGCTGGTTTCGACTACGAGACTTCTACGACACGAAGTCTTCTTTTTCTTCTTCTTCTTCTTCGTTTTTTTTTTTTTTTTTTGGGGGGGGGGTGTTTTAAAAGGGATTAATTAAATAGAATTAAATAGTTCACCCAGCAATATTAATTCATAATATCATGGCTATCCAAATCTAGTGTTCTGTATTCTGCGTACATGAGTTTTTGTTGTAGATGGCTATTGCTGCGCGTTTAGCTACAATGCCATACAAAACCAACCTATTGGGCCGCTGAATCTGCTTAACGACAACAGTTGGGGCAACAGCCTTAGTCCTGATGGGTTGTTATCATGGCTATAAAAAAAATACAAATTAAAAAAAAAATAAAAATTATTTGTGTACTGTGCTTATTAATTGAGACTTCTTACAGCTCTTACAGGTTGTTGGCCTTGTTTGTTTCGTTGCTTCTATTGCTCTCCCCTTTTTTGTAAGTCGCTTTGGATAAAAGCGTCTGCTAAATGATTAAATGTAAATGTAAATGTAATTCCACCATTCCAAAAATGTATGACTGACTTTCTTCTGCTAAATATAAAACAACAAAATTGGACTCCATTGACTTTCATTATGGACAAAAACACAGCGACATTTCTCAAAATATCTTCTTTGGTGTTCCACAGATTAAAGTAAAGTCAGTTTCAGACAACCCATGCTCAATGAAAAAAGCTGCCTCTTTTCATTCTTTTCCAGTGACACCTTTTGAATCTGTCAATATTTAATGAGTGCATACAATGTGGATAACCTAAAAGTAGAGTTAAAACTCACTGGACATTTCACATGAAATACTTACATGAAAAAGGCAAGAATCAACATAATATAATTTTACAAAAAAAAAAGTATGAGACTAGACCTGGTTTGGAACCACATGAAGTAAATGTTGACATATTTTTAGGCGAACATTATACGCAAATATTATTTTTGAGTGAACTATCGCTTTAAAAGCTTTATCTCGTTGCAGAGGATTTTAGTGTTTTGCATGCTGACAGTGTTGCGCTGTAAATGCTCAATTCCTCAGCCTCTCAAAACTCTCTCAGATAAGTTGCATCTTTTTTAAAGCACAACTGCTGCAGCCATTAAATCTCCTCTTTCATAACAAATCTGATGTATTCAAAAGTAAATTTCAAGATAATTACTGTGGAAATGGAGGAATAAATTGTCTGCTGTGAGCAATGTCCTTGTTGTTATTTAATCTGTAGGTCTGTTGTTGTTGTTGTTGTTTTTTTGAGAACTTCTTTAAAGGGATAGTTCACTCAAACATAAAAATGTTCCCATTATTGATTCACCATTAAGCCACTCTAGGTGTATATGGCATTCTTCTTTCAGACAAATACAATCAGAGTTATATTAAAAATGTCCTGGCTCTATCAAGCTTTATAATGGCAGTGAATGGCAGCCCAAAATTTGAAGCCCAAAAAAGTGCCCATTCTGGTGGACCGCCTTCTATCTTTTAACTTAAGAAAAATGTGTAAATGGGCGATGATGACGTTGTATAGCATAAGCGTTTAAAACTACACAAGTTAAATATGGAAGGCGTTCTGGCGGAAGCTATATATTTTATTTATGAAGTGTTAAATATGGATATTTTTTTCTTACAAAAACCCATCAATTCTCCTCAGAAGGCCTTCATTAACCCCTGGAGCTGTGTGGATAACTTTTATAATGATGGATACACTTTTTTGGGCTTCAAATTTTGGGCTGCAATTCACTCCAATTATATGCTTGGAGAAGCCAGGAAATGTTTTTATATAACTCTGATTGTATTCGTCTGAAAAAAGAAAAAAAATCCTGAAAAAGAAGGTAATTTTCCTTTTTGGGTGAACTATCCTTTTAAGACTGACTTGTCAACTAGACAGCTAGTAAAATGTCAAAATATGTCGTTTTAGACTTCTGTACTTTTCATACACAACTGTTAAATTGGATTGTAGCAGTCTCCCTCTCCATTATTTTCATTAGATAGAGCCTGATTATTTGCTTGATAATCACCAGCTTGATAATTTGGCAGAAATTGTGGCATGATGAACTTGCCTGTTTCAGTGGACCTCTCATTGTGATGTCACACAGTGAGCAGAGCACATGTATAATCAGGTGATAATAAATGATCAGTCTTGGTTAATGTGGCAGCCTGGAACCACTGAATCTGTTCCAGGAGCGAGGCTTCATAAGGTCCAGGGTGGCTCTGGTCCACATAGATTCACTATTGGTCCTCCTTATCTCTTTGTTTTTGTTTTTGTTTTTGTTGTTGTTTTTGTTTTGTTTTTTTGTTTGTATATATATATATATATACCATTGTTCTACTAGCATGTTTTACAAAAAACTAAGGTACTTCAACAAAAACCTTTATTTTGTCAAAAAACCTGTGATCAAAATTAGAGAACAATAACCAGTGCAGCACAAAAACAACATAACAAATAAAATGTGATGCTAACAGCAGTCATAAATTAGTAGGAGGCCCTTGCTTTGAATGAGCTCAGCACATCTGCGGCCACAGGACATCACTAGATACTCACACTGCTCCGGTGTGATCTTGGTCCACTCTTCATCCAGTCTCTTCCACAGTTTGGTAACTGTAGTGGGTTTCTTAGCCATAACTTTGTTGCCAAAGATTTTACAATGATTTTCAATGGGGTTTAGATCAGATTCTTGGCTAGCCATTTCATTATTTCAATGTTCTCCCTTTCAAGGAACTGCTTTACCCGTTATGCAGTGTGATATGGGGCATTGTCTTGCATTAAAAAATTGCGGGCTGATTGGGAGATGCTCGCAGTGAAGGAACCACATGTTGCTGAAGGAGGTTCTGATAAACAGGTTCTAAGGTTCTGCCATGTAGCTGTATAATAGGCCCAACTCCTGCTGCAGAAACATCCCCAAAACCATGCCCCTTCCTCCTCCTTGGAGGACTTCTTTGGGTTCATCTTTCCCCAGTTTGATGCCGTACATGTTTCCCATCAGAGCCAAATAAATTAAACTTGCATTCCTCACTAAAATGAACTTTGGACCAGTTCTCCTCTGTTCACACAACATGCTCCTCAGCAAAGGTTAGCTTTTTAGATTCTTTCTGCTGATGAGAGGCTTGGTGACTGCAGAGTGAGCTTTCTGAATTCTCTTAAATGACAAGACACTGTATGGCGAGACAGATCCTTACTGTGTTCAGCTCTGAACTGTCGAGTAATTCCAGCTGCAGCGTTAAACCGATTCCACATTGAAAGTCTCCGCATTGTCCTGTCCTCTCGTGCAATTGTCTTGCGTACCTTTTTGGGTACTTGAATGAATTAGTGTCTTTGTAAAGCTTCAATAGTCTAGAAATTACAGATTTGGAATGACCAACTTCTTTTTGCAATATCTCAAAGGGTCATCCCTTTGGCCTTCATCTGAACAACCTGGTGTCGTAGGGTTTCAGTCACCTTAGAGTGGCTTGCCATCTTGCAAAATCAGTGAAAATTGGACAGTTTGCTTCAAGATAAATAAGGATTGCCAGATTATTACGGGAATTAGCACCAAGTGCCAGATTAACACCCAAAGCTTAAAGGTATCTGAAAGTTTTCTCTAATTTTGACCTCCGTTATTTTTCAGTTTTCTTATTTAAGTTGTATTGTACTTCAGAATATATTTAACTTGTGAAATATGTTTAAAAAACTGCCCTTCTGCTCCTGTTAAGATAATTTCAAAAAGGACTAGGCAGTGACCTTGAAATTTAGGAAATTGTATGTTGTTCTCTAATTGTCTATTAAGTGGGTCACTTCTCATCTCACAAAAAGCTATTGTATGACTTCAGAACATTTGAAATTTACCGCATGAATCATATGGACATCTTTTATGTTTTCAAAGGTCTATATCATACAAATTCCTTTTGGCTGCATGCAAAATTATCTCTGCTTACATACATGGATGTCAGCATATTTATGGTGTATACTTGTGCTACTATTAGTATTGTAGGCTAAATAAAGAGGTACACTTCATTATATTCATGGTGAATTTAGAGGGTAGGCACAAAAGAGAATGATCCTATTTCATCCTGGTCCACCTGCATGCAGATTTCTGGCCTTGACACTGATTCATTTGCCCGTCGTCTGAAGTGGACCGCAATGTTTTGTTTTAAGAAATGAGCAAGTGAGCATTTTTATTATTTTGTTGCTTAATGCCACTATGTAGCAGCTGCACAACAGTGTTTTTGTGGCGCATTAACATCAGTGAAATGTCAGAAATGAACCTGCTCATTACCAGAACAGCACTTTTTTTGCGTGTATGTCATGACCTGGGATATGTTTATATTACCAACGGAGGAGTGAAGTCTCTCAGTCATGATTATTGGTGCATCAAGAATTTATCATTTACATTTTCATAAACAAACGCATTAGGCTTTCTGTGAAAGTGCGTCTGCCATGAAGTTCACAGGCATGTAGAGAGAGGAAACGTATTATATAAGGAGAGACTAACCTCTGCGTCTCCATTGAATAAAGCAACAGTCAACTTGAATCATGTCTGCCTTAAATTACATTATAGCATTGATGTCACTGAGTCAGTTTCTGAGCTTTTACAACAGTCAGTCATTGTCTGTGGCTATAGACCATAGAAATGAATGGGAACTGCTGCAAACTATTTCTACATGTTGTAAAATTGTCTTGACCTCAGCATCATTTTCATTGATTGTTTAGTATTTTTATTTATTTATTATTATTATTTTTTTTAAAATATAGATCACTCCAAAAATAAACATTTAATGGCAAAAACATTGAAGATTTACAGACAGTTAATTAAGCAAAACGCAATTTTCTTAAGAAAGTAGTTTATTCTGCATACTCAACTCCTCAACAGCCTCGTTCCTTGCCGGTGTAGCAGAGCATTATGGTTCGCTTTTTCTTTTTTTTTTTTTTTTGCTAACCTTGGAGGCTTGCCTTAAAGCAGCTCTGGATGAAGTATCTAAGCCTTCCTTCAAGTGCTTCACGGGAAGTTCTTACTGCTGAATAAAATAGATGCACTTGGCATTTTCATATTCCTTTCTATCTTTTTTACTTCCCAAGAAGACAGGGAGGGATTTTTAAGAACTGGAATAACAAAATCAGGAATCCACCGATATTATTATATGTTCTAGCGGAAATAATAAGCAATAATAATGTTATGACCATTAACCGATTAAATGGCAGATATTCATATTTCATACGGTAAAACTTTATTTTAAGGTTCAATTATCACAATTAACTATAGTTGCTTGAATATTACGAGGGATATTAGTGCCTTATTCTGCTATGACCTTATTCTACATCCCTTAATTATACCCCATACTTAAACACTAGGAAAAACTACCTAACTAGCTATTAATAAGCAGTACATTTATTAATAAGGAGTTTTTTTTTAGGCCAAAGTCATGGTTAATAGTAAATGTGCTCCCCAAACTAAAGTGTTACCTTGCAAACTGTTTTGTCTTAATACAGTCAAAACAAAACACTTACAATTAACCCCTTAAGTGTCACCCCCCTTTTTGAAAATATACATGAAAATTCACTATCCAAACTTAAATGGTTGCAATTCAAGAATGCTTTGGAATACAGACATAAGTTTGGTCTCATTTTAAAGAAGACAGTCAGCAGAGTATTGCTCAAGTGAAATCATGGAAAAGTTATGGAAGTTTAAATGTACTGTAAATCAAAAATACTGTACTAGATATTTAATATTTAATATAAAATATATATGTTACAAAATAATGTGGACTCTAAAATTACTATCAAATCAAAGCCATATGTCTAATTAATTTGTGTTCCAAATTTGAAGTTGATATCACAAAAATTGAAGTTCCCATGAGATTTTGTTTAGGCGTTGTACCACAAATAGCCACCGGGTGTCATTGAAATTCCATTGATTTTTTAAAATGCAATTTCCTGTGTCAAATGTATATATTTTTGTGTAAATATCACAAAACAGTTTGCAGATATAGAACCGTGAGACTAAGACCTTTCCGACGATATGCGTTTTGTCAAGATTAGAAAAGGTTTTTATTATAAATTAAATAAATATGTTAAATAAATATGAAACATGTCAACGCCACTTGGGGTGGAGCCCGCTAGAATAATTTAGAGCACAGTTTCCATGGTAAAGCAAGGTCCGATTTCAAATCGGTTTGCACAGGATGAATCTTGAGTTCGTAAGCTTTCGAATGATATATAGTTTGTCAACATTAGATCAGGACAAATATAGGATATATTGTTTTAAACATGCAGTGGCAAATGGGCCCACCGGTGGGCCAGTGACACTTAAGGGGTTAAACTACATGCTACAAGTGAATTTATAACAACATTATAATGTATAGTATTAATGGATACTCATTTTGAGATTACATTTAATTCACCATGAAATAAAAATGACGATTCTTATTTTATATGAAATGTTTCAGTGTTTATTGTAAATGTTTTATCCATTCATTCAAAAATGCTGGGTTATAAACAACCAAAGTTGGGTTGAATATGGACAAACCCAGCGGTTGTGTTAAATGTTTGCTTAAAACAGACCAATTGCTGGGTTTGTCCATTTTCAACCCAACTTGGGTTGTTAATAACCCAGCATTTTTAGAGTGGGCACATCATTATTATTATTTTTATTTCACGTGCCCTAATAATATTTAATGAAAATAACTTCCCCTCCCCCTGGCGATGACATCTCATTCTCTTCAAAAATCCCTCCATTCCAGTAATCTGTCAATCACATGAGATCACAAACAACAATGATCCAGTCAATTCCCAACGTGCAAAGTCAAGTTCTGCTCTACATTTTTTTTTCTCTTTCGAGAAGTTTTTCACTCAGATATACATCAGGAAGGAAAAGATTATTGCAACTTTCATTTCATGGCTTTAAAGGGTTCATTTGATATATACAATGTCATGGAAATGTAAGAATATCCGGTAACACTTTAGAATAATGGTCTGTTATTAATAGATAACTATGCAGGAAGTAATGCAGGACTAACAAGTAGTCATTGACTACATTAACACTTCAGCTACTGCTATCAACTAATCAGTAAGTAACATTGAATTCAGAACTAAGATAGTTCCTTATTAGGTAATTAATAGTTAATGAATGAGACTGGCGTCACTAATAACTAATACACTGAAAAAAGGTTTTCAAGCAGTACTTCATCCAATTAATAATTTATCTTTCAATTCAATTCACTATTATTTGTTTTATTTTTCAAGTAAAAATTTTTTAGTTCAAAACTTTGCTAAACCTAAATACTTTTCATTAAGAGTTCAACTAAGAAATATTTGTTTTGACGAATGTAAAGTTTTAAGGTTACACTCAGGCCCGCGCATGCGCATTAAACACAGATCTCGACCAGTTATCCGGCCGCGCTGTTCAAATCTACGATCGCAGAGCACTTCACTTTCCTGCTCCTGCAGACCTTCAACAGAGAAAACCAAGTTTCATCGTGGATAAACTCTGGTAAGTTAAACAACCATTTATTATGTGATGCTGTATTTAGTAGTTTGTTAATTGTATGCCAGATATTATGTAGCAGCTCTAACGTTACTGACTTTTCTCTTAGTTAAATTGTTAACTTGGTGTCAGGTAACGTCGTTCCTCAGTTTACATTAGCTATAGTTAACGTAATTTACCATGTCGACGTTAATCATTGCCTGACCGATTGCTAAAGGGAACATAAGTAAGAAAATCATCAAATTTTACCATGGTAAACGTGAACGTTTAAGCGTTGAATTGAATATATCTTATGACAGCGCCATTTTTCACTCTGTTGAACGACTCTCCAGTCACTCATTAATATTTTTTAAGCTTCGTAAAATACTTTGGAATGATTATAAAAATAAATTATTGATGTTTTAACGTTGTCTGTTCATGTAGACATTTTGTACGGCGCTTGCCTACATAACGTTAACGTTAGTAATGGCGCTGGAGACCAGACCACATGTCTGATTCGCGATCTTGCTCCTTACTCTACTTTAAGGTGAGACAGAGTATTAAATATTCCTTGCACTTTTTTTACTGAAACTAAATATATTTTAATGTTACAGCTGATAGAACACTGGTGTGAATATGGCGTAATTATATTTACACAAAATACATGTACATAACGTTATATACATATATATATATATTACACACACACACACACACACACACACACACACACACACACACACAAGGGTATAAATACTTCGGACATGTAAATATGTCATTCACTTGTCAGGGTAAAATATGTGCTTGTCTGGAAAAAAATATTTTTTTTGTGTTCTGAAGCAATCAGCTTGGACATATTTAAATCTGGATATTTGTGATATTTCCACCTTTTTATAAAGGGCATTTTACCTAATCTTATTAAATAAGATTTTTCTATGTTTAAATTTATAATTAAAATATAAAAACTAGAATAAGACACTATAGGGTTGTTACAAATCAAATTACATTTTTATTATTATTATCCACTATCAATTGCCACTTAAAATAAATTCAGAATCATTCTTATATTTTGGTGATTCCCTAGTTATTTTTTGTTATTGACCTATTTATCAGCTTGTCCGGTCCGGCAAGTTAAATTCTTTCACTTGCCCTTAAAGAAATCCAGTTGCCCCAGACAAGCATTTATGTTAAGCCCTGAACACACACACAATGAATGGGTCGACTGAACCAGTTATATACATCTTTACTATCTTTGCAGGATACTGACACTGCTACAAAGAGGGAGATTGTACTTAAATGTCTCGTCCTTAACATGGGAGAAGCAGTGGAGGACCTCATCAAAGATTTCCTGGTAAGGCAAGGTTACTTTAGAAATGTAAAAATGCTAGCTAAGGCTGTCCACTTTAAAGTTAGCTGTCAGACTTTTCAGATGTATGTCTGAAAACAGTCGGAACGCTAATTTCTTATAGAAAATATAGAAAAGTCCCATGTGCTGGTAAATTTTTGTGACTGTTAAAGGGGTGGTTGATGTATGATTTTACTTTTATATTTTTATTTAGTTGTGTAATGTTGCTGTTTGAGCATAAACCAAATCTGCAATGTTTGTTTTAAGATAGTGTTTATTAAAGGGATAGGTCATCAAAAATTAAAATTTGGTGTTTATCTGCTTACCCCCAGGGCATCAGAGATATTGGTGACTTTGTTTCTTCAGTAGAACATAAATTAAATTTTTTTTTTTAACTCTTCAACTGTTTCAGTGTGTCATTCGTTTAATGCATGTTAATGGGGTGTAATTCTATGAGAGTAAAAAATAAAAACATGCACCAACAACTTCATAATAAACCGTGCAACTCATAATACCTCAAATACAACACCATGTCCAACAGCCGTGAGTGTGCCATCTCTTCCACTGGGTGAGGTCAAAATACACAATATGGTTTATCTCAATGGGATACAAGCTGCAGAAGTCTCGCCCGTATTTCTACGCCATATCGTGTACATTTGACCTCGGTGAACAATGTGAACGATGGAGTACATAGTGTTGTATTTGAGGTAAAAAATATATAAATACTGTTCAGTTTCTCACACAAACCAATCATTTCGTGTCTTAAGACATCGTTTCGTCATGAGCCGCAGGGTTTTAGAACCAAATACATATGTTTGTGTCTGATTATTTTGACTCTAGTCCAGTTATAAAGAATATAACCACCCCCTATATTATTTTCCAGGTTTCGGAGAAGGAAGGGGCTGAACAAATTCTCCAACAGGAAACCATGGCCATCTTCGTCATCAGAGATGCACAAGCTGTACCCAAAGACATTGGCATCATACTCGAGGGACGAGGTTCTGAGCAAGTTGGCATCAGTCGCAAATGCTGTTTCCATTCTCCTGGGCCTCCTTTATTCTCTCAATCTAGAGTATCCCAAGAGTTTGAAACTGACATTTGAATATATCCAGAAAGTCATCATGGAGCTAGACCCAAAAGGCATGTCCAACAAAGTGAGGAGGCTCTATGACCAGCTCTACAATTGTGCTTAATGAGGGGCTCCCAGTTTAAACCTGCAAGTTGCAGTACTACGTTCTGCAGCATTCTAAAAGCTGCTTGTTTACGAGACGGGACTTTTTAATTCCTGACTTTAACAATATTTGTTTTTACAGTTGGATAACATTTGTAGCCTAAAATACAATGAGAATTGAGATAGTGAGATGCTTTATACAGCTTGCATTTCCCTAATTCACTGCATTGTTCTCAATTTAAGGCTGTTTTCTTAGGGCAATGTTTGCCTACAAATCTGACCCTTAAATACTTTTGTGGATGTGAAAGTAAAAGTTAATAAATATAGATGCCTTAAATTATTGATGTGTTTTTGATTCATTTTAATAAGAATAACGGGAAAAAATGTTTGATTAAAACTATATTTTTATTTGTTTAAATGTATTTTTATTTGTTTAAATATATTCTATTAACTCAAATGAGAAATACTTGTTTAATTAAATCTATATCTATTTGATTGGATAAAGCAAATAATTTCTAATACATATTTCTTAAATGAGAAAACAACTGTTTAATTAAATCTATATATTTTTGTTTAGATCAAAAATCTAATTTAAATTAATTAACTTTCTTCAACAAGAAAATTATACTTTGTGCCAAATATATAAATTAGCTTTTAAAGACATAGAAAATATTGTTTAGGGCAAGTAATTTATTTTTCATTGGCTCAAGATATAAAATATAGATGTGAACCATTACCCTAAATTTTTTTAATTGGTTGAATGAAAATCTTTTTTCAGTGTAGGTAACAAGGAAAAATTATAAAGAATAACTATATTAATTACTAATCACAACATTAGCATGTCTGAGATGTGAGAAATTATGCAGGAACTTCTAGTGATCTGGACCATTATTTTAAAGGGGAAAACATTGTCAGATCATTAGTTCTGAACAATTGTCCTTTGTTATTCTGAATAAAGTAATAAAATGCATCACTAATTACTCAAGTACCCAATCCTCAAGTACCCAATCCTGCCTTAATGACTACTAGTGATCTGGACCATCATTTTAAAGTGAAAAACCACATGTTCCACTTTAAAATAATGGTCCAGATAACTATAGCTCCTGCATAATGACTAGGTAACACTTAAGTAATTAGTTATGCATTTTATGACTTTATTCAGAATAAAGAATATGATTAATTACATCTCAGACACACAATAATGTGATAATTGGTCAGTTAGTTAATAGTTATTAATGAGGCTAATCTCAGTCAGTAATTGATTACCTAATAAGGAACTATCTCCTAAATTCGATGTTACTTATTGATTAGTTCAGCTTGTTTCTATATTAGTTTATAGTAGTAGCGGAAGTATTAATGTACTGCTGCTTATAAGTCCTGCATTACTTCTTGCATAGTTATCTATTAATAACGAACCATTAAGTGTTACCGAATATCCTAAGTTGAAAACTTCCTTGTTAGTCAAAGAAAAGCTTTTATAGACACCAATAGTATAGACACAGCAAACGATCGATTTCAGAATATGCCTCACATTGATGTCATCATGTGGTGAAACACTGCCTTTACAGAATAATAAGCACGCCTAATTGAGTAGCCCCGCCCACCAACTCATGGAGCTGTTCACATCGCGCTAGCCAGCAGCAATAAACATGCCAAAGGAGATAGCAAGATATTGCGCTATGCCTGGTTGTGGAAGAACACAGTCGCTGCATAAGCTTCCTTCGGATTCTATTAATAGGAATGTGTGGTTGAAGTTTATTTTTAATGAAGTTCCAGCTCACGTGGGGAAGACATTGTACGTGTTCGCTTCATTTCACCATGGAATAATTTGTAAACAAGTCTCAGGTCGATGCTGGATTTGCAGACATATTGAGATTAAAACACATTATATGCAAAACATATTAATGCTGTTCCTTCTATATTGGATCAAACTGGAATGGTGTAACAGACTTATGTAAGTAAAACTTGTTTTTATATGTGATAGTATTGCATTGTTACAGATCGTTTTGACATACACTGTCACAGGATTGGAGAATCCTTTATTTGTTCACAGTGGTAACAAGGCATGATGGATCCATGTTCTCATTCTGTTTACACCAAATTCTGACTCTACCATCTGAATGTAACAGAAATCTCAACAGAAATTGAGACTCATCAGACCAGGCAACATTTTTCCAGTCTTCAACTGTCCAATTTTGGTGAGCTCGTGCAAACTGTTGCCTCTTTTTCCTATTTGTAGTGAAAATGAGTGGTACCTGGTGGGGTCTTCTGCTGTTGTAGCCAGTGTTGTAGCCAATAAAGGTTGTGTGTTGTGGCGCCACACCGGTCTCGTCTCACGGAGGAGAGACGGGAGCATAAAAGCAGCACGCCGGATAGGTAAACTCATAATTGAGCCCTTATAAACTATTCTAACACAAACTTTCTAGGACAAAATTTTAAAATAAAAACTGAAAGAGTTTTCAGAAGCTTAGTGATGTGACGTTGAAGTCGACCGTCCATGGTGTAGGCTGCTTATAACCTACCTTTAGCTTTTTACTTCTGGCGAATGCATTTAGGCATCAAAATTCATAACAGTTTTGTGTTCATCTTTTAAAATTATCTTGATGGATAAATACTTTTGTTGATACCAGTGTGATGCTAACTGCCAGCAGAGAATTATGGGATATGTAGTTTTTCATGCAAGCCTGTTGCATCAAAAATAACTGATTAGAATTTTCCGGAAAATTGTTCATCAACAGTTACATCCAATCTCATTTGTGCTATGTGCCTTACTATTGTGCTGTGCGTCTTACTATATGCGTTTCCTATTGCTCAGACAGTAGAACATGGCGCTTGCAACTCCAAGTTCATGGGATTGATTCCCAGGGAATGCATAAAGTAATGAAATGTATACCTTGAATGCATTGGATAAAAGTGTTTGCCAAATTCAAATAACCTTGTAAATCTGAGGTTTCATCCTTATCAGCCTTGTTCCTATAAAATCTATTTGGTCTAAAAACAACAATATATTAAAACCTCAAATATGTTCTGATATGCTGCAACTCTGCGACACCAGCTTGTCGAATCGCGCCGGGTTATGACACGGTGTAAGAGGTAAACAAGAACATAAGGCACAAAAGAAGGTCTTTGTGGAGGTTCAGGCTTCGATCTGTTCTAAATATTCCCAGCCACACGCAGCCTTTACTTAGAACAATGCCAGATGAGCATTTAATATTTCATAAGCTAATTAAAGCTCAGGCTTCAGGGCGCTGAAGAACATGTGACTGTGTGCGCTGTTAGAGATATGGTCCGGTGTCTCCAAGCTCTCCCCGTTAGATGTCCTTATAGGCGTATGCCAACGAAATTCAGCCCTTAAGGAATCATGAAAATACCAAAGGATTATTTCAGTCCTTCCCTAGAGAGAGCGTGTGTATACATAGCTGTGTCAAAGGTTATTCCAGTCTGTCTCCAAAGGGCGTTCAGAGAGAAAAAGAGAGATAGAGGCAGACAGACAGAGAGGGAGATAGAGCATATGTCAGGTGGAGTGCAATCACTGCGATATTATCATATGAAAGACCTCCCGTCTCTGTGCATGGATTGAGCTGCAGCGGGGTTGTATTGGGTGACCAGGCTTTTATAATCCCCCTGACATATTTTCATGCAGATTTGACAGACTGAGTACCTGCAGACTGTGCTTCTCGCACTGTGTTACTCGCCGACACCTGGCGGGAACCCCTGATTCATGCTGGTTTTTTTTCATAAAGCTGCATGTAGAAGGAGCGAGTAAATATCACTGTGGATGTAAAGCCCCCCACAGGGATGAGAGCTATGAACTTAAAGTTGATTGCCAGGTAATCATAGATTTGCACACAATATTTTTATATTCACTCGGATGTAAACGAGGCAAGTCAGAGTGTTATTTAACTTGCAGCTGGTTGCCAGCGGGAAGATGTGTAACTACAAAGCCTTCTTGTTGTGTTGTTTGGGAGACGTCCATAAATAATTTCCCCATTTCATCCTTATTTTAGGCCTGATGTTATACAGCTTCCTCTGATCCACAGCAGAAATGATGCACATCCCTGTAAAACTACTGAAAATGCTTCTATTTTATCTCTAATTTACTAACCTATATTTATATTGCCAAACTATATCAGCATAACAACTGGATTAAAGTGAATTAGAATTAATTTCTAATATCACATTGTTCTAAGTATTCAGACCCTTTGCTGTGACACTCATATTTAACTGGTGCTGTTCATATCTTCTCCTTTCATATCCTTGTCCTATGTTCATATCCTTGATATGGTTCTACACCTTCATTTGAGTCCAGCTGTGTTTGATTATACTGATTGGACTTAATTAGGAAAGCCACACACCTGTCTATATAAAAAATATATCTATCAAAAAATATTCTGCTGCTGCACTTAAGAATCCTAAGAGTACAGTGGCCTCTATAATCCTTAAATGGAAGACGTTTGGGATGACCAGAACCATTCCTAGAGCTGGCCATCCGACCAAACTGAGCTATCGAGGGAGAAGAGCCTTGGTTAGAGAGGTAAAGAAGAACCCAAAGATCACAGTGGCTGAGCTCCAGAGATGACGCCGGGAGATGGGAGAAAGTTGAAGAAAGTCAACCATCAGTACAGCCATCCTTTGGACAGAAGTCTCTCCTCAGTGCAAGACACATGAAAGCCTGCATGGAGTTTGCTAAAAAAAAAAAAAAAAAGAAGAACACCTGAAGGACTCCAAAATAGTAAGAAATAAGTTTCTCTGGTCTGATGGGACCAAGAAAGAAGAACTTTTTGGCCTTAATTCTAAGCGGTATGTGTGGAGAAAACCAGGCACTGCTCATCACCTGTCCAATACAGTCCCAACGGTGAAGCATGGTGGTGGCAGAATCATGCTGTGGGGGTGTTTTTCAGCTGCAGGGACAGGATGACTGGTTGCAATCAAGGGATCTTTCCTCCCTCTTTCTTAATGTGGCCAAGTACAGGCATATCCTGATCAAAAACCTTCTCTATAGTGCTCAAGATCTCAGACTGGGCCGAAGGTTCACCTTTCAACAAGACAATGACCCACAGCTAAATAAGCACACAGCTAAACCGAAGGAGTGGCTTCACAACAACTCTGTGACTTTTCTTGAATGGCCCAGCGAGAGCCCTGACTTAAACCCAATTGAGCATCCCTGGAGAGACCTGAAAATAGCTGTCCCCCAATGTTTATCATCAAACAGAACTGGAGGGGATCTGCAAGGAGGAATGGGAGAGGATCCCCAAAGCCTGCTGTGAAAAGCTTGTTGCATCTTTCCCAAAAAGACTCATGGCTGTATTAGATCAAAAGTGTGCTTCTATTAAATACTGAGCAAAGGGTCTGAAAACTTAGGACCATGTGATATTTCAGTTTTTCTTTTTTTAATAAATCTGCAAAAATGTAAACAAACCTGTGATAGATATATATATATGTATACAATATATATATGTATACAACATAGGTCATGAAACTGCACCTATACATAATAAGGGTAATTGAATATAACTTATCAAATTGCACCTGGTTAGGAAATATGGCTATAAATAAGACAATTCACCTTAAGCACACTTGCTTTTTCAAGGGCTCAACAGAGATAGGGCATAGATCCCCTTTGCAGGGTTTGAATCCAGTTGTTTGCCCACAAGGCCACACCATCCTCAGCTTTCATACTGCGCATTGTCCAATCCAGCTGTGGATTGGACAATCAGGAACTGATATATATATATATATATATATATATATATATATATATATATATATATATATATATATATATATATATATATATATATATATATATATATATATAGCTCTGGAAAAAAATAAGAGACCACTTAATATTAAAAAATATATAAACACACAGACACACGCTCGCTCGCACACACACACACACACACACACACACACACACACACACACACACACACACACACACTATTTATTAGGACATTTTAGGATAAACTAATTCACTAGAATGAATCAGACTTTTCAATACTAAACAAATTTAAAAAATTCAGGTTGACTGTAACATTAACTTCAGCCTGTGAGATGCATAATTGTCTATCGGCTCATACACACATGTACACTCAGACAAAGCACTCTCCGTGGTCTTCTTTGTTTTTTACGGTGCATTTAATTGTAATAAAGTAATAAAGTTCTTGCGAGGCAGGGAACATGAGGGATCAAAAAAGAAGAAATGCCCAACATTTGTGAAGGGAGGAACACTCCAAGAAAAGCTCAGGGAGAAAAGAAAACACACACAGACTGTCCACAGGACTCGGTGTGCAAATTAATTAGAAGTCTTACAGATAAACACAGTCCCAGTGGCACTTTGGCCTCTTTTATTAATTACTTTTTTTTTGTGCCTGTTCCAGAAGTCTAAATCTCTTTCTCTCTTGCACTGATAAGGAACAAAGAGAGATGAAAGGAGTGGTGAAATTGTGGAGCAGGTGTTCGCCACGTGCAGTATACAACACATATTCACAACCTGTACAAAGTCAACAAGACCTGCAGGTGTCAACATCTATCTGATTGGACAATGCGCAGTATGAAAGCTGAGGATGGTGTGGCCTTGTGGGCAAACAACTGGATTCAAACCCTGCAAAGGGGATCTATGCCCTATCTCTGTTGAGCCCTTGAAAAAGCAAGTGTGCTTAAGGTGAATTGTCTTATTTATAGCCATATTTCCGAACCAGGTGCAATGTGATAAGTTATATTCAATTACCCTTATTATGTATAGGTGCAGTTTCATGACCTATGTTGTATACATTTTAAAGTTATGTGGGCTACTTTTTTGCTTGTTGCTTTTATGAAACTTGTGTCTTTTTTAAGCTTAGGGCTGGGACTGTGTTCTTTTTTAAGCTTGGAAGTAAATAATGACAATTTAAATTTTAGGGTGAACAATCCCGTTTATGTCTACCCTTATAAAGAAGAAAAACGAAGTATGAATCAAGTTCATTTTATTAATTATACTTAAGTATTGTTAAGTAATGTTTAAAGTATATTTTTTAAAGTATATTTTTTGTGCTAAGTATATTAGTATATTAGTAATATATTATTATTATTATTATTATTATTATTATTATTATTATTATTATTATTATTATTATTATTATTATTATTATTATTATTATTATTATTTAAATAGCTGCCAGTCAGTGCCAGCATTTTTGCTCATTTTCACAAAACTTTCAGTCATTACCTCTTTATTGGTCAACATTTGCAACATTTCATTCTATAATGTTAAGCAGTGTAGTGTGCAAGAAATTCTTCTCTTTTGTTTCTGCTTCTTCTTCCCCTGTGTTTTTGATTCTGAGATTCTGTACTCTTTCAGAAGATCTGTAATAGCGCTCCTAGCGTATAACATTCAGTCAACACATGGATTGCTGGAGTACAATAGGCCAAATATACTTAGACTTTTTCTGTCAGTATAAGTCAAGTATACTTAAATGTAATTTGAAATATATAAGTATATATTTTAAGTACATAAAGTATTATGTCTGAGAAGAACATAAAAAGTAGACTTAAAGTATACTTTCTTATTTTTTAAGTTTAAAAGAAGATTATGGCACAGTTAAATGCACTTATTTTTCCTAAGGGTAGTCTAGCCTTAGAGTAGAGGTAAAGTTTACAATTTAAAATATGTTTATTTGTGTATTTAGGTATATAAGTGTATTTGTTACACTTTATTTTAAGCTTCAGTTATTATCTATTAACTATTAGCTTGTTAGCATGCAGATCACTAGGATACTGGCTGTTTATTAGTACTTATAAAGCACATAATAATGCCTTATTCTGAATGACCTTATTCTACATCCCTTAATCCTAGCCAATACCTAAACATAAATGCTACAAAAACTACCTTACTAACTATTAATAAGCAGTAAATTAGGAGTTGATTGAGACACAAGTTATAGTGAATGTGTTCCCCATACTAAAGTGTTACCAGGTATATTTAACCTATTTTATCTACAGTATTCTCTTCTTCTAATATGTTTAAAATGTAATTTATTCCCATGATGGCAAAGCTGAATGTTCAGCATCAATACTCCAGTCTTTAAAGTCACATGATCCTTCAGAATCCATTATAATATGGTTCAATCAAGAAACATTTTGTAATATTAGCAATGTTGTAACAGTTGTAAACTGGAGATCTGAATAGAAATCTTCAACAACACTTTTAGCACTTTTGATGAATTTAAATACATTTTGATCTGAATAGAAAAAGTGTTTTTATTATTTTATTTAGGCCATACTCTCTTTTTTTTCTAAAAAAAAATCAAAGTGTCTTTTCTTAGCGTCTAACTTCACTTACCTATCAAACATAAGCTGAAGTATCTAAGAGATGGCTGGAGTCCTTCATCAAGGACTTTAGCATGACTGCAGATCAGCCGTTCACATACTCGCGCACTATTACACACATCATAACACGAGCCACAGGTGAGTCTGGCGCGCTTGTTTTTGGCTTCTCACCTCTGTGTGTGAGCTGTTTTTGTTACCATAGTGTGTCTGCCTCCTCCTGTGCAAGTCATGTACTGAACTAATGCGGTTTGGCTTTTCAACAGCTCAAAGCTTTTGTATATGTGCTCATTCCAGAATAACCCAAACGTGGCAATGTAGAAGATGTGCATTGCTTCTGTTTTGTTTTTGTTTTTTTGTTTTTTTCATTTGCGAGCCATTAGCAAATGTAAATCTACCCTGCATTAAGAATAACATTTAAACATTTGAGGGGCTCAATGCAGTTCCTACGCTGCATCATAAATCGAAGACTTCCCTTCTATATATGCGAAAAAACTGTCAGCAGAGTAGTATGTCTGACCTACTACTTCTGCCGGAATTCTGAAGTGTGCCTTCGATGGACACTTTACTATTCCACGAGGCCACGGGAGAGGAGTTATGAATGGCAGTGAAGGGACGTAAGTGAAGGGTCACAGGACAATCGCAACACAGTGGATGTAATACAGTAATAATGCACGGAACATACTTTTCATACTCAATGTAGTACCAACTACACAGTATGCTGTTTCAGACACAACACTTCAGTTTTTTATTCGATTTTTAGGGTGCACAATCAGTAATGTTTCTTTCTAGCTAACCTACATGGGAAAAAAGTACACTTTAGCATACTTATAAAGATAACTTATGTAAATAATATACTTACATGTATATAAAGAATAAACTTAAATGCAAACTGAATGTAATGTTTTGTACACTGTTATTCACAATCAAATGACAATGTTTTGTATTTTACCCTTTTTAAAGAACTTAAAGCTACGCTATTTAACTTTTCCGTCCGCTGGAGGGCGCCTATTCAAAACAATTTGTAGCTTGAATATGAAGTTTGAACTTCATGGGATGTGGGATGTGGGAATCTTGGGATGTGGTTTTCACCTCACAGCCGATCGAAAAGAATCAGAATAGGACTCGGGTAGAAATCATGTTCATGGATGCAGTTATTAACGTTACTGTAGTATGAAGCAGAGCAGGAGCGAGTGTTGAGGGAGCTGAGCAAGGCCGCTGGAGCGATTGTTATGCAACGCGGCTCGCGAGCAGGGGGACTTTTATTATGACGGGACACAGTCGCCGGCGCCATTTACGCTTTTCCGGTCATGAGTATGAGGTAACGCAGCTCTGTTTATCATATTAGATACATTTAAGTTTGTTTAAAATAATGCTATGGCATTATTATGTGCGTTTGCTCAGCGGCTGCTCCGACACTTTTTCACAAGAGTAAAGCGTTTCTGCCAAATAAAACCGGAAACTGAGGGTAACACAGATATGACACAAATGACAGGCGACTCCCTCAGACATCCCGGGTCCTTGGTTAAAATAGCAATTTTCTCACAATTTACAAATAGTTGGAAACATTTGGGATATTGCAAGAACTCAACTGAACAAAATATATAACACTGCCCTAGTGGTTTTTGGATATTTTACTGCAAAAATACTACATAGTGTACCTTTACGTTGGACTTTATAATTTCACATGTTATGTTTATTGACTTGATATGGTAAAAGTGTACTACCGAATGTACTGACTAGCATATATGGCAAACTAAAATATATTTTAATGTCCTATCTATTGAAACGTATATGTCATGCAGTTGAATTTGCACATTTGTAATAATTAAATTGCAATGCATTTAAAACATATTAACTTTCAGTGCACTATTAAATAACACGAGTTAAAATTGTATTTATATAGTGCCTTAGTATGTTAGTCAGCACATCAAAATAACTGTACTTCTTTAAAGTATGACAAAAAGGTATATAAACATAATGATTTAAAATGTATTTTACAGTAAACCTATGTAATTTAACATTATTACAAGTGCACTTTTTTGGGAAATGTACTCTCTTTAGGCTTTTAGTTTATTAATATCATGTTATCTGAAAGACAAGTACACTGTCAGACAAAAAGGTACATTGCTGTCACTGGGGTGGTATCCTACGGTACAAAACGGTATAAATATGTACCTTTAAGGTACTAATATGCACTCTTAAAGTACTAATATGTACATTTTAATGTACTAATATGTACCATTTAGGGGTGAGTAAGGTACAAAGATGTACCTTTTCACTTTTGTACCTTAGGGTACACCCCAGTGACAGCACTGTACCTTTTTTTTTCTGAGAGTGTATATACATTTAAGATTTTAAATACACTACAATTATAATTGTCCTTTTTTTTTAACACGGGAACCCATGCAGTTCAAAATGAGCCCACCTCGAAGCTTCTAGGGCATGCGTATCCCAAAAAGCCAAATGTAGTAGATCAGGAAATTTGCATACAGTTCACAGTATGCATGTACTTATACTGCAGCAATAATAGATAGTATGCATTGCTTACGTTCTCTCACACCCAAATGTGGTATTTTTCCCACTTTTATTTTACTGGAAGTTAAAAGAGTACATGGAATGATGGGATGAGAGGTCAAGCAGCATTTTATGAGTTATATTTGGACATGCGTCACGTATCAGAGTACATACTAACCACAATATCTGCAAACACAGCTTTTATTGGTCACTAGTATGTATGCCCCTGCACTGCTGATGAATAATAACTCAACAGAGTTCTGCACTGCGCAATGAAAGGCCTGGAAATGGAGGCATTGGGATCTTCATGACTGTTGTAATTAACTGAAGCAGGTTCCTCACACATCATGACTCAAGATCTTTTTATAGTCGCTGGCTATGGCGCTAATTCATCTCTTCCCACCTGAGATCTCTTCTGTCTTCCCACTTAGTTACTGTAAAACACCTTTCGTGAGTGTTTTACAGCACACAACGAGGGAAGGGGAGGAGGGATAAAGATACACAGCTCTGACCTTATTCACAATAGCTCAGTTTTGAGTGCCTGATTGATTATATGAAATTGTTACTACTTCATAAATACAGTATATTATCAAATATTATTATTATTATTTTTAGATTTTCAGTTTTCATTTAAATTTTAGTTTAAGTTTAGCCATTGTGTTATGCTTTCATATTTTTTTTTAGCTTTAGATTATATATATATATATATATATATATATATATATATATAGAGAGAGAGAGAGAGAGAGAGAGAGAGAGAGAGAGAGAGAGAGAGAGGGAGGGAGAGAGAGAGAGAGAGAGAGAGAGAGAGAGAGAGAGAGAGAGAGAGAGAGAGAGAGAGAGAGAGAGAGAGAGAGAGAGAGAGAGAGAGAGAGAGAGACTGTAGATACTTTGCTTACAGATCGTTTTGCTTAAAGTATCATTCAGTCGGTCTGTGTTCTGTCAGGACGGTCAGGACTCACGAGCCGCTTCGCTGAACTACTGTGAGCTGCTGAAATAAGCCAATCAAAACAGAGCTCAACATTAATATTCATGACTCTTCCAATTAAGGCAAAAACAGAGCATTACATCATAGGGACAATTTCTAGGGTTGTAAATAGACCTGTAAAACTGTATCTGGACAATTTTTGCCCTTAAATAAGCCACATACCCTCTATGTAGATATCAGAACAATTTAACATATTGTTTCAAATCATTCTAGGGTACCTTTAATGTGAATGTTTTTCTCAGAACTGTGAAATTTCACAATAAGTTTATATCTTGCACAAAGTATGAATTCTGGGATAAAAAGTCGGATAAAAAATGGCCTTTAATATTTTTATTCAGTGGCGGAAACAAACTTCCATACCATCACATAGTTCCAAACTGACTTTATTTTATTGGAAGTAGATATTTTAATAATTTAATTTCCTATTATACTATAATTTTCATCAGTCTTACTCCATTTTTCCCATTTTTAAAATCGTACCACATTGTAATGGATCAGAAGATGCTGTGGATCACGTGACTCTGTCAAATCCTTTGTCCACTGCAAGCAAGACATCCTGACCTCTGTGAAGGACATTGAGCTCTGTTGCATCTCACTAAAGCTCGGCTTGGGAAATGTAGTTTTTTTGTACAGGGGCAGATGATGGACGTTTATTGGGTCAAGCAGACATTTATTGGGTGATTTGCGGTGTGTTGGGGTCTGCAGCAGGGAGCGCGTGAGCCGGGCTCGACAGGAAAGACAGCGGCAAGGTGCTGAGGTGGAACCAAAGAGAGACTGCTTAGCAACTGCAGGCAGCCCCAATGTGTCACTCACCAAGAAATCATGAATGAGTTACGATGAAGGTAGTGCGCGCGCGCGCACACAAACACACACACACACACACACACACACACACACACACACACACACTATCTCTCTTTCTCTCTCCTTTCAATCATCTGTATGTGCACACCAAACCCACACACACACACAAACACAGCGATCACTCAAGTGGAAAATCTGCACATTTATCAATTCATAAACGCACACACACACACAAAAGCAAATAGGTGTGATCTAATAGAAACAGTGAAAATTGCTTATGCTATAGATATAATGCTACATGCATAATGTAACGTGTGAAGATGTTTGAACACAAACACATATCCATTTGGAATTATGGAATCAGTCCATATAACATGAGAACAGTGGAATAGGCCTGATAGAATCATGGACAGCAGGGGAAGAAATAATTCTACCATATAAAAATGTATAGTTATAAAAGCTAAATAAATAGGCTTATTAGGTTTAAATGGGAAGAAAACCCATATCCCAAAAGCTTTGTTTGCAATAATAATGGTACAGCATTGGGCCACAATGTATTGGATTTACCAATGTTTACAAATGGATTTATGTAAAGGAAATAAATTAATATTCTAACAATCGGTAGGATTTTGAATATAAAGGTTTTGGATTTTGTTGGTTTTCCTCATGGGGACTGAAAAACGTTTGGAAATTGATTTTGCCTTATTTGTGCGGACATTTTATCCCTGTATACATGAACCACACACACACACACACATGTCTGGACTAATGATTTTTATACTGTATATTGTGCATATCCCTGTATATTATATCCCCACTAAACCTACCCCTAACCCTACCCATTACAGAAAACATTTTACATTTACAAAAAAACGAATTCTATATGATTTATAAGCTTATTCCCTCAATATAGGTCCCCACAGTGACATGAGTCCCCATGAGTCTGTGTGCATTCAGGTTTAAATCCCCACTGGGGTATAAAAACATGAACACACACACACACACACACACACACACACACACACACACACACACGCACACACACACGCACGCACGCACACACACACACACACACACATACACAAAACAACAAAATAAAATAAAAACATTTTTGGTGCAGAATTCTTTGACATCTGCCCAAGGACAGTGAAGGCCTTCGGCAAAAGCGTCACATCAGAACCACTGCTGTCATTCCAGTTTCATTCTGTCGCAACACACATATCAGCACCAACAGGGCTCACAGTGGTGACATGTGGCTTGTGATCATCACTTCTTCGCTCATGAGCAAACTCATCTATGTGTGCAGAGCTTGCAGAAAGCTTCACAGCTTTCCGTTGAATCTGAAAGTCTGCACTGTCAGAAAAAAAGTTGCATTGCTGTCACTAGAGGGAAACCCTAAGGTACAAAACCGAAAAGATACTAATATGTACCTTTAAGGAACTAATTCACACTCTTAGAGTACTGATATGTACCTTTTAAGGTACTAATAGGGATGTCCCGATCAGGTTTTTTTGCCCTCGAGTCTGTGTCATTGGATTTTGAGTATCTGCCGATACCGAGTCCTGATCCCGGTACTTCTATAATACATAAAAAAAGAATAAAGAGCAGCCAAAAAAAAAAAAAATGATCCAGGATGTTTCTTATTTTTTATATATTTCACCTTATTTTATCATTCAACAACTCTGTATACAAACAGAGCGCTTCTGTGAGGTAGCTTGCACAATCAAGTAATAAATAACATAAATTCTTCACTTTTGAATTTGCAACAGTAAATTAAAAAAAGTCCGGGACTGGAGTTGCGCAGTAGAGGAAGTACAACAACGATATCAAAAGCCCGCCCATACTCTAACAGATGCAGAACAATTAATTATGTTGGTGTGAAATAAACAGTTATGGAAATTAAATTAAATTAAATAATCTGCTCCCAAAAATCCAGAAAAAAGTCATTTAGTGCCTCAGTGACAATTTCACTCAGAGAAGACGTCAATCTCAGCTGATGTCGTCACACCCCCTGTTTTTATAGCATCAAATAACTAACTAAAACTAAATGATGTTTCTTAAAAAACTAAGTTCGGGAGAAGCACGTTCAAATGATCTACCTAATCATGATGTCATTCCAACCAGCTGTCAACAATCAGTAATCAACATGTCTACCAATCAGCTCAAGTGGAGGATCACATAAATACCCAGTCAACTCACCAACGTTCCTTGACAAAGTTTGCAGCATCCCTCCACCACCCCTTCTACCTCACACGCACCTGGTTAACTTTCCTAACCAGAAATACGGGGGGAGTACTCTGGGTTCGGGCCAAATACCGAGCTCGGAGCCCTCTCCTCGGACAGCACGCCAAATACGCATACCATTTATTCTATCTGAATTATTTGTAAGTGTGAACTCGTGAAACTTATTTTAAAAAACGAACACTTGAAATTAAATCATCATGATGATAACTGCCTTCAATGACATAAACTAACTTTGGGGAAAAAATATTTGAAGTGTTATTTTATAGTTTAGTTTACCTCGCGTCCATTAGAAAACACAGATGGGGCGGCTATACTGGGACCGGTCACCTGGGGGCGATCGAGGCGCGGAGGCTTCAGTTTTTGAGAGGGGTGCTGCAGGCTTGATTTAAACCATTAGCGTATAACAAAAAGTGACGTCATGCCACACGCGTTGCTGTTTCTGTGTGAAGTTAAAAGGGTCTAACTCTGTGCCACCGCATAACTATTGATGTGTTAATAATGAGAATATACATATATGTGGTGTGACAGGCAGCGGGGCGAGGGACCGCGAGAGCGGGCCGGTGATTAATGTTCACGAGTGCCAGCTGCGTGGCACACCGGTCTAGTCTCGCGGCCATGTGACGGGAGCATATAAGGAGGAGCAGGAGCTGCGGAAGACGAGAGAGGACCAGGCCTTCCTCGCCCCGCTGCCTGTCACACCACAATATATATCCGAGTCCTGATCGGGAGGTAACGTCCAATTCCGATCGAGTCAGAAATCACGTGATTGGGCCCGATTTTCCATCACGTGATCGGATCGGGACATCCCTACTAATATGTACCATTTAGGGGTGAGTAAGGTACATATATGTACCTTTTCACTTTTGTACCTTAGTGCCTGAGCACCCCAGTGAGAGGACTGTACCTTTTTTTCTGAGAGTGTGTCATTCAGAAAATACTACTTATTTTTTTACTAATATTTTTGGTTACCAACACCACAGTACTCTTTATATAACCATGTTTAAATCCATTTCATTGAAACAACAACCTACTTCAAACAACTTCACACCATTCCATTCAAACAACAACCCATCCAGAACCCACTTTGCCAATGATTTGTTTTGGTAGATATCTTCCTAAACACCGTGTCAAAGCCAAACAATGATTATCAAAAAAGCTCTTTAATGCCGGGTTCTGACTACACAAATTTGGCATGGTCCGTTTGACATAGGGTGTTGTGGCAATTTTTCAAAAATCGATTGATTTGGCAACCGATGCCACGTCTGCGAAGCTTCACAATGTCGCTACGATATCGTAGCGACATTGTGAAGCTCTGCAGACGTGACATCCGTGATGTTGACCAATAGGACCACAGAAGGTCTTCCATACACAGCTTTCAAACATAGCAAAACAATAGAGAAAAGATAGTATTGGTGCTGCTAGGTGAATTTCTGCAATGCAGGAAAGGATCGTGGAGCTATGGCAACTATACTCCTACCTAGATGATGTTTCATCAAGGAACTACTGCAACAGTGAAAAAAAGATAAATGCTGCATGGCGAATGATAGCGGAGGCAACCCGGTGAATACTGGAATTAGCATTAGGCTAGTAACCATTGTTTGTTTACACCTTTGTGAAGTCAGTCAATAGCTCCACCATCTTAATGACCTCAAAAGTTGTCGTTAAAGATGGCTATCAATGATTGGAAACGTTTCAAAAACTGACACCACGACTATCGTGGCAGACAAAAAATATTGTGTAGTCTCTACCCAGCATAAACAGTTTAATGTACTTGCTTGGCAGTCAGTTTGGATATTCTTTCTGGTTCTGTGAGCCAAGTTGTAAAAGCCTGACCTTGATTTTTGCATTGTGGTAGCCAGTGACATCCTCAAATAGGGGACACTAATTGAACAGAGATCTGTCGGGTTCCAGTGATCAGTAAACATGATATGCTTAACGTTTTTCAGCACATGACCTTTTTCCACAAAAGGTCTGGCATTTAAAAGTCGGAAAGGCTAAGGAAGAAAGAGACAATAAGACGTTACAACAATCGTTCAACAGCCTTAAAGAACAAACTGTCAATGATGTAAAATAAAGGATTACACAGACAATTAAGCCTTTCAATGGCTCTGTCATTAATGCATAATTGGTTACTTTCTTAAATGCACACAAACATGTGCAGTCACACATGATTACTCTGTTGATTAGCTTTAATGGGGTGCATTTCAAATGACTGCCGGTCTATCACATGAGTGCTCTTATTGACAACTTGTAAACACCAAGAACTACCACAGTCACTGCTGCTCACCCATGTCTCGTTGTGATGACCTCATCATCAGTTGCTCATGTTTCTTCTGATTTAAACCTACTAAGCCGCTTACCTAGACGGCTTTTGGGCATGTTTCGATTGCAAAGTCTCAAAATATTCTGATACCTTCTAAGTTCTAATTTGCATTTATCCTGCATGAGTAAGACAATCCTGCAAGCGACAAGCTCAATGACAAAGTGCTATCCAAGAAGTTGAATAGAGCCGACATACACTATATTGCCAAAAGTTTTGGAACGCCTGCCTTTACATGCACATGAACTTTAATGTCATCCCATTTTTAATTTGTAGGGTTTAATATACAGTTGGCCCACCCTTTGCAACTATTACAGTTTCAACTATTGTGGGAAGGCTTTCCACAAAGTTTCGGAGTGTGCTTATGGGAATTTTTGACCATTCATCTAGAAGCGCATTTGTGAGGGCAGACACTGATGTTGGACAGGAAAGGCCTGACTCGCAGTGTCCGCTCTAATTCCTCCCAAAGGTGTTCTATCGGGTTGAGGTCAGAAATCTGTGCAGGCAAGTCAAGTTCCTCCACACCAAACTCACTCATCCATGTCTTTATGGACCTTGCTTTGTGCACTGGTGTGCAGTCATGTTGAATAAAGAAGGGGCCATCCCCACACTGTTCCCACAAAGTTGGGAGCATGAAATTGTCCAAAATGGCTTGGTATGCTGAAGCATTAAGAGTTCCTTTCACTGGAACTATTGGGCCAAGCCCAACCTATAACACTAACATGCTTTAATTCACTGACCTCCTGAGAGCAGCCCATTATTTCACAAATGTTTATAGAAGCAATATGCATGCTAGGTACTTGATTTTATACACCTTTGTCCATGGAAGTGATTTCAACAACTGCGTTTAAGGATTTGTAGATGTGTCCCAATCAATACAATCATTCAAGTGAAAAGTAAAATCTGAAATATCTGATTTACCTCAAATCTCACTTGCCACTTTACAAGCTACAAGCTAAGCTAACTAGCTGAAGCTACTTATGGATGACTAGATTGTGTCTACATGGAAAATCCTGTGAAAAGTCTTGCAAGATTCAAACATTTGTGACATTTTTATACTACTGTTTACCTGGACTCCCGCAAGTTCAAAGATAAGTGTGTGTTGTACTTCAGGGAGCCTCAGAAAACTTGGAGTTATTATTATGGCAAACAGATACTGAGGCTGAAACAAAGTTATTTTTATTTTTTTGTGGATTTTGAAGACATTGACTTGAGTAACAAGTGAATTCATGTTGACAGCTAGTCATCTCACTAGGTTTTGAGACAAAGCCTTTGTGATCCCTTAATCCCTATTGACTGACCCTTTAGCTCTGTGAGTTATCGCATGCTGTTTTTGATTACTTGTGTGCATTCATTCATTCCTGTATCTACTCATACATACATCGTGATTTATTAGTATTGATTGTTCTATCTTCTCCTTTTTATAGGAGATGAAATATGTGAGCCATGACAAACATTGATGCGCAATCCTGTCTGAGCAGACTAAACATGTCAGCTACACAGATATCAAAGACATTAAGGTGAAATCCACAATGTGGCATGACATTTATGTTGGATTCCATTTTTAATTCATAAATGAACATCCTCATGTTTGATTTCATTTTGACACTTACATAATGGCAAGGTCAAGGTCACATTCCAACTTATTCTTGTCAAGCACCACCCATTTTGACAGGAAGAGTCCATCTGATTGACATTATAAAGCATCCACTTACTGTTTTGTTTTATTCTTACCTGCCATAGACCATATTCACAGCAGCACCTTCTTTGAGTTTTAACAGGAATGAAAGCGAGGCTGTGAGGGATAGACATGCATAGTGGATTGTACTAGGCCTATTATGTGTTTTTGTACTGTTCTGCTGACGACGAGACACTGCAAAAATATCTTTCCAAGAAATGTCTGTAGACGAAAAAACTACAGACAACATGAGCTGTGGAACTTGCTTCTCCACCATAACTAAAGTTTTATCACTGAAGTGCTGGGCAAATACATTTTTACAGACATCTATATGAGAAAATGTATTGTTCCGATTATAAAACAACCCTGAATATAAGTTTTTTTATAGAACCCCCCCCCCCCCCCCCCTTTTTTTTTTCAAGATGTCTTGTCTTATAAAATTATTTTAATATTGCATATTTTTCATATTTAAATTTTTAATTTCTGTAGTCAAACTATGGTTATAGTTTATACCCACACACACACACACACACACACACACACACACACACACACACACACACACACACACACACACACACACACACACATATATTTATATATATATATATATATATATATCGATCTCATGGTCATGCGTATAAATACGAGTGTGAAATCTCGTGGAATGGATACGGGCAAATGAGTTTTGGCGTGCAAATGCTACGCAGTTTTTTGCGTGCATATGATACGCACTTTATGGCGTGCATATGACAGGCTCTTGGGTAGGTTTCGGGTGGTGGGGTGGGGGGTTCGTATGTATAATAAAGTGTGTATCAAATGCACACGAAAAACCGCGTACCATATGCACGCCAAAACTCATTTTGGCGCATACATTCCACGAGATTGCAAACTCGTACTATTTATACGCATTTTCGTGAGATCGGGCTCGAAAATGACCTGCTAATTATGGCAGTCAAACAGGGTTGCTTGTCCTTTTAATAAACCAGCCGAATCTTCTCTCCCATTATCATGACCCAACACAATCCTCTCATATGTACCTCTTACAGTTGTCCTCCTCTTCTAACGGCCACTTACCAGCGTTACTCCGTAATGACCCCCATCAAAGCCGCGAGTCCATGGTCCATTAATGGTCTGAGTCACTCTCTCATGTACAACTCTGAAAGCCTCAAATGACCCTCTTGCCGGGAGCGAACACCAAACATTGCGTCGATTTCCCCTGCATTCTTGACAGGCATTGTTTTTTTTGTAGGTTTGTGATGGTGGGTGTGAAATGAGCATGCTGGAGCGCAGATCAGATGGTGGCTTGTTTTAGACAAGGATCAGTTAGTTTGGTAATGAATAGGTTGAAAGCCCGGATCAGACGTTGTGCTTCGATAATGAAAAGTGTGATGTATCATACATCAGAATGCTTTATGGCCCGCCAAATCGCACTAGACGCAGACACAAACAAACAGGCGACTGTCGAAAGTATACTGCGTGCACGGTAAAAGACGACAAGGAATTTAAATACTGGAATGAGAACAAGAAAGTGCAGGAAGAAAAAAAGCCTCAAGAAAGTGTATGAAAACAAAGAGAGGTAGAATGTAAAAGAGGGGATGAAAACAGATTTATTTCACACCCACTCTCCTTCTCTGTACCTCCACCCCATCAAATATTTACAGTGCCTGATACAGTTTTAATATCAACTGAGCAAAACTAAAGAACCAGCAGAAACGGAGCCGCAGCTGGCCTGATGTATTGCTTTGATCAATGCTGAAACAGCATATTTTTTTTGTCTTCTTCATTTCAGTATAATCAAAATAATGATTAACATGAATAAATGATAAAACCTCTGAGAAATGAACCTGTTACTATAACCACCATAGCATATCTGTTCTGTGTGAGATCTCAGGCTGACAAAATGCTCTAATTTCATAATTTATAATGCTGTTGAAACGGAATTGTGATCAGGTGAATTTGTGGTCACAATGACAAGGAGAATGTGATTGGTTGGAAGTGGGGACTGATTGATTTAGGAAGCGAAGACTGTAGCATAATCTGTTTAGGAATTGAATACTGTAATCTAATTGATTTAGATGTGAGCAAGGCTTTTAAACAGGATGTGTCTCTGTATGGTTGAAAGATTTTTTTTTACATAACATTGGTACAACATAAAATGATAATTTTTAGATAGAAATCAGTGCTGTTCTTTAGTATGGGAAACACATATTCACTATAAACTATGACATTTTCCTCCAAAAAGTCTAATTTACTTCTTATTAATAGTTAGCAGTAGCCTGACGTGGTCAGACTCAATTCTAGTCAGAATATGAGTCTGTAACTGCTACATTGGGCTGTGATTATGGGGCGTGTTTCAACCGAACCAGGAAAGACCTCAATTGGATAGACCTACAACCAATCAGAGCAACGAAGCGACGCATCGTCAAATGTCAACAGAGCTCAACTGCACTGTGTTGCCATGTCCGCGTTTTTTCCCCGCGGGTTGTTTTCTATGTCCGTGGGTTGAAGCCACTATTATGTGATACATAGACCCATGAGTGCGAATTTTAGCAGGCAACCTTGCCAAAATAACACACATTTTACCCCTCAAACACCATATTTTCCTTGGAGAACCCCCCCGGGAAGCTAATGTTTAGGGCTAGTAGTTGGCGGGTTTTGTTGTAAAAACTTGGCAATCCTGTCTGCACGCGTGCTGGAATAAACGATCTTTGCCGGTGTAAGTAAATGCATACAAACAAGCTCTCCGTTTAGGATTCAAACAAATATAATCCAAGCCCCTTTGTTGGCGTGAATGATTACATTACTGTTTATCATCTGTCCGTCATGGTCCAAAGCCCGCCCTGATGATTTCATTGGTCCAAACAGTTTCTGTTCGGAGATAAATACTCCTTAATGGATCGAGGCCAGACCGAACCGCCCGACCTAAAAAAATTGTGGGCGGGGCTTAGTTCGGCTGGCATACAGGCTAAGTTAGCAGGGTAGTTTTGTAGCATTTAAGTTTAGGTATTGGGTAGGATTATTACGAGGTGTAGAATATGGTCTTGCAGAATAAGGCATTAATATGCGTTTTATAAGTCCTACATCAACTTATTTTAGTTCGTTGCCAATGCAGTATTGTATTAACACTTCTTTTTTTCCCCAAAATAATATATTTTGCAGCTTTGATCAATGTAGTTCCATGCTGAAAAAAAAAAAAAAAGCCAATCCAAGGTTGTTGGTCTCCCAGCCAGGCTAGTCTGTTTTGTTGGTATTAAAGGTGCTCAGACCTTGGAGCCCAGCTGTCTAACCAGATAAGCTAGTTATACACCAGCATGGCCAACCTGGGAGACCACCCACATAAAGGCCTGCATTCTCTTTAATATCGCAATTGTTTCTCCTAGACAATGAAATTAAATGGAGAACAAATTGAAACTACTGATTTGAGTAGTATCTTGCACGTTTCCTCTAGAAGTTTCTTAAACCATATCTGAGACCGAGATCAAGTCTTCAAAAGCCAGAGGTCTCAATATGAAATCAAACATTTCTCAACAAATATATGTATGTTCTTGAATAGCATATTCTTCATATTCTATTTTCTTCTCTGTATGTCAAATCAGTGTCTATTTGTTTTCCGAAATGATTTTAGGAAAAGATTCAGAAACAACGTGTTTCAGTGCAGTGTGTGCACTGGTTTAACCTACATTATATATATATATATATATATATATATATATATATATATATATATATATATATATATATATATATATATATATATATATATATATATATATATATATATATATATATATATTTTTTTTTTTTTTTTTTTTTTTGTCCCATTAAGTTATTTATTATTTTTAATTATTTTATTATTTTTCACCATAAATATGTTCCTTTTCATGCAGTGAGTAAATATTTAAATGTAAAAATTCTGCAAAGTTGTAAAGTTGAAATTGCATGATAAACCTACAAAACGGATGATTAATTACTGATGTATTCATTTTCTACCGGGTGTTCAAAATAAATTGTGTTTTATATTAGGTCTCCGGCTAACTGACTAGCTCATTTTATTCCCTGTTGAAAAAAAAAAAAAAACTGCATATGCTGGTTAGCAGTGATGCGCAGGTCAATGTATAAGCAGCCTGCACACGACCAACGTCAAATAACCCGCCCGCAACTCGGACCGCAAAAAAGAGAAGAAAAGTGTACCCGACCCGCTTCCTGACCCGCATTTTTTAAAAGTAGTAAATGCTCCCTGGCATAATATCCATTAATCCAGCCTGTGGAGGAGAGAAATGTTTCAGGCCCTGACGTGCGCTCAGAGGTGCAGCGGCGAGAGCAGGCAGTTCTTGAGGCGGCACATCATTTTCCATTTCAGCTGTCTAGATGCATATTATTGATGAACGCGATGTTTATGTTTCGACCCTGCTCGGAGAATTCATCAGCAGGTCAACTGAGAGAAAGCACACTTTTGGAAAAATGTGAAGCTCTTAGGAGCACAAAGTCGCAAACTTTTCTTTTTCTGAATGCTGTATGATTTAGCCTAGTGTTATGTAAAAAAGGCTTGATTTGTTCATTTATTTTGTACGTTTTCTTAACAATTAAGATGGTGCATGTGTTTCAGAGGTGTCAAGTAACGAAGTACAAATACTTCGTTACCTTACTTAAGTAGAAATTTTGGGTATCTATACTTTACTGGAGTAATTATTTTTCTGCCTACTTTTTACTTCTACTCCTTACATTTTCATGCAATTATCTGTACTTTCTACTCCTTACTTTTTAAAAATAGCCTCGTTACTCTTCTTTTATTTCATCTTGTTTAAAAAAAACTATGCAGATAAATCGCGTCATCCGGATAGTTTGAATTTGATTGTGGTTGGATGAGAAGTGTAAACATATACCATTCCAACACCCTATTGGTTACTACGCGATCCATTGACCTGCACATGACTCAAAGCACAAATCACACACGGTGTTGCCAGATTGGGCGGGTTCCAGAGGACGAGCACGCACTTGCAGTCAGTCAGCAGCAGACGCGCTCATTCATGACAGCCAGGTTTTTAGCGCGATAACTCGTCGTAGATGTATTCAAGTGATCGCTATGCTGAAGTGGCATACATACAGTATATAAGCCGTTTCTACAGAAAACGTGGATTACACCTGTGACTCGAAGACTATTTATAAATACAATCATGATTCCTCTCCATCATAATATACACACTCAGGACATCTCTAACTAGCAACCCCAACAGCTGCTGAAAGAGGTTTGAATCAATGATGAATCAGTTTTGACTGGGCTAAGTGCATGTTCTATGAACTTCACATGGGTAGGCTACTGTAGTTTTGTCAGAGCAAAGCTAAGCGGATTGTTGTTATTTTTTTTGTCGGCGGATTATTGTACAGTATCAATGAATTAAGCATTTTGGCAGTGGCATGGGCTTAGATTACGGGGGGGGGGGGGGGGGTGGACGTGTCCCCCTCACTTTTAATAAAATGTATTTTTGTCCTCAGCACTTTTATTGGGTCTCACCGATTCTAGTCGACCCGCTCCGAGCGGGATTCGAACCAGCGTTACCCTGCGCGGGGACGGCCAAATTAACAAGGACGCTAAAGACAGCCTTCTCTAATTTCGGTTGATAGAGCGCTTTTTGAGGTCACGGGCAAGTGTATTTACATAGAAACCAATGTGAATACATTAAGATTTAAAATCAGAGACAAAAAAATAATCTATGCATGACCTGCTGTCATTTTATCCGCATCTAAATATGAGGAGGGCGCTCTCACAGAAAGTCCAAATTCCAAAAGTGGATTCGTAGAAGTAGCCTACCCTGTCACGCTGGAGCTGCAGCTGAAGGAAAACAATCGTTATGACAATAAAATCGACAATCAGACGAGTGCGACGATATGCTTTATGTGCGTTTTTCAAGCCATCTCAATGTAGCCTATTTATTGACAATAAAGTAGCCTATCATATGAATAATGCAGCTTTTTTAATGTTTAGTATCTTCTGCTCACCAAGGCTGCATTTATTTAATCAAAAATAGTTGTTTAATAATTCATTATTATCTTTTGTAATATTAACAATATCACTTGTGATCAATTAAATGCATGTCTGATCAATAAAAGTATTAATTTCTCTCTTTTTTAATTTTACCACAAATGTTTAGATGGTTTCCACAAAATGTAAGCATCACCATGAGCAGCACAACTGATAATAATCATAAATGTGTGTTGATCATCTAATCCTCATCTGAGAAGGATTAGTGAAGGATCATAGGACACTGAAGACTGGAGTAATGATGATAAATTCAGCTTTGATCACAGGAATAAATAGCATTTTACTATATATTCACAGAGGAGGAAAGTGGGCTGGTTTTGTTGAGCTTTGAGCCCTGCACAATCCTATGACACACTCCTGCAGTCATTAAAATAGTTCAGCTTTGTTTGTAATGTCCAAGTAGTTATATTTCGTTTAGTTTCTTTATTAAAGTTAATTTAGAAAAATGTTTGGAAAATTTGTTTGTTTGTTAATTTTTTTTAAAGTGACAACCAAGCATTCAGCGGCCGACAGTGGGTATGAGGTTAGGGGTGTAAAAGTCAGGGTCCGTAGGGCTCTAAAGCGTCGACCCAATCTGGCAACACTGATCACACATGTAGCCTACATTTACATTCCAATAAAGGTTATTGATGATAACATTACTTATAGGCAACTAGTCATCATATCTTCCGCTTCAGGAAACACATGTTAATGCTTAGCAGTACACATAATGGTATATTTCCATTGTACAAAAATGCATTAATTTTTAATGGGTATATATGCGGCTGAAACAGGTAGCCAGTGCCTCCCAAATTTTTCAACATTAACATTTTAATATAAAATTATAGTCATTATGGCCTTTAGAAAAATGTTTTTTGAGGAGGTGGGGTAGTACACTATAGGCCCCTGTGGTGTGGCCTAAGCTTTTGTCTTTAATGGCATTTTTTTTCCGTACATTACTTTTACTTTTATACTTTAAGTAGTTTTGAAACCAGTACTTTTACACTTTTACTTAAGTAAAAAGCTTGAGTTGATACTTCAACTTCTATAGAAGTATTTTTAAACCCTAGTATCTATACTTCCACTTGAGTAATGAATGCGAGTACTTTTGACACCTCTGATGTGTTTATCCAGTCTAATCGAAGTGTGCGTCTCTCCCCCGACTTTCCCAACAAAAATCCAGCCCTGGAATGTATAGCCTACGCCAAAATGAGTTTTATGCATGCGGTTTTCCGCGTGCATATGATACGCACTTTATGGTGCATTATACACATGAACCACCCACCCCACCACCCCCATCCTACCCAAGAGCGTGTCATATACACCCACTAAAGTGCGTATTTTTTTATTTTTGGATGACTCGTAACCGCC
Source organism: Pseudorasbora parva (assembly GCF_024679245.1). Classification (NCBI taxonomy): domain Eukaryota; kingdom Metazoa; phylum Chordata; class Actinopteri; order Cypriniformes; family Gobionidae; genus Pseudorasbora; species Pseudorasbora parva. Next base: position 19,650,401 of record NC_090176.1, on the reverse strand, counting down.
GGTACCTGCGGGTGACCACAGGCATCCACTCATTTTGGATCAACCCGCACATCACTGCTGGTTAGGTATGTTTTGAAGCATCATAACATAAGCTGGATTGAGCTGGTTTAAGGTGGTCCTTAGCTGGTCATGAGCTGGTTTAAGCTCCATCTCAGGACCATCTTATAACCAGCTTAAACCACCTCATGACAAACTAAGGACCAGCATAAACCAGCTCAAACCAGCTGCCATGCTTCAAAACATATCTAACCAGCATAATATGCTTTTTTTCAACAGGGTTATTGTCTTCCTGAAATACTTCTGCTAATCAGCATTGGGCCACTATTACCTAAAACTGTGTCTATTAATGCAGATTGTCTGTCGCTCTTACTACTTTGAGTAAAGATAAAGGATGGAGCAAAATTTGTTTTACAAAGTTTGTTACATCAGTCTTTCACGTTAGTGCTCAGCTAACATATGCGCTATTATATACAGTTCCCACGTGTACGGCACAATAAATTAGAAATATACACATCAGTTTGTTGATGGACATATTTATTGCTGATAGTTAGGAATTAAAGTTGAAACATCTCAATGTACCTCAAACTGAGTAGCTTATCACTGAAAAAC